>NC_086445.1:316899380-317212297 GCF_028390025.1 Pseudophryne corroboree
ATCCTCTGAAGCATATAGAGGGTTGAATTCCACCTCGTTACCACCTCTTGCTTCAGATGATGGCAGGGCAGGTTCAGGATTGTTTGGTGGTGCTCCAGTCTTCTGTACGCGGTGGCTGAATGCCGAAAGTGGCCCGCAATTCTTCGGCCCACCGACAGCATCTCTTGCATGCCCCTGTCGTTTTTTAAATATTTCTGCACCACCAAATTCAATGTATGTGCAAAACATGGCACGTGCTGGAATTTGCCCAGATGTAATGCACGCACAATATTGCTGGCGTTGTCCGATGTCACAAATCCCCAGGAGAGTCCAATTGGGGTAAGCCATTCTGCGATGATCCTCCTCAGTTTCCGTAAGAGGTTGTCAGCTGAGTGCCTCTTCTGGAAAGCGGTGATACAAAGCGTAGCCTGCCTAGGAACGAGTTGGCGTTTGCGAGATGCTGCTACTGGTGCCGCCGCTGCTGTTCTTGCTGCGGGAGGCAATACATCTACCCAGTCGGCTGTCACAGTCATATAGTCCTGAGTCTGCCCTGCTCCACTTGTCCACATGTCCGTGGTTAAGTGGACATTGGGTACAACTGCATTTTGTAGGACACTGGTGACTCTTTTTCTGACGTCTGTGTACATTCTCGGTATCGCCTGCCTAGAGAAATGGAACCTAGATGGTATTTGGTACCGGGGACACAGTACCTCAATCAAGTCTATAGTTGCCTCTGAATTAACGGTGGATACCGGAACCACGTTTCTCACCGCCCAGGCTACCAAGGCCTGAGTTATCTGCTTTGCAGCAGGATGACTGCTGTGATATTTCATCTTCCTCGCAAAGGACTGTTGGACAGTCAATTGCTTACTGGAAGTAGTACAAGTGGTCTTCCGACTTCCCCTCTGGGATGACGATCGACTCCCAGCAGCAACAACAGCAGCGCCAGCAGCAGTAGGCGTTACACTCAAGGATGCATCGGAGGAATCCCAGGCAGGAGAGGACTCGTCAGACTTGCCAGTGACATGGCCTGCAGGACTATTGGCTTTCCTGGGTAAGGAGGAAATTGACACTGAGGGAGTTGGTGGTGTGGTTTGCGGAGCTTGGTTACAAGAGGAAGGGATTTAGTGGTCAGTGGACTGCTTCCGCTGTCATCCAAAGTTTTAGAACTTGTCACTGACTTATGATGAATGCGCTGCAGGTGACGTATAAGGGAAGATGTTCCGAGGTGGTTAACGTCCTTACCCCTACTTATTACAGCTTGACAAAGGCAACACACGGCTTTGCACCTGTTGTCCGCATTTGTGTTGAAATAATTCCACACCGAAGAGCTGATTTTTTTTGTATTTTGACCAGGCATGTCAATGGCCATATTCGTCCCACGGACAACAGGTGTCTCCCCGGGTGCCTGACTTAAACAAACCACCTCACCATCAGAATCCTCCTTGTCAATTTCCTCCCCAGCGCCAGCAACACCCATATCCTCATCCTGGTGTACTTCAACAGTGACATCTTCAATTTGACTATCAGGAACTGGACTGCGGGTGCTCCTTTCAGCACTTGCAGGGGGCGTGCAAATGGTGGAAGGCGCAAGCTCTTCCCGTCCAGTGTTGGGAAGGTCAGGCATCGCAACCGACACAATTGGACTCTCCTTGGGGATTTGTGATTTAGAAGAACGCACAGTTCTTTGCTGTGCTTTTGCCAGCTTAAGTCTTTTCATTTTTCTAGCGAGAGGATGAGTGCTTCCATCCTCATGTGAATCTGAACCACTAGCCATGAACATAGGCCAGGGCCTCAGCCGTTCCTTGCCACTCCGTGTCGTAAATGGCATATTGGCAAGTTTACGCTTCTCATTAGACGCTTTCAATTTTGATTTTTGGGTCATTTTACTGAACTTTTGTTTTTTGGATTTTACATGCTCTCTACTATGACATTGGGCATCGGCCTTGGCAGACGACGTTGATGGCATTTCACCGTCTCGGCCATGACTAGTGGCAGCAGCTTCAGCACAAGGTGGAAGTGGATCTTGATCTTTCCCTATTTTAACCTCCACATTTTTGTTCTCCATTTTTTAATGTGTGAAATTATATGCCAGTATCAATAGCAATGGCCTACTACTATATAAACTGCGCACAACTAAAATGCACCACAGGTATAGAATGTAGATGGATAGTATACTTGATGACACAGAGGTAGGTACAGCAGTGGCCTTCCGTACCGTACTGCTATATATACTGGTGGTCACTGTATCAGCAAATTGCAAAACTAAAATGCACCACAGGTATAGAATCTAGATCGATAGTATACTTGACGACACAGAGGTAGGTACAGCAGTGGCCTTCCGTACCGTACTGCTATATATACTGGTGGTCACTGTATCAGCAAACTGCAAAACTAAAATGCACCACAGGTATAGAATGTAGATGGATAGTATACTTGACGACACAGAGGTAGGTACAGCAGTGGTCTTCCGTACCGTACTGCTATATATACTGGTGGTCACTGTGTCAGCAAACTGCACAACTGAAATGCACCACAGGTATAGAATCTAGATGGATAGTATACTTGACGACACAGAGGTAGGTACAGCAGTGGCCTTCCGTACCGTACTGCTATATATACTGGTGGTCACTGTGTCAGCAAACTGCAAAACTAAAATGCACCACAGGTATAGAATGTAGATGGATAGTATACTTAATGACGACACAGAGGTAGGTACAGCAGTGGCCTTCTGTACCGTACTGCTATATATACTGGTGGTCACTGTGTCAGCAAACTGCAAAACTAAAATGCACCACAGGTATAGAATGTAGATGGATAGTATACTTAATGACGACACAGAGGTAGGTACAGCAGTGGCCTTCCGTACCGTACTGCTATATATACTGGTGGTCACTGTGTCAGCAAACTGCACAACTGAAATGCACCACAGGTATAGAATCTAGATGGATAGTATACTTGACGACACAGAGGTAGGTACAGCAGTGGCCTTCCGTACCGTACTGCTATATATACTGGTGGTCACTGTGTCAGCAAACTGCAAAACTAAAATGCACCACAGGTATAGAATGTAGATGGATAGTATACTTAATGACGACACAGAGGTAGGTACAGCAGTGGCCTTCCGTACCGTACTGCTATATATACTGGTGGTCACTGTGTCAGCAAACTGCAAAACTAAAATGCACCACAGGTATAGAATGTAGATGGATAGTATACTTAATGACGACACAGAGGTAGGTACAGCAGTGGCCTTCCGTACCGTACTGCTATATATACTGGTGGTCACTGTGTCAGCAAACTGCACAACTGAAATGCACCACAGGTATAGAATCTAGATGGATAGTATACTTGACGACACAGAGGTAGGTACAGCAGTGGCCTTCCGTACCGTACTGCTATATATACTGGTGGTCACTGTGTCAGCAAACTGCAAAACTAAAATGCACCACAGGTATAGAATGTAGATGGATAGTATACTTAATGATGACACAGAGGTAGGTACAGCAGTGGCCTTCCGTACCGTACTGCTATATATACTGGTGGTCACTGTGTCAGCAAACTGCACAACTGAAATGCACCACAGGTATAGAATCAAGATGGATAGTATACTTGACGACACAGAGGTAGGTACAGCAGTGGCCTTCCGTACCTTACTGCTATATATACTGGTGGTCACTGTGTCAGCAAACTGCACAACTGAAATGCACCACAGGTATAGAATCTAGATGGATAGTATACTTGACAACACATAGGTAGGTACAGCAGTGGCCTTCCATACCGTACTGCTATATATACTGGTGGTCACTTTGTCAGCAAACTGCAAAACTAAAATGCACCACAGGTATAGAATGTAGATGGATAGTATACTTAATGACGACACAGAAGTAGGTACAGCAGTGGCCTTCCGTACCGTACTGCTATATATACTGGTGGTCACTGTGTCAGCAAAACTCTGCACTGTACTCCTCCTATATAATATTATACTGGTGGTCCCGACTCCCAAGTCCCCACAATAAAGCAGCACACTGAGCACAGATATGGAGTGTTTTTCAGGCAGACAACGTATACTGGTGGTCAATGTCAGCAAAACTCTGCACTGTACTCCTGCTATATAATACAGCTGCTCCCCAGTCCCCACAATTAAGCAGTGTGAGCACAGATATATAATGCAGCACACTGAGCACAGATATGGAGCGTTTTTTTCAGGCAGAGAACGGATAAAACTGGTGGTCACTGATCAGCAAAACTCTGCACTGTACTCCTCCTATATTAATATAAAGCTGCTCCCCAGTCCCCACAATGATATAAGCAAGCACAAATATTTGCATCAACTCAACAATGAATAAACGGAGAGGGCGCCAGCCACGTCCTCTCCCTAACATTTCCAATGCACGAGTGAAAATGGCGGCGACGCGCGGCTGCTTATATAGAATCCGAATCTCGCGAGAATCCGACAGCGGGATGATGACGTTCGGGCGCGCTCGGGTTAACCGAGCCATACGGGAGAATCCGAGTATGGCTCGGACCCGTGTAAAAAGGGTGAAGTTCGGGGGGGTTCGGTTACCGAGAAACCGAACCTGCTCATCACTAATTGTATGTGGATCTGGCTTTTTTCAGTGCATTGTATGAGGATCTGGCTTTTTTTCAGTGCATTATGGGGGTCATTCTGAGTTGTTCGCTCGCTAGCTGCTTTTAGCAGTATTGCACACGCTAGGCTGCCGCCCTCTGGGAGTGAATCTTAGCTTAGCAGAATAGCGAACGAAAGATTAGCAGAATTGCGAATAGAAAATTCTTAGCAGTTTCTGAGTAGCTCCAGACCTACTCACAGATTGCGATCAGCTCAGCCCGTTTCGTTCCTGGTTTGACGTCACAAACACGCCCTGCATTCGGCCAGCCACTCCCCCGTTTCTCCAGACACTCCCACGTTTTATCCTGGCACGCCTGCGTTTTTCCGCACACTCCCAGAAAACGTCCAGTTTCCGCCCAGAAACACCCACTTCCTGCCAATCACACTCCGATCACTTCAGTGATGGAAATTCTTCGTTTGGACGTGAGTAAATCTACTAAGTTTTGAGCTAAAATACTTAGCGCATGTGTACTGCGTACCATGCGCATTTTCGCCTGAATCGCTCCCTTGCGAAAATCGGCAACGAGCGAACAACTCGGAATGACCCCCTATATGTGGATCGGGCTTTTTTGGTGCATTGTATGTGGATTTGGCTTTTTTGGTGTATTGTAGTTGGATCTAGTATTTCAATGTATTTGTATTTTGTATTTAGTATGGTTTATGGTTTTCTGTAGATGTTTGTGTGAATTTACAGAAATGTTCTCTCCTATATTTTTCTACAGGTTAATATATTCTGGTATAGATTGACATGTTATAATAACACCCAGTGCTACACCACAAATTTTGACCATTTAAAAACAAAACAAAAAACTGTATCCACTGTAACTTCTCCCACATTACCAACAGCTACACCCACCTCTGCCCATCCCAGGAGTTCCTGAACCTATTTTTCTAGAAAAATAGCACTGTATATTAGGGATGTGAGGGGTTGGATTTACCCATATCTCAAAACGACATCTTATTATTCTCAGAGGTCACGTGTTTTGTATAGCCAATAAAAAAAACCTGGATAAATCCACACCGGCAATAATTTTGGTGTTAAGAACCGAGTATATTCGAACTCGCTTATATATGCAGTATATATATACATACTACCAAACAGCCCAAATTCCATACAGTTCAATGAGGGGGTGCACCTATTAGTCTTGCAAACAGTGTCAAATCTTTATTTTCGTAGATTGTCATCATATGACAGGATTAACATTTCGGTCCTCTCCTTGGACCTTTGTCAAGATTGCACATATATATTGCAATAACACAAATTAGTAAAGGAAGAAAACACTGTGTAGTCCTCAAAAGTGAACTCATTACCAGCACTCGTAGCTTGGCTGGCTGCTGCTCATACAGAGTAGCAGGGTCAAAATTAGCGCTGTGCCTGCGGTGTCTTTCACACATGCTGCAGTAGTATTGTCCGTGTACACATGGTAGCTGCAGTCCCCGGCTACTTCTCACACAGGTAACTGGGCAGCGCTGCAGCTTCCCATCTCCCGGTAAGCTCCGTCCCTCCGGTACTACCCTTCTCTGTGCGGACTCCATAACGTCTGAAGAGCTGCTGTGTTTGGGCGGGGGGAGGCTGGTGGAAGCTGTTTCTCCGGAGCAATCAAAGTGTAACCTAGCAAACACACATGTACATACACACATACACCTCCCCCACACTTCTTGGCATATTGTGTAACAGGGGCTTTATCTGGAGTAATGTGTGACAGGGGCTCTACCTGGCGCAATGTGTAAAAGGGGGCTCTACCTGACGCAATGTGTAAAAGGGGGCTCTACAGGGCATAATGTGTAAAGGGGGCTCTACCTGGTACTATGTGTAAAAGGGTGCTCTGCCTGGTGCAGTGTGTAAAAGGGTGCTCTGTATGGCGTAATGTTCAAAAGGCGGCTCTACCTGGCAAAATATGTAAAAGGGTGCTCTATTTGGCGTAATGTGTCAAAGGGGGCTCTACGTGGCAAAACATGTAAAAGGGAGCTCTACCTGGTGAAATGTGTAAAAGGGGGCTCTACCTGGTAAAATATGTAAAAGGGAGCTCTACCTGGCGTAATGTGTAAAATGTTGCTCTGCCTAGAGAAATGTATAAAAGAGGGCTCTACCTGGAGTAATGTTTAAAAGGCGGCTCTGCCTGGATTAATGTGTGAAAGGGTGCTATACCTGCTGTAATGGGTAAAAGGGGGCTCTGCCTGTGTAATGTGCAAAAGGGAACTTTTCCTGGCAAAATGTGTAAAACAGACTCTACCTGGAGTAATGTGTAAAACGGACTTTACCTGAGCAATGTGTAAAAGGAGCTCTACCTGATGTAATTTGTATAAGAGGCACTACTGTGTGGCATAATTTGATTAATTGAGACTACTGTGCTGCGTAATATACATTGGCATTATTTTGTGTGACGACCCTCTTCCCCATGAAGCCACTCCCCCATATTTTTGCAGCATGCCTTAGCACGCACTGATCCTGTTTTAAATATGGAGGGGCACCAATTCTCTTTCTGGCACAGGGAACCAAAATGTCTAGTTATGGCTCTGCCTGTACTAGTAGCATTGATACAGTTCCCAGCACACCTAGTTAGTGAGTGTGGGGTAATAGATTCACTGTAGTAAACATAATATTGCAATATATGACACTCCTGATCACAGCAAGCCCGGTAGCCATAAACTGGGTATGCTGGTACTTGTGGAAATATAACTGCAAGCATGCCTGGCATCTGAACTACCTTGGGCCTATAGTGCCCATATAAAAATACTAATAAACATATGCACATCATAATACATTATTTTATTTGAACCAAAGATACATTATTTTATTTGAACCAAAGATTCACCAATTGTTTGTTCAATTCGGAGCTAGGCCAGGGTTTTTAGTTATTTAATTTAATACATATATGCCCCACAGTGCCAAATGCATATATTCCCCACAGTGCCAGATACATATAATTTCAGTTACTTTATGCACATTTATAAGGCTAGACATCACCATACTGATGATAATGATGACTGTGTATCTAGCCAGATACATCTTTGCCCCAGAGTGCCAGATACACATGCCCCCACAGTGCCAGATATGCCCCACAGTGCCAGATATATATATGCCCCAGTGCCAGATAGAGATATGCCCCCCGTGCCAGATGCAGATATGCCCACAGTGCCAGATACATATATGCCCCACAGTGCCAGATACATATATGCCCCAGAGTGCCAGATACACATGCCCCCACAGTGCCAGATATATATATGCCCTCAGTGCCAGATACAGATATGCTCCCAGTCCCAGATATGCCCCCAGTGCCATATACAGATATGCCCCCAGTGCCAGATACACATGTCCCCACAGTGCCAGATATGCCCTTAGTGCCACATACACATGCCCCCACAGTGCCAGATACATATATGCCCCCAGTGCCAGATACAGATATGCCCCCAGTTCTAGATATGCCCCCACCTAGTTATCACAAAGCCACAGCCCATTTTTGTGCACACACCTTTCAGTATGACGTTTGTAAGAGTATGACCTTGTGTCATAACCGCATTTTTAGTCATGTTGTACAGTGCCACATACATATAATGCCCCAGTACAGTACCACATACATATAAAAATGCCAAAAAATGGGTGCCCCCACAGTGCCAGATACACATGTCCCCACAGTGCCAGATACATATATGCTCCCAGTGCCAGATACACATGCCCCACAGTGCCAGATACATATATGCCCCCGTAGTGCCAGATACACATGTCCTCACAGTGCCAGATACATATATGCCCCCATAGTGCCAGATACACATGTCCTCACAGTGCCAGATACATATATGCTCCCAGTGCCAGATACATATGACCCCAGTGCCAGATACACATGCCCCCACAGTGCCAGATGCATATATGCCCCCAGTGCCAGATACACATGTCCCCACAGTGCCAGATACACAGGTCCGCACAGTTCCAGATACATATATGCCCCACAGTACCAGATACATATATGCTCCTAGTGCCAGATCCATATATGCCCCACAGTGCCAAGTACAAATATTCCCCACAGTGCCAGGTACATATATGCCCCACAGTGCCAGGTACATATATGCACGACAGTGCCAGATACATATATGCCCCACAGTGCCAAATACATATATGCCCCACAGTGCCAGATACATATATGCCCCAGAGAGCCAGATACACATGTCCCCACATTGCTAGATATGCCGAGTGCCAGATACATATATGCCCCCATTGCCAGATAGAGATATGCCCCAAGTGCCAGATGCACATATACCCCCAGTGCCAGATACACATGTCCCCACAGTGCCAGATATGCCCTCAGTGCCAGATACACATTCCCCCCACAGTGCCAGATATGCCCCAGGTGCCAGATATGCCCCCAGTGCCAGATACAGATATGCCCCCAGTACAAGATATGCCCCCACCTAGTTGTCACAAAGCCACACCCCATTTTTGTGCGCACACCTTTTAGTATGACATTTGTAGGAGTATGACCTTGTGTTTTAGTCATGTTGTACAGTGACACATATATATAATTAGTGATGAGCGGGTTCGGTTCCTCAAGATCCAAACCCCCCCGAACTTCACCTATTTTTACACGGTTCCGAGGCAGCCTCGGATCTTCCCGCCTTGCTCGGTTAACCCGAGCGCGCCCGAACGTCATCATCCCGCTGTCAGATTCTCGCGAGATTTGTATTCTATATAAGGAGCCGCGCGTCACCGCCATTTTCACTCGTGCATTGGAGATGATAGCGAGAGGACGTGCAGCGTTCTCTCAGTTTCTGTGTTCAGTGTGCTGCAAATATCTGTGCTCTGTGCTGCAAATATCTGTGCTCAGTGTGCTTGCAAATATCTGTGCTCAGTGTGCTGAAAATATCTACGTTCTCTGCCTGAAAAACGCTCCATATCTGTGCTGCATTGTAGTATATAGTAGGAGGACAGTGCAGAATTTTGCTGACCACCAGTATATATATAGCAGTACGGTACAGTAGTCCACTGCTCTACCTCTGTGTCATCAAGTATACTATGCATCCATACCTGTGCTGCATTTTAGTTGTGCGCAGTATATAGTAGGAGGGGACAGTGCAGAATGTTGCTATGACCACCAGTATATATATAGCAGTACAGTACAGTAGTCCACTGCTCTACCTCTGTGTCGTCAAGTATACTATGCATCCATACCTGTGCTGCATTTTAGTTGTGCGCAGTATATAGTAGGAGGGGACAGTGCAGAATGTTGCTGTGACCACCAGTATATATATAGCAGTACGTTACAGTAGTCCACTGCTCTACCTCTGTGTCATCAAGTATACTACAAAAGTTCAGTAAAATGACCCAAAAATCAAAATTAAAAGCGTCTGATGAGAAGCATAAACTTGCCAATATGCCATTTACGACACGGAGTGGCAAAGAACGGCCGAGGCCATGGCCTATGTTCATGGCTAGTGGTTCAGATTCACATGAGGATGGAAGCACTCATCCTCTCGCTAGAAAACTGCAGTGCCACTCCTAGATGGGCCAGGTGTTTGTGTCAGCCACTTGGGTCGCTTAGCTTAGTCACACAGCTAACTCATTGCACCTCTTTTTTTCTTTGCATCATGTGCTGTTTGGGGACTATTTTTTAAATCTGCCATCCTGTCTGACACTGCAGTGCCACTCCTAGATGGGCCAGGTGTTTGTGTCGGCCACTTGGGTCGCTTAGCTTAGCCATCCAGCGACTTTGGTGCACCTCTTTTTTTCTTTGCATCATGTGCTGTTTGGGGACTATTTTTTAAATCTGCCATCCTGTCTGACACTGCAGTGCCACTCCTAGATGGGCCAGGTGTTTGTGTCGGCCACTTGGGTCGCTTAGCTTAGCCATCCAGCGACCTCGGTGCAAATTTTAGGCCAAAAAATAATATTGTGAGGTGTGAGGTATTCAGAATAGACTGGAAATGAGTGGAAATTATGGTTATTGAGGTTAATAATACTATGGGATCAAAATGACCCCCAAATTCTATAATTTAAGCTGTTTTTGAGGGTTTTTTGTAAAAAAACACCCAAATCCAAAACACACCCGAATCCGACAAAAAATTTTCAGGGAGGGTTTGCTAAAACGCGTCCGAATACAAAACACGGCCGCGGAACTGGATCCAAAACCAAAACACAAAACCCGAAAAATTTCCGGTGCACATCACTACATATAATGCCCCGGTTCAGTGCCACATACATATAAAAATGCCAAAACATGGGTGCCTCCACAGTGCCATATACATATATGCCCCCACAGTGCCAGATACACATATGTCCCCACAGTGTCAGATACATATATGCCCCCAGTGCCAGATACACATGCCCCCACAGTGCCAGATACACATGCCCTAAGTGCCAGATACACATGACCCCACAGTGCCAGATACATATATGCCCCCCAGTGCCAGATACACATGTCCCCAAAGTGCCAGATACACATGTCCGCACAGTGCCAGATACACATGTCCCCACAGTGTCAGATAAATATATGCTGCACAGTGCCAGATGCACATGTCCCCACAGTGCCCGATACATATATGCCCCACAGTGCCAGATACATATATGCCCCCCGTGCCAGATACATTTCTGCTCCCCAATGCCAGGTACAATATGCCCCACAGTTCCAAATACATATATGCCCCACAGTGCCAGATAAATATATGCCCAAAGTGCCAGATACATATATGCCCAAAGTGCCAGATACATACAGTATATTCCCCACAGTGCCAGATACATATATGCCCCACAGTGCCAAATACATATATGCTCCACAGTGCCAGATACATATATTCCCCACAGTGCCAGATACACATGCCCCGACAGTGCCAGATATGCCCCCAGTGCCACATACATATGTATATGCCCCAGTGCCAGATACAGATATGCCCCCAGTGCCAGATACAGATATGCCCCCTGTGCCAGATACACATGTCCTCCCAGTGCCAGATATGCCCTTAGTGCCAGATATGCCCCAGTGCCAGATACACATGTTCCCATAGTGTCAGTGTGCTGCTCACCGCGCTGCTGCTGTGCGCCTCTCCTGCCCCTCAGTCTCCGGCAGCGGTGCAGGTGCCTATCTTCAATCAGTAGCCATTCAAAGCTCGCGGTCCGGCAGCCAATCAGGAGCCTTAGCTGCCGGTCCGCAAGCTCTGATTGGCTCACGGGTCAGCGCCAAATTGAAGATATACACTGAGGGGCAGGAGAGGCGTGCACTGCGCTCTCCTCCCCTCACAGCAGCAGTGCGGTGAGCAGCACTTGGATGGGGGGGAGACTAATAAGTGTGTGTGTCGGGCAGTGGTGGCCGTGAGCCGACTGAGTCGCATGCAGAGCATGAAAGAGCCACATGCGGCTCGAGAGCTGCAGGTTGGCCACCGCTGCTCCAAGGCTTGATAAATCTGGACCCTAATTCCAGGTCAGCATGTTTCACATCTGAAAAAAATGGTATTTATGAACAAGTAACCAATAATTGACAAGTATCCACTGTGTATCTTACAAACAATACTGCAAAAATATCACATAATGACAGTCAATATATTCAGTACTTGATACCGATAGAGCTTCGCAACCAGAGAACAGATATGAAGGGGGATAGAGTTGTAAGTGACCTCAGCTTCTCTTCCTCCCCACCTGCGTGTCTGGGTCCTGTGTTACCTGTTATCTAATGAGGGTCTAGAGAGAGGCACACACGCAGAGTCCTCCTGAGTCCTGTCCCAGTGTGCACGTAGTACAGATGCTGCTGCTATTCTTGCATGTGTCAAGATAAAGTATAGCTTTAATTTTTCTATGTTTATTTTAAGGTTGTTTAAGTTGTCTTTGTTCCACCTAAAGAAAACTTTATAAAACAAGTTGTCTTTCAATTAAGTGGAGCTATAAACAGTACCCAGCCATTATTAAACTATTAGTTTAAATCTAATATACACTATTGGTTTAAATTTAATTTACACAATCCATACATCCCATGACCAGGAGGGACAAAATGCTCTCTATCTGGCCATCCCTCTTAATTTCTGATTGCAGTTACCTGTGATGAAAATCCTTTCTTATCAATTAAAAAGTACAACACAGGTGATGACAATCTTATATTATGAGGGAAGTTCAGGTAGAGAAAATTTTGTTCTTCCTGGAATGGGTCATGTTGGGAGGTATGAACAATCTATATACCCCCTTTCGTCCACAGGGCACCCCTGTCTGAAGTGCCCTGGTCCCCCAATATTACATAACTAACCCGAAAGCAGATGCTCTGATCAACCTTTAACAGTGATATCATATTAGATGCAGTGATTTACCGCATGGTAATAATGGGCTTTTTAGCCCGTTAATGCTATTGTGCTATCTAATTACAGCCCGTTTTTACTGTGCGGGAAATCATCCATTATCGGCCGATAACACATTGGATCCGCAGGTCTCCTGGGGTTGGTTATCAGAGATTCTGCTTAATGTGCCTTAGTGCCAGCAGTCGGGGCTAATTGGATACCTTGGGGGAATCCTTTAGCTACAGTAACTCACAGCAACTATTAGGATACCGACCTAATTCTCATACAGCAGAAATCTGTATAATAATGATCATGTATGGTCTGTGCTAGGTTACTGTAGACATGAGCAGTGCCTCCCTCGTCCTGCTAATTGCTCCCACTGCATGGTACAAAGATGAAACACCAAGACAAAGTGCAAGTGGGGAGAGTATAGGGATGGGGTAGGAGCATAGTAGATAGGAGTGACTTTTAAACCCAGATTAGTCCAATACTAGTAAATTGTATAGAAATAATTTTAAAATTAAAATTAGCATCACTCACACATTTTAAGTATACTGTACGGCATATGTAAATTATTTTTAAGCCATGACCTAAAATACCGAAATAGTTTTAAGGTTCCTGCTTTACTAGTTTTATTACGGTATTTGTATCATTAAAATCTTATTAAATGGTGACAAAAATGGAATCTGGATTGGAGATATCATACTGAAATTAATTCTATATCAGCACTCTGTTCCTTTATTAAGATTATTACACAATGGGCTTAATTCAGACCTGATCGCTAGGGTGCGTTTTCTACATCCCTGCGATCAGCTAGTTGTCGCCTACAGAGGGAGGAGGAAATCGCAGTGCAGGGGTGCGATCCCATGTGCAGGAGAGCTGCAGAAACAGAAGTTTGTGCAGTCTCTGCACAGCCCAGGACTTACTCTTCCAGTGCGATGATCGGGGCCGGTGCTGACGTCAGAAACCCTCCCTCCAAATGCCTGGTCCCTCCTGCGTTTTTACAGACACACCTCTAAAATGGTCATTTGCCACCCACAAACGGCCACTTCATGTCAGTCATCTTGCGATCGCCCATGCGTTCGCTTTTTTCACACCATCCCATTGCTGCCCAGCGCTCCCTGTCACTCCGACCCGTTGTGCCTGCGCATTGCGGTGCATATGAAAACGCACAGCAGCGATCAGGTCTGAATCGGCCCCAATATCCTACGTAAACCTTCTCCACTGGCTCACATCTCCACTCTTTTTAGTGCTTCATATATCTCCCTCTAATTATAAACAATCAGCCCCTAGCTGTCATTTTTCAAACACAGCCTTTAAAATGAATCTAGAAGCTGATTGGTTACTACTTTATCTCTCTCAACCATTATCTCTTTCCAAGTTTTGATACATTTCCCCTAAAGTAATTTGCTGAAAAAGCTACCTCAACCTCAAAAGGCTTGAGGTATGGCAAGGAGGGGGCAGCACTACATATTTACCTGCAAGTTGATGGGTGGAATGATAATTAGTCATTGAAATGCCAAACAGATAGTGTATGAAAATTGATCCATTGAAGAATGAGAAACTTTATTTTGTTGGTCTTATATTGTTTAAGGGGACTTTTAAGAATAAATAAGACTATTTGGAATAGACATTAGTAATATTTTTTATTATGTTAATATCTAAACTTAAAAAAGTCACTTGGTCAATTTACCCCCAGATGGCTCATTTTACCCATTGATTCAGATCAACATCCCGCTAATACGTGGGCAAATTGAGCCACAAGACCACTTTTTTTTTTGCGAAGTCAATTGTATCATTTCGAATGAGAGGAGACATCTGAAAATTAATGTAGATGTTTTCGTTTTACTTCTGTGTCATTTTTTTTGCCTAGGGGACAACATAAATAAAAATTAGCTCATCTTACCTATTCTTCCCTAGTTACCATTACTCAAAGTTCTAACTTATATCACAGTCTAACTGTACTATAGCTCAGTATCTAATTATATCCTAAGGAATGCTGACGTTCTAATAAAGAAAGAAATCCTCTCATGGATTAATTTGGACTAGTGAAACTCTTTTGCTTTATTTTACATGCATTGCTTTTTGGTATACAGTTGAAAGTTACCCTCATGTTTTACAAATAGGAATAAGCCCCAAGCCCATTACTGTCTGAGTAATGTACTTGTGATGAAAATGCCTGACAGCTCTTGAAACATACCTAATTATGAGCACAAATCCAAGAACCCATGAGACATCTCTAATACAGTTACTGTATTGTTATCCCCGTCCCATAGAAATGGTACTTGAAACATAAAGTAATACATTTTATGCATATTGATTCTATCCCACATATTAAAGATTCTTAATGCTGTCTCAAGTTTTATATTTTATATAATTTTGTTTTTGTGATTTTGAAATAGACCTGTTTAAAATGAATTCCCTTTGATATATCACTCTATAATATTGGGCAGATGATATTTTTAACCTCTCTTGAGATATGCAATCCTTCTGTTGACCAGCACAGCAAGAAAAGGAAAGAATCTGATTCAAAGTAAGAATGTATGAGCAGAATTGCCTATGTTCATTGCATAAAATAAAATCATATTTATTGACAAGTTTTCTAAAGAAAATATGTCCTACACAACACATCTTAATGTGGTTCTGGTTTGGGTTATTACAATATTCTACAGACAAGTAGAAAACTACTAGTATGCAAAAAAATGCAAAAACTCAACAAAGGGGAAAAAAAAATCAGCATTTTTTAGATTTCAAAATTGACTCTTATTTGCCATAAGATAAACATAAAAATACTTAGATGCATGTTGGGTTATAGTGTAGATGTCATTGAGTACTTATATGACATATACTGTAACGAAAATAAAAAATATTGGTCACTCAAAGTATGATAAAATGAGTAGAAACACAAATGTCCACCACATTTAAATTCAAAATAAATCATAATATTCTTGGTACAGATGTGTCCTCATACATCTAGCCTCAATACGCCATGCAGCAGTAAGTTGACAGGTCCCATACAACTCCACTAGCATTGGGCATCTTTTTGCAAATGAGTTCTAGTTGCAATGCTAGGGTAGTCCAGGTGACTGTGTTGCCGAATTTGAAATGTGACACTTGTATATATGTGTGTGACTCAGTGTATGAAGCACAATGGAGCTAGGAACATGGAATAAATCCATGGCTGATGATCGTAGCACTTCGTATGCAAGCTCAGTCGCACACAGATATACAGGTGTTGCATATCAAGTTAATCAGTCACCTGGTGCATTCTAGTTGCATTCTAGTTGCATCACGTTTTGACTAAGATGCCTTTTCAGCAAAAAAGAAGCCTGACACTAGCAAAATCTCACAGGACCTGGCGTACGAAGAGGGGCTGTTTAATGTGACTGCCACAAAGATCTGTAAGAGTGTTGACATGTAGTTAAATGGTACAAGCTGCAGTCTTAACTGAGTGTTATTATACATGACTCATCAGCCACAATAACATCACCTTAAGGTCCGGCTGATTAGATTAGGCACACTTTGTTTACTTGGTTCTATAAAAAAGTCTGCATATGCCCAAGTTTGTCACTGTGTTATTGTAGTGTCACAGTGCTCTATGGCTGTACAGTACTTAACCCAGGTGAGATTGATGCCTTATTACATTGACTGCTGTTTATCTTGTATCACCTGTATCCCATGACTCTGGTTTAGAGGACTAACCGTCTTGCTCACATCCACTATGCGCCTACTGTACCAACTTGTAGGTTTCTGCGAATAAAGAGGAGTATACTACTACCCGGCATATTTCCAAGAACATATTTTACTATAATATAGAGTGCAAAGAATGACAATTGACCAGGATAAATTAATATATCACTAATTTGTAATCAGTTAATCCCTAATCGATTTACTGTAGCTCTAAATAATAATTTTAATTATATATGTTTGAATTTATTATGTTGTATATTGTTTGTTATTTATAAAATATCTGAGGTTTTTGTTTATTTGCTTGTTATTCTAAGCTATTACAGTAATTTGTTGTTTACCAGCTATTTAGTACTTTTACAAACTTTAAATGGAAGACATACATCAAACCAGGAGCTTGTAAATAATCCTTTGTATCCAGATCTAGATTTAGTATTACACAAAGTACTTGTGTGCCTATGGTCACAGAGGCTGAAAGGTGGATTTTTCTATATTAAATGTAGTATTTCTTCTACCAGCAATATAAATAAACTGAGCAAACCAACGAAAAGTGTCAACTCATATGAAATTATCTGATGTTCATCTGATGTCACTATATTCTGTATATTCACTATAACTGAGCGGAACTAACGGCAGTGCAGCCAGTGCAGTGCACCCGGGGCCCCTGGGGACTAAAGGGCCAGCGGCTGCCATGGCTGGATTACTGACAAGACAATTTTTCTTCTTACACCTGTTGGCATTAGGGTTCTGGGGTCCGGTAGTGGTGGGGATATGCAAGTGCAATCCCATGAGACTCAGCACAGGGTCAGAGGAGCATGTGCTGATCTCTGGTTGAAGGAGCCCATCACATGCTCCTCTGATGCTGTGGCTAACTCTTTCTTCAGTCTGTCAGTATGTTCCTCCTGGGATCTGTTGAAATGATTGCTGCCGAATAGTGGGAGAAAGTTGGTCCACACTCTACACTAATCCCCCCTGCAGTTACAGTTCACAGGATGGTACCAACAAGTGTTTAAGCAGTGTCCTGTTGCACTTGCAGCTACTAAGTTCCGCTCTCCCTAGCCAGGATGCGTAGTGGCTGTGTTGGATCAGATGAGAGCTCTGGTGCTGGTCTGTGTGAGATGTCTGCTGTCTGCATAACACCTCCAGGGAAAGCAAATTCCGATCACTCACCCTTCCCTTTCCCCCTCCAGTCTCCTATCTCGATCTGTCTTCCAATATCTATCAGCCCCCCTCCTAAAAGTCTCTCATTTATCCATCCTCTCCCCCACAACACATTGACCGCAGCGCTTGTAATTGAATGTGGATCCCCAACCCAGGAAGAGGGCAGGCTGCAGGACCAGTCAGAGTCAGCAGCAGCTAAGCAGGACTTAGGTCCGACTCTTTTGTACTGTATTTAAATAAATGATGTGTAAAAATGTAGGCATGCACAGTATGCCTATGTGAGAGACTTCAGTTTACCTCCCCACAGATTGCCTCCCATTGTCAATCTCTGCCTTCTTCTGTCACACTCTGCCACTCACTGCCTGTCCCAGTCACCCACTGCTTCCTCCCTCTACCCACTGCCTCTCCCTGTCACCCTCTGCCTTTCCAGTTACCCACTACCTCCTCCTGTCACCCTCTGCCTCCTCCTGTTACCCACTGCCTCCCCAGTCACCCACTGCTTCTTCCTGCCATCCACTGCCTCCCGCTGTCACATACTGCTCTTAACTGCCACCCTCTGAGTGCCCAGTCACCCACTGCCTCTTCCTTTCAGTCACTGTCTCTCCCTGTCACCCACTGCCTCTCTTTGTCACCCACTGCTTCTCCCTGTCATCCTCTTCCTCCACAGTCACCCACTGTCTCTCCTTGACACCCGCTGGCTTCCATGCAATCAGGGCCAGACTGGCCATCTGGCAGTTCTGACAAATGCCAAAAGGGCCAATCCACAGAGGGGCCGGTCCAGCCACTGCCACTGAGGGGGCCCGTATGGCAGGCTCAGCAGTGTAAAATGGATTTAGAGCCACCAGAATGTCAGTGCACCGCCAGATACATCCTTTTCACAGTGCTGCCGTCATTCAACAGCACCAGTCTCAAGCCAATCGGAGCTAACGGACCGTCAGCCAATCAGCAGTGGCTTACGGTCCGCGAGCCAATCAGAGACTGGTGCCAGATTTGAATGACAGCGGCGCGGTCTCTTAAGTGCTGCGGATTCCAGTGCACTGACATCCCGGTGGCTCTAAATCCATTCCATTCTGCTGCTAAAAATCAGAATCAGCTTTATTGGCCAGGTGTATTCTCGTACACTAGGAATTTTTTGCGGTACAATGCATCGCCAAGCAGCAACATGAAGGGGGAATACATAGCACAAGTAGGGGGAAAAACTTCGCATACATTACAAACATTACACGTATGAGTTCATACTGCACATTGCAACTGTACAATGGACTCAACATATTAGACATATTATACATGTTAGACTTTTTATATATTGTTCAGCTGGTGAACAGCTAGTAGGAAGAAGCTTTTAACGGATCTGGTCGACTTCGCGGGAATGGACCTGTAGCGTCTGCCTGATGGAAGCGGTTCAAACAGTTTGTGACCTTGGTGCTGCATATCTGCCACAATTTTCTCTGCTCGCTTCCTTACCCTTGGTATAATTCCTGGATGGGAGGTCAACCCCAACTATCTTTTCAGCTGTGCTCACCACCCTTTGCAGCCTCTGTCACTCTCATTGGCAGCTCCATACCAGACTGTGATTAAGGAACATAGGACCAATTCTATGATCGCTGTGTAGAAGATGAGCAGCAGCTTCTGCGGGATGTTGAATTTCCTGAGTTGCCTCAGGGGAGAGGCGAGAGGCTGCTGCAAGGGAAGGTGAGTTGCAGGGGGGCCTAATGTGTAAGGGGCACTATTACTGTGTGTGGCCTAATGTGTAAGAGGTGCTATTACTGTGTGTGGCCTAATGTGTAAGGGGTGCTATTACTGTGCGGCCCATGTGTAAGGGGTGTTATTACTTGGCTATATTTGCAAGAGCATAGACTAAGAAGTGGGAGGAGTCAGGAAGAATAAGGGAAGGAGTTCATGCCAGCAGCCAGATGCTGAATAAAGATGGGCTTGTGGACTTTAAGTGCCAGGGCCAGGGCCGGCGCTACCACTAGGCAGCTTTAGGCAGCTGCCTATGGGCGGAGACCACTGGAGGGCGGCACTGCTTAGCCTCAGCCAAGCCAAACTCCTCCTTTTCTTTAAAAGACAGAGGAGCAGCTTGTGGGCACCCACCAGCTCAAAGAGTGAGTTTACTATGTGTGATAGTCTCTGATTGATTCAGCAAACTTGCCCCCCCACACCTCTCTGCGACAGTGTCAGTGTGTGTGGGATGTGTTTGAATTGTGTTCAGGCTGCCGCCTGTCTGCCGCATGTTGTGATCCTGTCCTGAGTCCGGGGTCCGGGGTCCATACCGTTATTTATCACATATGAGCTCTCACGTCTCTCACCGCAGCCTCAGGTCCGACCGCAGCTCCCCCACACGATGGTCTCCGGCCGCCCGCGTCATGCCCCGAGCCCGGCATCCCCGCCACCCCCCCTGCATTTGGCCACATCGTGAAAGAGTGACTCGCGGGCCGCGGCCGCTGGCCTGGTCCGTTCCGCTCCCGCACTGTTACTGAGTGCTCCGGCGCCACCTCCCCACTACGATCGCCTGCATCCGCAGGCAGCAGCTTGTCATCTGCGCTCCCCCTCCCTCCATTCCCGCGACTGGCCTCTTGTGAACCGCTCCCCGGCTCCCCCGGCCCCACAGTTATATTCAGCTCCCGTTGCCCCTTCCCCCCCTCGCCTCCTGCACCTTCCCCCCTCATCCCCCCCCCCCCGCAATTGGACTCCCGGCCCCGGCTACCCGGAAACTGGTGAGCAGAGGGTAACTGATGGAGGAGAGTGTCAGGGTAGGGGCAGTGTATGTGTGTAAATGTGGCTGTGTGTGTAAATATATTATATATGCGTGTGTGTATACTGTATGTGGCTGTGAGTATGTAGATATGTGGCTATGTATGTGGCATAATGTGAATTTTGGCTCATTCCATGTGGCATAATGTGAATTTCGGCTCATACTGTGTGCTCTAATGTGAATTTCGCCTCATACCATGTGCTATAATGTGATTTTCAGCTCATGCTGTGTGGTATAATGTGAATTTTGGCTCATACCATGTGCTATAGTGTGAATATCGGCTCATTCTATGTGCTATAATGTGAATTTCGCCTCAAACCATGTGCTATAATGTGAATTTCGGCTCATACAGTGTGCTATAATGTGATTTTCAGCTCATACCGTGTGCTATAATGTGAATTTCGGCTCATACAGTGTGCTATAATGTGAATTTCGGCTCATACAGTGTGCTACAATGTGAGTTTCGGCTCATTCAGTGTGCTATAATGTGAATTTCGGCTCATACAGTGTGCTATAATGTGAATTTCGGCTAAGTCAGTGTGCTACAATGTGAATTTTGGCTCATTCAGTGTGCTATAATGTGAATTTCGGCTCATTCAGTGTGCTATAATGTGAATTTCAGCTCATACAGTGTGCTACAATGTGAGTTTCGGCTCATTCAGTGTGCTATAATGTGAATTTCGGCTCATACGGTGTGCTATAATGTGAATTTCGGCTCATACAGTGTGCTACAATGTGATTTTCGGCTCATACTGTGTTCTATAATGTTATTTTTGGCTCAAAGTGTGTGGTATAATGTGAAAGGGGCACCAGTATAGCACCTTAGTCAATTTGATTTAACCATCTGTGCTGTGCCATGGATATACCTAAAACCTGGACTGTTGGGGTGCCTTGAGCACCACGTTTGGGATCCTTTGCCTTAACACAAACTGCTAAAACAACCCTAATATCCTATACCTAAATTTTACCAGAGGGCTCTGTATTTTGGCAGGGGGGGGGCTGACTATTTGCCTAGGGTGCTGAGAAACCTTGCACCGGCCCTGGCCAGGGCCTATTTTTAGTCTCAGTATGGCTCTCTCTGTAACCAACCTCCTCTTCCCGTGGGCCGGAGGAGAGGGTTCAAAGCATACTTTTGCACCTGGGTCCACCACTCGCAAGTTTTGCCGCTGGCAAAGGTAGAGAGTATCTTTTGTTAAAGAGATGAATACAGAATGAATTAGCCTTGCATATTGCTGCTTGCATATGGGTATATTTGTAAGTATTTTGTAGTTTTGCTGAATATGAATTGTATACTAAAAAAATATAATCTACTGTATAAATCTATAATCTGGTAACTGTATGACAATACTCTACATACTGTACAGCATAACACATACTCTTTGTAGCAGTATATATGTTATTGATCTACGAATTATGACCGTGATTCATTACTGTAAAGTTCAGTAAAGTTTTTAGGACAAATAACGACTGAAATAATTTCCATATTTCGGCAGATCTATATCCTGCATACAGTACTGATGTTACAGTATATATTAATTTACTTGCCAAGTACAAACTGTGCCCTTCTTCCCAAATCCTTAACCACCATTGTTACAACTACAACGGGGAGATGGTAAACACAGGTCCTCTCACTGGTGGATTAAGACAATCCTGACCAATGTGCTGTAGTGACCCCACAGGTACCACTTTACACATGAATCTCACATATATATTGTATCTACATCATGCTTTGTTTCATGACTCATATCAAATTAATTAATACCTGCTTCATTTACAAGTTTATTGACCATACCGCCCTAGCAAGACCATTTAAGGCATATGCACAAAAACACTGTTGGGAAGTAAAGATATTACAAAATGGACCTCATAAAAATTCTTCAATTAAAACAAATAAATAAATGACAAAAACATTAAGGAGTATCTTTAGAGCCAATTCATGAATACCCTTCCCTGGAAGTTAGACCAAAAAAACAACAGAAAAAACACAATTGCATTATAATTTTCCTTTAATGTAAAAAGCATGACAAACACAAAAGATCCATATGCATATTAAATGAAAAGCCCATATGAAGCTCCATATCTTTTGCCCAAAACATATACCGATATTCAGAGGAGAAAGAGGAGGTATTGTAGGAAAACTGCCCAAAAGAAAAATTATCTATATATGTTTGTAGACTTTAACCAGTTTTTAACTACCAGTCCTAAATAAAGTAATGATATTAGCTCCATTTTTTTAATCCTAATCCTTGGGATTTTATTTATCATTATAAATAGGTAAATTAGAGTTTCATGCTGTCACAGGTACCTTTCACTTAAGAATATTTAATAGAAAACAACAAATAGGAACTTTATATTGGATGTTAGAGACATGAATATTACTAATTCTGGAAACCCTTTAGGAAAAAAATGTAAATGAGGAATCACCTAACCACAAAGTCCCACTAAAGATATATATTAATGTGTTTTCAGATGGAGTTTAAACAGAGGGCTTAATGCACTTGAAAAATATCTTGATGTTGCTGCATTCTTTCTAAACAATATCACAATGTGTGGCGCCTGTATTTACAGGTACATGCCCTCATCTCTAAATGAGGGGTGGTCTTCAGGTTGCTGGTGGCCGGGCTCCCGACAACCACCATACCGGCGCCGGAATCCCGACCGCCGGCATACCGACAGATTTTCTCCCTCTTGGGGGTCCACGACCCTCCTGGAGGGAAAATAGATAAGCGCCACCGTGCCCAAGGCGTGGCGAGCGCAGCGAGCCCACAAAGGGCTCATTTGCGCTCGCCCAGCTGTCGGTATGCCGGCGGTCGGGATTCCGGCGCTGGTATGCTGGTCGCCGGGAGCCCGACCGCTGGCATCACATACTACACCCCTAAATGAGCCACACTATGCATAAAATACATATTATTAAAGACTTCTGGTTTACAAACTAGATAATAAATGTAAAGAAACAGGAGAGGTCAGGGTAAGAGGTTGCTCAGAGCCCCCTAGCTTACTTATTTATCAAGTTTTCCATGTCCACTCTTTACAGGTCATAAGAAAGCTATGAATAAAAATATAAATGTTTCCTATGTACTGTACTTTTCCTCTGCTTATACTATTCAATTTGTTAAAAAATACAAACAGGATGGCATTATCCTCCTGCCTAAACAAGGAAAAATGGGCGCCCGAAACTTTCCACTTTAAGAGAACCTCCTATTGCTGCACAATTTGGTGAAAAGGGGAAGGTTGCTAACCCCCACAAAACAAGTTAAACAAGAAAAAGAGACCAATCTGTGCGCAACAGGATTAATTTCTAAAATATAGTATTTTTATTAATAATCCAAAATATGGATAGAAAAAAATTAAAATATAATGTATATAAAAATACACAGTATACACTATATAATTCAGAAGTGACCTCACAGTAATGTTGAACAATTTGTAGCAAATTTTAAACCATCTGGATCATAAAAGAACCTATAATAATGCCACAATCACTCTAAACTTAACTCGTGATATAATCACAATAAGATCCCTTAATAAAAATCACACTGCAGTACACTGATTCATTAACCATAAAATGTCCACATATGCTGGCCAGCCTGTAATTAAATGAGGTGTGTTACACCTATAGGTTCATCCAAGGAATCAGTTGTTTTGTATAATTAATGTCTATACCACAGTACTGTGATTAAAATGAAAAAAGAAAGAAAGAGAACCATATAGTTGAACCATTTGTATGCCATGCAATTGGGTACCGTCGGTATATAACAAGTGCCTCCTCTTTGCTGAAAGTTAAATATCCTCCCCGTGCCACTGATGTAAGGAGCTATTTAGTGGGGATATTTTTTGTAGAGTAACCGTCTCTGACACTTGTACTTGTGCTGGTTCACTAGCTGGAATCACCCAAGAACTCCGTTATCTGTATTCCACGTACCGGCATTCACTGCATCGCCCGGTTACCACCAAAATAGTGCGGCTGGAATATCCTTAACAGCCGGTGTCCAAAACACGTTGATACACGGAGTCCCTTAAGGGGAGGATATTTAACAATGACATCATCTATCCTATTGGTTTTAGAGCTGCAGTTTTGTAAAAAAATCATAAAACAGATAAAATCATAGAATTTGGGCCTGTTTTTTTCCTACAGTATAATTACCCTCAATACCATTCATTTCCAGTCATTTACAGTCAATTTTGACCACCTCACAGCTCACGGCATTGTTTTCATCCAGTTTAGGACAAAAGGTTGCACAGAGGTAGCTGGTTGACTAAGCTAAGCAGTAGGCAGCACAAACACGTGGCTCTTAAACTTCCAACATGGCACATCTATGAAACAGAATGGCACTGCAGTGGCAGACAGGATGGTAGTAAAATAAATTATGAAAATGTTTGTTGTCTACATCAGAAGACAGCCAGCAATGCTCCAAACAGCGCATAACGCAAAGAAAAGAGGTGCAAGATAAAATTGGCCTTGGATCCTTCTACCCATGCTTATGTTGTATATATTAAACAGGACAAGCATAGATTAGCAAACCAATCACTTCAGCGACAGGGACTACCACTTGCGGCTGAAATGATTGGTTTGTTTGGGCCCCTACAAAACAAGCTGCCAATGGGCAGTAAACATTACTAGCAATGATCTCTACGTACACAAATTGGCTCTACATAGGATAGATGATGTCATTGTCATCATCATCCGATTTCTCAGCCCCATCAGTGTGTACATCATCTTCTTCACACAATATTAATTTGTCCCCGTTAGAATTAGTGATGAGCACCGGAAATTTTTTGGGTTTTGTGTTTTGGTTTTGGGTTCGGTTCCGCGGCCGTGTTTTGGGTTCGAACGCGTTTTGGCAAAACCTCACCGAATTTTTTTTGTCGGATTCGGGTGTGTTTTGGATTCGGGTGTTTTTTTCAAAAAACCCTAAAAAACATCTTAAATCATAGAATTTGGGGGTCATTTTGATCCCAAAGTATTATTAACCTCAATAACCATAATTTCCACTCATTTTCAGTCTATTCTGAACACCTCACACCTCACAATATTATTTTTAGTCCTAAAATTTGCACCGAGGTCGCTGGATGACTAAGCTCAGCGACCCAAGTGGCCGACACAAACACCTGGCCCATCTAGGAGTGTCACTGCAGTGTCACGCAGGATGGCCCTTCAAAACACTACTCCCCAAACAGCACATGACGCAAAGAAGAAAAAAAAGAGGCGCAATGAGGTAGCTGTGTGACTAAGATAAGCGACCCTAGTGGCCGACACAAACACCTGGCCCATCTAGGAGTGGCACTGCAGTGTCACGCAGGATGGCCCTTCCAAAAAACACCCCCCAAACAGCACATGACGCAAAGAAAAAAAGAGGCGCAATGAGGTAGCTGTGTGACTAAGATAAGCGACCCAAGTGGCCGACACAAACACCTGGCCCATCTAGGAGTGGCACTGCAGTGTCACGCAGGATGGCCCTTCCAAAAAATACCCCCCAAACAGCACATGACGCAAAGAAAAAAAGAGGCGCAATGAGGTAGCTGTGTGACTAAGATAAGCGACCCAAGTGGCCGACACAAACACCTGGCCCATCTAGGAGTGGCACTGCAGTGTCACGCAGGATGGCCCTTCCAAAAAACACCCCCAAACAGCACATGACGCAAAGAAAAAAAGAGGCGCAATGAGGTAGCTGTGTGACTAAGATAAGCGACCCAAGTGGCCGACACAAACACCTGGCCCATCTAGGAGTGGCACTGCAGTGTCACGCAGGATGGCCCTTCAAAAAACTACTCCCCAAACAGCACATGACGCAAAGAAAAATGAAAGAAAAAAGAGGTGCAAGATGGAATTGTCCTTGGGCCCTCCCACCCACCCTTATGTTGTATAAACAGGACATGCACACTTTAACCAACCCATCATTTCAGTGACAGGGTCTGCCACACGACTGTGACTGAAATGACGGGTTGGTTTGGACCCCCACCAAAAAAGAAGCAATTAATCTCTCCTTGCACAAACTGGCTCTACAGAGGCAAGATGTCCACCTCATCATCATCCTCCGATATATCACCGTGTACATCCCCCTCCTCACAGATTATCAATTCGTCCCCACTGGAATCCACCATCTCAGCTCCCTGTGTACTTTGTGGAGGCAATTGCTGCTGGTCAATGTCTCCACGGAGGAATTGATTATAATTCATTTTAATGAACATCATCTTCTGGATGTAACCTCGTACGCCGATTACTGACAAGGTGAGCGGCGGCACTAAACACTCTTTCGGAGTACACACTTGTGGGAGGGCAACTTAGGTAGAATAAAGCCAGTTTGTGCAAGGGCCTCCAAATTGCCTCTTTTTCCTGCCAGTATAAGTACGGACTGTCTGACGTATAATCCTCCACCATTCTTTCAATGGGGAGAGAATCATATGCAGTGACAGTAGACGACATGTCCGTAATCGTTGTCAGGTCCTTCAGTCCGGACCAGATGTCAGCATCAGCAGTCGCTCCAGACTGCCCTGCATCACCGCCAGCGGGTGGGCTCGGAATTCTGAGCCTTTTCCTCGCACCCCCAGTTGCGGGAGAATGTGAAGGAGGAGATATTGACAGGTCGCGTTCCGCTTGACTTGACAATTTTGTCACCAGCAGTTCTTTGAACCCCAGCAGACTTGTGTCTGCCGGAAAGAGAGATCCAAGGTAGGTTTTAAATCTAGGATCGAGCACGGTGGACAAAATGTAGTGCTCTGATTTCAACAGATTGACCACCTGTGAATCCTTGTTAAGCGAATTAAGGGCTCCATCCACAAGTCCCACATGCCTAGCGGAATCGCTCTGTGTTAGCTCCTCCTTCAATGTCTCCAGCTTCTTCTGCAAAAGCCTGATGAGGGGAATGACCTGACTCAGGCTGGCAGTGTCTGAACTGACTTCACGTGTGGCAAGTTCAAAAGGTTGCAGAACCTTGCACAACGTTGAAATCATTCTCCACTGCGCTTGAGACAGGTGCATTCCACCTCCTATATCGTGCTCAGTTGTATAGGCTTGAATGGCCTTTTGCTGCTCCTCCAACCTCTGAAGCATATAGAGGGTTGAATTCCACCTCGTTACCACTTCTTGCTTCAGATGATGGCAGGGCAGGTTCAGGCGTTTTTGGTGGTGCTCCAGTCTTCTGTACGTGGTGCCTGTACGCCGAAAGTGTCCCGCAATTCTTCTGGCCACCGACAGCATCTCTTGCACGCCCCTCTCGTTTTTTAAATAATTCTGCACCACCAAATTCAAGGTATGTGCAAAACATGGGACGTGCTGGAATTTGCCCAGATTTAATGCACACACAATATTGCTGGCGTTGTCCGATGCCACAAATCCACAGGAGAGTCCAATTGGGGTAAGCCATTCTGCGATGATCTTCCTCAGTTGCCGTAAGAGGTTTTTAGCTGTGTGCGTATTCTGGAAAGCGGTGATACAAAGCGTAGCCTGCCTAGGAAAGAGTAGGCGTTTGCGAGATGCTGCTACTGGTGCCGCCGCTGCTGTTCTTGCGACGGGAGTCCATACATCTACCCAGTGGGCTGTCACAGTCATATAGTCCTGAGCCTGCCCTGCTCCACTTGTTCACATGTCCGTGGTTAAGTGGACATTGGGTACAACTGCATTTTTTAGGACACTGGTGAGTCTTTTTCTGAGGTCTGTGTACATTTTCGGTATCGCCTGCCTAGAGAAATGGAACCTAGATGGTATTTGGTACCGGGGACACAGTACCTCCAACAAGTCTCTAGTTGGCTCTGCAGTAATGATGGATACCGGAACCACGTTTCTCACCGCCCAGGATGCCAAGGCCTCAGTTATCCGCTTTGCAGCAGGATGACTGCTGTGATATTTCATCTTCCTCGCAAAGGACTGTTGATCAGTCAATTGCTTGGTGGAAGTAGTAAAAGTGGTCTTACGAGTACGACTTCCCCTCTGGGATGACCATCGACTCCCAGCAGCAACAACAGCAGCGCCAGCAGCAGTAGGCGTTACATGCAAGGATGCATCGGAGGAATCCCAGGCAGGAGAGGACTCGTCAGAATTGCCAGTGACATGGCCTGCAGGACTATTGGCATTCCTGGGGAAGGAGGAAATTGACACTGAGGGAGTTGGTGGGGTGGTTTGCGTGAGCTAGGTTACAAGAGGAAGGGATTTACTGGTCAGTGGACTGCTTCCGCTGTCGCCCAAAGTTTTTGAACTTGTCACTGACTTATGATGAATGCGCTGCAGGTGACGTATAAGGGAGGATGTTCCGAGGTGGTTAACGTCCTTACCCCTACTTAATACAGCTTGACAAAGGCAACACATGGCTTGACAAATGTTGTCCGCATTTCTGTTGAAATACTTCCACACCGAAGAGCTGATTTTTTGGGTATTTTCACCAGGCATGTCAATGGCCCTATTCCTCCCACGGACAACAGGTGTCTCCCCGGGTGCCTGACTTAAACAAACCACCTCACCATCAGAATCCTCCTTGTCAATTTCCTACCCAGCGCCAGCAACACCCATATCCTCCTCATCCTGGTGTACTTCAACACTGACATCTTCAATCTGACTATCAGGAACTGGACTGCGGGTGCTCCTTCCAGCACTTGCAGGGGGCGTGCAAATGGTGGAAGGCGCATGCTCTTCACGTCCAGTGTTGGGAAGGTCAGACATTGCAAACGACACAATTGGACTCTTCTTGTGGATTTGTGATTTCGTAAAACGCACAGTTCTTTGCTGTGCTTTTGCCAGCTTGAGTCTTTTCATTTTTCTAGCGAGAGGCTGAGTGCTTCCATCCTCATGTGAAGCTGAACCACTAGCCATGAACATAGGCCAGGGCCTCAGCCGTTCCTTGCCACTCCGTGTGGTAAATGGCATATTGGCAAGTTTAAGGTTCTCCTCCGACAATTTTATTTTAGATTTTTGAGTCCTTTTTTTACTGATATTTGGTGTTTTGGATTTTACATGCTCTGTACTATGACATTGGGCATCGGCCTTGGCAGACGACTTTGATGGCATTTCATCGTCTCGGCCATGACTAGTGGCAGCAGCTTCAGCACGAGGTGGAAGTCGATCTTGATCTTTCCCTATTTTTGGAACCTCAACATTTTTGTTCTCCATATTTTAATAGACACAACTAAAAGGCACCTCAGGTAAACAATGGAGATGGATGGATACTAGTATACTTATGGATGGACGAGCGACTGCCGACACAGAGGTAGCTACAGCCGTGGACTACCGTACTGCGTCTGCTGCTAATATAGACTGGATGATAATGATATAAAAAATATATATATATCACTACTGCAGCCGGACAAGTATATATTATATAATGACGGACCTGCTGGACACTGTCAGCACTGCAGACTCCTAAAGTAAGCTACTAGTATCAAGAAGATAGAAAAAAAAAAAAACACCACAGGTAGGTGGTATACAATTATGGATGGACGAGCGACTGCCGACACAGAGGTAGCTACAGCCGTGGACTACCGTACTGCGTCTGCTGCTAATATAGACTGGATGATAATGATATAAAAAATATATATATATCACTACTGCAGCCGGACAGGTATATATTATATAATGACGGACCTGCTGGACACTGTCAGCACTGCAGACTCCTAAAGTAAGCTACTAGTATCAAGAAGATAGAAAAAAAAAACCCACCACAGGTAGGTGGTATACAATTATGGATGGACGAGCGACTGCCGACACAGAGGTAGCTACAGCCGTGGACTACCGTACTGCGTCTGCTGCTAATATAGACTGGATGATAATGATATAAAAAATATATATATATCACTACTGCAGCCGGACAGGTATATATTATATAATGACGGACCTGCTGGACACTGTCAGCACTGCAGACTCCTAAAGTAAGCTACTAGTATCAAGAAGATAGAAAAAAAAAACACCACAGGTAGGTGGTATACAATTATGGATGGACGAGCGACTGCCGACACAGAGGTAGCTGCAGCCATGGACTACCGTACTGCGTCTGCTGCTAATATAGACTGGATGATAATGATATAAAAAACATATATATATCACTACTGCAGCCGGACAGGTATATATTATATAATGACGGACCTGCTGGACACTGTCAGCACTGCAGACTCCTAAAGTAAGCTACTAGTATCAAGAAGATAGAGAAAAAAAAAACACCACAGGTAGGTGGTATACAATTATGGATGGACGAGCGACTGCCGACACAGAGGTAGCTACAGCCGTGGACTACCGTACTGCGTCTGCTGCTAGTATAGACTGGATGATAATGATATAAAAAATATATATATATCACTACTGCAGGACAGGTATATATTATATAATGACGGACCTGCTGGACACTGTCAGCAGAATGCGTTTATAGAATAAAAACACCACACGACGAGTGTTTAACTTTTTCAGGCAGACAATCACAATATACTGGTGGTCACTGGTCACTGGTCAGTCACACTGGCAGTGGCACTCTGGCAGCAAAAGTGTGCACTGTTAAATATATGTACTCCTGCTATAACTGCTCCCCAGTCTCCCCCACAATTAAGCTGTGTGAGCAGTGAGCACTCAGCACAGTCAGATATACATAGATGGTGCAGCACACTGAGGCTGAGCACAGATATGGTATACTGTGTCACTGTGTATCGTTTTTTTTCAGGCAGAGAACGGATTATATTAAATAATAATAAAACTGCACTGGTGGTCACTGGTCAGTCACTAGTAAACTCTGCACTCTCTGAGTACTCCTAAGCTCCAGTAAATCAAGTGTCTCACTCTCACTATCTATTTCTATTCTAAACGGAGAGGACGCCAGCCACGTCCTCTCCCTATCAATCTCAATGCACGTGTGAAAATGGCGGTGACGCGCGGCTCCTTATATAGAATCCGAGTCTCGCGATAGAATCCGAGCCTCGCGAGAATCCGACAGCGGGATGATGACGTTCGGGCGCGCTCGGGTTAGCTGAGCAAGGCGGGAAGATCCGAGTCTACCTCGGACCCGTGTAAAAAGCGTGAAGTTCGGGGGGGTTCGGTTTCCGAGAAACCGAACCCGCTCATCACTAGTTAGAATCCACCATTACAGGTTTCTCTGTATTTATTGAACGTAATTGCCAGTAAAGGTCTTCATCGTGGAATTGGTAATTCATTTTCATAAACATAATCTTTTCCACATTTAGGGGAAGTAAGCCGATCGCTAACAAGGTTCCTGGCACCACTGAAAATTCTGAGTACACACTGGAGGGTGAGCAACTTAAGTAAAGCAAAGCCAGTTTGTGCAAGAGTCTCCAAATTTATTTATTTTCTGACAGTAGTGAAATGGACTGTCTGACATGCCTATTTGGATTCTATCACTGAAATTATTCTCAATCATTCTTTGTATGGTGACCATATCAGTACCAGTAGAAACATCACTAAATGTAGGCAGTTCATTTAGGCCTGACCACAAGCCATAACGTTTTGCTGACTGATTTGCTTTACTACAGTACTTGGTACCAACATCCTCATCATCATCATCAGTGTCACAGTTATGATACACTATGGTCTGACCGGCAATGTCATAGAAAAATAATAGCATAGTAGTAGTATATTAGTAGTATAGTAGTAGTAGTATATGAGATGTCAGAGCCGGGACCACTGGCTTAAAGATACAGCTTACCAGTGGAGACACAGGAACCATATCTCCTTTACTGCCTTATGCATCTCCTATGCAGTGAAGGAGCATGTGGAATGCCACAGTACAGATTCCAGGCTTTGAAGTGACTAGATATAGTCTCTATTGGGCACCCCTCTTTATGTACGACTGATGTATCAGTACCACCCAGGCCTGGAGTCAGTTCCAGAAGCCCAGATGGTCTGGTAATGTTTGCCCCACACTTCCTAATCTACTCAGGGCACGACTCTGACAGATTAATAGTGGGGAAATAAGAGCCATGGCGAACAAGGGACTAGTGGACATATGGGCTGACCACAGCTACTGGAGAATGTGTGTGGATATACAGTATACCAGATATTGTTTCTGACAAGGAGGCATGCAGATGGAATACCTCCTGGAACTCTGATCATCTGTCATCTTTTTGTGGATTCTCTGCTGATGCAGAAGGGCAACTGTCCAGATGGGACTAGATTCCAGCAGCCTTGGGAAATTTTCAGATAGTCTGATAAAGTGCTTCCCACATCTTCCAGTCTATTCTTCCTCAGAGCATCTTTCTGTTCATTGGGCATTTCTCTGGGAGTATGTACCAGAGGAAGGATACTCCTTGTGGGTGGATGTGGGAACAGCAGGCTTGGTCTCTGCAGGTTTAGTCTTTGAGCTGTTCTGTTTTCTCAGTGGAAGTTGAAGTCAAAGCAGCAGACTAGGTAGGGAACAGGGCTGGATCTGGAGCTCGCCCGTCCTCATTATATGGCTCACTGTGTACTTGTAGTTGTGCAGCAGGGTTACTTCTGTTCTGCAGCACCACTCTCTGCCTCTACTGCTGCAGAACCTCTCTCTGTGTAGTCCATCTGCTGCAGCACCTCTCTCTGCCCCAGTAGCTGCATACTCTCATTCCTGGAAGCTGCAGCACATACTGCTGCTATCTTGGTTCCCTTCTAGATCATGAGGGATTGTATGCATTTCCCATACTGCTCTGCTGGCATCCTGGTTTCATCCCGAGGCATGAGGGATTGGACAGGGGTCTCCCCTTGCTCTGGTAGCATTCTTGGTTTCCTTCTGAGACACAAGGTATCAGAAGCAGAGCTACCATTTGTGCAGCAGGTGCATTGCACCGGGGCCCCTGAGAACTAAAGGGCCCACTGCTACCCAGCCCGGCAATGAGTTATGCCCTGTTCCCCCGCAGACGATTTTGAGCAATGTCAGATGATTGGCTCAGTGCAGAGAGCAGGGTGGGCACTACTACCTAAGGGACCTGCCCCTAACCTTAGAGAGGCATAGCTGACCTTGTGTGTACCAAACCTATAGAGGAGTCCTACCACCCTGTCACTGGGAAAATGTAGAGTCACAGTGGTCTTTATGGTCGGATTTTCAACGGTCTAATCTATCGACAATTGATGCTTGTACCAATGTTTATTTTAAAAAAGTATTTAACAAAATAAATAAAATAAAATTGTGTTGGATATGTTTTAAACAAATGTTCTTAACCTAATTCAGTCATAAAAAACCCACTCAATTTTCGAGCATTTTTTGGAAAAAATAATAGCCAGTTAAGTGATTAAACAATTAATATATAAAGAAATAACTTTATTACAAAAAAAGTCCCAAAAATTTAACTTTATAAAAAAAGGGGTAGTACAGAAAGGATCTGGGGATTTTGCTCCTCCTAAACATCTTTCTTCCTCCCATACATAGATTTTGTGGAGAAGGAGATGTACGATTTGTTGGAGTCTCAGTGGCTCATCCAGAATTTTGGTGCAAAATCAAGATACTGTAGTTAGCACTGCAGTGCACCTTAAGGTGGGTACACACTAATAGATATATCTGCAGATCAATTGATCTGCAGATATATCTATGGACGGATCGGGCAGTGTGCTGTGCATACACACTGCCCGATCCATCGCGGACTGACGTCATGAACTGGACAGGCATGTACAATCACCGCCGGCCACCGTAGCATGTGTACAATGTTTGTTTGCTTGTTTTTATTATTATTATTATTATTATTATTATTATTATTATTATATATTGTGACAAGTAGTAATAAAGTAGTTAAAAATCAGATTGTACAACATGCAATATCATAAAAAACAATCCAGAGTAACACCACAGATTAGCACAGTGTTGCAATGATAAGGTACAATACATATTGGCCCTCATTCCGAGTTGTTCGCTTGCTAGCTGCTTTTAGCAGCCGTGCAAATGCTAGGCCGCCTCCCTTTGGGAGTGTATTTTAGCTTAGCAGAAGTGCGAACGAAAGGATCACACAGCGGCTACAAAATAATTTTGTGTAGTTTCAGAGTAGCTCCAGACCTACTCCTAGCTTGCGATCACTGCAGACTATTTAGTTCCTGTTTTGACGTCACGAACGCACCCTGCGTTCGGCCAGCCACGCCTCCATTTCCCCAGCCACGCCTGCATTTTTATCTGGCATGCCTGCGTTTTTCCACGCATCCCTGAAAACGGCCAGTTGACACCCAGAAATGCCCTCTTCCTGTCAATCACTCTGCGGCCAGCAGTGCGACTGAAAAGCTTCGCTAGATCTTGTGTGAGACTACATCGTTCTTTGTAATAGTACGACGCGTGTGCGCATTGTGCCGCATACGCATGCGCAGAATTGCCAATTTTGGCAATGCATGCGAATGAAAGAAGCTAGCATGCGAATGAAAGCAGCTAGCAAACAACTCGGAATGACCCCCATAGAGTACATACAGTAACAGTTACATTTGGTATAACCAATTTGAATAGCTGTTGTGCTGCCAGTGTCCCGCCATCCCCCCGTCCCCCCACGCCTCTCCCCCAACCTAAAAGGGTGTACATGAAGCACTTATGCTGGCTTCATCCATTAACCTGACGATTATTTTACAAGTGGATTGGAGGGTCATTAGCTGCCATATACCAGATTGAATCCTTTAAGCTATTATTAATTTTTGTTCTCAGTGGAGTTGATAGGGTGGCTATATATGACTCCCACTGTCATGACACGAGTACCCGGAACTCAGGAGTATGGGTGGCAACAGTGGAGTTCCTGGAACTGATGTGTGAGTTGCAGCTGGGAAAGGGTGACAACTGCAACATCAACTCTACCCCTAACTCCGTTACTTCTCCCAGTAGTAGGTTGGCGCCTGCAGAGCTAGACTTCTCCTTTAGCAGCTGCGTTTGAATGGGTGAATTAGGTCCGCCAAGACTCTGATGCCCCAAGGTCTTACGAGGTGACAAGGCACCAACCGAGACTGAAAGAAAATAAGGGGAAAAACTAGCTAAGACTAACAAGACTACAAATGAGAGGACATATTGGCAAAACAACAAACAATTATGTGCGGCACCGCCGCCAGAATACAAACACGAAACTAAGGCAAGCGGCCGACCTGCAGATTACGACACTGTCGCTACATAAGAAGAACAACCAAAGTATTGCGGCCTAACTGCCTAGCAACGGCCGGGAGCCGTTGCGCCCCACTGCCGCATCGACTAACACCCACATTAGAATTTTTTTTTAATTTTGACTTCTCTATCTAGGATAACTTCAACCCACTGCATTGTAAACAAATAGTGTAATTTAGCTTTGAAAAGTGAAAGTGATGATGGGGAGGGTTGCAACCAGGTTTGTAAAATGGTCTTGCAAGCTGCCTCACAAATAGCCGATAAGAGATGTTTTCCTCCCTGCGTTATACGAGTGCTGGGGGAGGGGGGTTTGGGGGTGGTAGAATGCGAAACAGAGCCCACTCAGGTGTTACAGGGATGTAATTAACCAAGCTGGCTATAGAGTAATTTTTAACCTGGAGGCAAAAACCTCGGAATGAGTACCACATTAGTAACAGTTCAAGTTTACTGAATCTCCTATTAAAAACCTTCTATTTGAAGATAGATAAGCTCAATGTAGCATATTTAAAAACATGGCAATACATGAAGAATAGGGTTATAGTATACATGCCTTAGCATGGGAACGAAGTATATCGTTTGATGATATATTGTAGAGTTGGGAGAGCCATGGAGTTAGATTCCTAGCAGAATTATCCATTATCATTATTATTATTATTATTATTATTATTATTTAAAGATTTAACACTGAAACACATACTTACAAAAAGAATGAAAGTTTTCTCCCTAGCTGAAACAAACATTGAGAAGTCACAAAGGAATTAATCAACAAGTGACTGGTAATTAGGAGCTGAGAAGTCTCTGTGTAAGTAGCAAGTAAATTACAGAAATCTTGGGATGGTTTGATTGGGGATTGGAGATAATTAAGTGCTGCGCTATGAATAGCCTTGTTTGTCTACATTGAAAATTCTAATTCAAAACTTTGCACATTTTTCAACCCGTTACAATCATGGTCTTGTGATGCTGATTAGATCCATTGATTCATCTGCGCTTGTAGATCATTTTCCAGTGCTCGAAATTTCTTTTTAACAGCATAATATTTCTCCCTGTTATTTCCTCAGGGGAGGGCAATGCAAACACACTGTCAGTTTTTCCAGTTCTAGATTAATGTAGGAATACTTACCTGAATAATTACATTTCAAGTAACAGAAAACCATTTATCTGACTTGTCTGAATATGAAACAATTGTAGGGAAATGAGCAAATCAACATGACATGTAGGTGCAGTAGACTGTGTAAAACACAACCTCCTCCAGCTAAAAAAGTTCTTTACATTTAAAAAATATGTATAGTGTAGATCGAAAATTGGAATGTCAACACCACAATGTCGGCATTGTTAAAATGTCATCAGGCAATGTGTCAACATTCTGAGGCAGTGGGGTTAGGGCTGGGGACTAGAGGGATAATTAGGGTTAGAGTTAAGTATTACAGTTAGGAACAGGGAGAAATACTCAGCGGAACACAGGAGGATCTGTAACAGTCTGACCAGAAAGCTATAGTCATATGCAGACCACCCGTAGACACAGCATGATGCGCCGATATACAGATGGGTCCACGGTTATCTCGGCTAGATTGCTACGCCTGGGCACAACATGGTTTATTGACATAAACCCTTCATCTATTGTTCTCAGCTGCAATACAATACAGAGAACAATACAGCAGTGGTGTCACATTTGAATAGAGAAAGGATTATCACAAATTATATGTGATCTAAGGTGTGGTGATTACATGCAGGAATAATCACCAATAATGTTTTCAAGTGACTGTATGTATATATATATATATATATATAATGGTCAATTCTTCTTACAACGCACTGGCTGTGCGATGGGGTCCTCAGTGGCCCCATCGTACGCCAATGCGTATATGTACGCAGTGGAGAAATTATTGTTTAATGTTGGGAATGAGTTAAATCCTCAGATACTAATGTATCGTAGATTCATAGATGATTTAATAATCTTCTGGATAGGTTCTGAGGAGAACTTAAAGGAGTTGTTAGATTTACATAACAACTCTCCAAGTAATGTTAAATTCACGTATAAAACAAGCACCACTGAAATTCAATATTTAGATGTGGATATACACATTGTGGGGAAAGAACTCACCACGTCCCTTTATAGAAAAAGCACTGATAGAAATACTCTCCTGCAATATGAGAGTTTTCACCCTTTGCCTTTAAGAAAAAGCCTGCCCTATTCGCAGCTACTGAGAGCAAAAAGAATAACATCTAAACCCGAGCATGTGGAACCAGCACTCAACACAATGGTTGAGAGGTTCAGACAGAGGGGATATAATAAAGATCAACTAACACAAATTAAAAATAGAGTGATGGACATCCCCAGATCCACACTATTACAACCTAAGCCCAAACAAATACAAAGTGGGACAAGCATACCATGGCCCAATCGGTATAATATACATAGTGAGAATCTCACAAAAAGGGCCAAGAATTGGTGGCCCATTATTAATTCTGATAAAGACCTGCCAACACTTCAGGGTTTAAAACTCATGCCCAGTTATATGAGGAACCGTAATCTAAAAGACAAGGTTGTCAAGTTAGACATAACGGGCATGGACAAGAAAAAGCCAACACACTTCTTGACCAGGAAACCGGGGTGTTTTAGATGCCTCGGTTGTACAACATGCAGATCCATGGTAGCTAGCCCCACATTCCCTCATCCACACACTGGAAAGAAATTCCAGATAAGGCATGCGGTCACGTGTACGACCACATATGTAATTTACCTTCTAACGTGCCCTTGTGGGCTATCATATGTGGGCAAAACACAGCGCCAATTTCGGGAGCGCATGGCGATGCACCGTATGGCAATAAGACAGGCAATAGAATCAGGTAATAGCGATCAGCCTGTGGCCAGGCACTTTGCCTTAGCGAAACATAGCATGGCAACACTGAGGAGCATCATCATTGACCACATACCAGCACTACCCAGGGGTGGTAACCGTGCTAAAATCTTACTTAGAAGGGAATGTAGGTGGATCTTCATGCTGAATACGCTGGCACCTAAAGGGTTAAACGAAAATTTGGGCTTACAGTGCTACTTGTAGGGGGGTAAATAATAACCAGTGCAATAATATAGTAAAGTGGTATAAGACAATACTTGGATACATAACATATGGACTGCCTTATTATACGGGACAAACGTAGTGATCTAGTTCCCTATATGTTGGTAATGTTACGCGGTAGAAAAAAGAATATTGCACCTAATACTAATCAAAGAAAGATCATAAATCATCCCTACATCCTATATGTGATGAATATTTCCAGTTTTTATCATGCGGATTGCTTTTTAAATGTTCGTACTTTGTTGTGTTGTCAGGTTGCTAGGCAACTGAGAATATGTGAGACCGCGACTCGGCGCCGCCTGGTGACGTCGGGAACCAGTGACGTCAATCATGAGCGCACGGACCCGGCTGCACCGAGCGGCGTGGAACAGGTGAGGTAACTTATGCAATCTGTGTACATGTTAGATAGGGTATAAATGTTTGTATTCATGTATGTTACTTGGTGTATGATTGTCCCTGACGACGGGCGCGAGCCCGAAACGTAGGATTAAAGGACATTATTTGAAACTTTAAAGTCTGGAGAGTGCCGCCCATCCTTCTTGCCTACTATATATATATATATATATATATATAATTTTGTATTCTTTTCAGCCAAGATGTGACAAAATGGCTGGCATGCAATATCCTGCATTTGACCCCAATAGGTCCAGGCCAGGAGAGATCTGCAGACCATAAAGTTGAGACGACATTCCTACATCAAAAGCAGAGATTTGCAAGCTCTGGACATTGAGGGCTGATAAGGCCATTTGTTTGTTGTGTCAACAGAGGGGTTGTAAACAGACCAGGGATCCTGTTTCCTGGCTAATGTCATAAACCTTGCTTTCTTTGAAAGAGATTCCTACAGTACACCCCTTACCTCCCCCCTTGGCTGTTGCCAAGCACCAAGTATGTAAAACCTGGTGTAGGTGTTTTGTCCAGCAGGAAAGTGGTTAAACATCCCATGGGAGGGGACCTGATGAAGCTGGAGACTATATCTGTCCCACTCATGAAAATAGAGGTTGTGATCTCTTGGGGGAAACAGCTGATACATGCTGGAGATGACCTGAGTAATCTTGTGAAATCCCCCCACAACAGAAATACTTAAAACTCCTTGCATAAGTGAGTAGGGCTTCTGTAAGTTTTATTTCCTTTTCATTTATTGAGATTGCTGTAATCTGTGTGTGTTTTTAAAATATTCTTAATAATCTTTGTAACCTTTTTGTAACCAAAGCTCTGAAGTATTCTTGAAATGAAAATCCAAATTTTAGTTCTGATTCTGTTGTTCTTCTGAACTCCAAGCCTGTGTGGCTCACGCTTACCTATTTCTCTGACGTCCTAGTGGATGCTGGGAACTCCATAAGGACCATGGGAATAGACGGGCTCCGCAGCAGACTGGTGTCAAAGTCGGAAAAATATCATGCTACACGTTGCCATATATTCACCCCATGCGCTTGCCCGCTGCACATGCACATTCTCTCCCGTGCGTGCGCATATTCGCAGTTGCGTGACGGCGCCTCCTCGGCCATGCGCTCGAGCGCGTGGTATGTGCATTTACGGTAGAGTTTGTGTGCGTCTAGCGGGTGACTCAATCGTTACATAGTAAATCCAAATAGTATGTTTTATAGGTAATGTTCCCCTTAATAATAACTGTAAGTTTGTTTATTGTAACTGGTCGCTGGACAGAGGAATTCCTCTTTGCATGATACGAAGGGTCAGACAGGGTTTGAGCAGTGGTGTTTGGTACCTAACTAAAGAACATTTTATTAGAAACAATCCGGTGCTGGTTAGGTAAAGATTAATCGCTCCTGCGTATTTTTATGTCTATTAGTAGTTTCTGGACATTTACTATATTTGCGGTTCATTATCCATGCGGCGGGAATCCTGAGATTCCCTCCCACCTGAGCAGTTCGATATAGTCACAGCCCACCTGTTCAAACTAACCTATGACCTTTTGTTATGATGCGGGGAGACATTCCTGTGTCCAATGAACAATGAGATTATAGGTCCCTTTGTAGTGTACTGTACGCAGTGTATATAAGAAGAGCCAGCCTGGCCAGCTCAGTCTTCTCTCCACAACGGTTTTCATCATTGACTAACTAGAGAGCTGGAACCAGGACTGCGCAGCGATCGTTCCCAGTGTGTAAGTTATTCTCTGTAACCAACTTATTCTCTGTTTGTATTTGCCATATTCTCTCTCTCTCTGTTATTGTTTGCGATTGTGACGCTATTGTATATTTATGTGTAGTTATTCTGCTTAGATATTGATGTTAGTCTGTAGTGTATGAACTGTTAACTGTTTCCCCTTTTTACATAGCTAAATATTGTTAGTAAAGGTTTTGGAGCCTTAGCAAGGTATTGTGTGTTTATTACATTTCTGAGGGTAATCGGAGCGTCTCAATCGCTCAAGCAGCTTTTGTATTAACAAGGTTAAGCAGCGTTATATCGCTACAGTATTTCAGTAGTAAGGTTTACAGTATAAACTCAATCTTTCAGTGTGTTGCATACAAGGTTTACTGAGTGTCATCCCGTGAGCGTCTGGGCCGCTCGTGTTCCCCTCGTGGTCACGAGCGTCCGCTACGATAGTAGCGTAGCATTACGGTAGTCGGCCGCCCATATCGTGCTCGACACCAAGCGTTAGCTGTGAGCGAGCGTGCCGCATGTGCGTCTCGACCACGGCTAAGCGTCTGCAACGCTAAGTGCGTACCCTTACGGTACCCCATACGCCAATTGCGTACTGAGTCTCTTACCCATATATAGTGTATGTTATAAGATAAATATTATAGCTTTATCACTGGGCACTCTAAGAAAGAATTAGGACTACTGGTGTGCACTGGCTCCTCCCTCTATGCCCCTCCTCCAGACCTCAGTTAGAATCTGTGCCCGGCTCGAGCTGGTTGCACACTAGGGGCTCTCCTGAGCTTCTAGTAAAGAAAGTATTTATTAGGTTTTTTATTTTCAGTGAGATCTGCTGGCAACAGACTCACTGCTACGAGGGACTTAGGGGAGAGAAGCGAACCTACCTGCTTGCAGCTAGCTTGGGCTTCTAGGCTACTGGACACCATTAGCTCCAGAGGGATCGAACACAGGCCCAGCCTCGGTCGTCCGTCCCGGAGCCGCGCCGCCGTCCCCCTTGCAGAGCCAGAAGACGGAAGATTCCGAGAACAAAATCGGCGGCTGAAGACTCCGGTCTTCATTAAGGTAGCGCACAGCACTGCAGCTGTGCGCCATTGCTCCCCATGCACACCACATACTCCGGTCACTGATGGGTGCAGGGCGCTGGGGGGGGACGCCCTGGGCTGCAATTTGATTACCTTATAAATGGCAAAAACCACATAATATAGTCTAATAAACTATATATGTGTAAAAATCCCCTGCCATAATATTAATATAAAGAGCGGGAGAAGCCCGCCGAAAAAGGGGCGGGGCTATCTCCCTCAGCACACTGGCGCCATTTTCTCTTCACAGCTCCGCTGGAAGGACGCTCCCCAGGCTCTCCCCTGCAGTTTCCAGGCTCAATAGGGTAAAAAAGAGAGGGGGGGCACTAAATTTAGGCGCAATACTGTGTATTATAGCTGCTATAGGGAAAATCACTTTGTGTAGTGTAATATCCCTGTGTTATATAGCGCTGTGGTGTGTGCTGGCATACTCTCTCTCTGTCTCCCCAAAGGACTTTGTGGGGTCCTGTCCTCAGTCAGAGCATTCCCTGTGTGTGTGTGCGGTGTGTCGGTACGGCTGTGTCGACATGTTTGATGAGGAGGCTTATGTGGAGGCGGAGCAGGTGCCGATAAATGTGATGTCACCCCCTGCGGGGTCGACACCAGAGTGGATGGATATGTGGAAGGTATTAACCGACAGTGTCAATTCCTTACATAAAAGGCTGGATGACGTAACAGCCGTGGGACAGCCGGCTTCTCAGCCTGTGCCTGCCCAGGCGTCTCAAAGGCAATCAGGGGCTCAAAAACGCCCGCTACCTCAGATGGCAGACACAGATGTCGACACGGAGTCTGACTCCAGTGTCGACCAGGATGAGACATATACACAATCCACAAGGGGCATCCGTTGCATGATTACGGCAATAAAAAATGTGTTGCACATTTCTGACATTAACCCAGGTACCACTAAAAAGGGTATTATGTTTGGGGAGAAAAAGCAACCAGTGGTTTTTCCCCCATCAGATGAGTTGAATGAAGTGTGTGAAGAAGCGTGGGCTTCCCCCGATAAGAAGCTAGTGATTTCTAAAAAGTTACTGATGGCGTACCCCTTCCCGCCAGAGGACAGGTTACGCTGGGAGACATCCCCGAGGGTGGATAAAGCGCTCACACGCTTGTCAAAAAAGGTGGCACTGCCGTCTCAGGATACGGCCGCCTTAAAGGAGCCTGCGGATAGAAAGCAGGAGGCTATCCTGAAGTCTGTATATACACACTCAGGTACTATACTGAGACCTGCTATAGCTTCAGCATGGATGTGCAGTGCTGCAGCAGCGTGGTCTGATTCCCTGTCTGATAACATTGATTCCCTTGACAGGGACACTATATTGCTAACCATAGAGCATATTAAAGACGTAGTCTTATCTATGAGAGATGCACAGAGGGATATTTGCCGGCTGGCATCTAGAATAAATGCAATGTCCATCTCTGCCAGGAGAGTATTATGGACTCGGCAGTGGACAGGTGATGCGGATTCTAAAAGGCACATGGAGGTTTTGCCTTACAAGGGTGAGGAATTGTTTGGGGATGGTCTCTCGGACCTCGTTTCCACAGCAACAGCTGGGAAGTCGACATTTTTACCTCAGGTTCCCTCACAGCCTAAGAAAGCACCGTATTATCAGGTACAGACCTTTCGGCCCCAGAAAGGCAGGCGGGTTAAAGGCGCGTCCTTTCTGCCCAGAGGCAGGGGTAGAGGGAAAAAGCTGCACCATACAGCCAGTTCCCAAGAACAAAAATCCTCCCCTGCTTCCACTAAATCCTCCGCATGATGCTGGGGCTCCACTGGTGGAGCCAGGTGCGGTGGGGGCCCGTCTCCGGAACTTCAGCGACCGGTGGGTTCGCTCACAGGTGGATCCCTGGGTTCTACAAGTGGTATCTCAGGGATACAAGCTGGAATTCGAGACGTCTCCCCCTCGCCATTACCTCAAATCGGCCTTGCCAGCCACTCCCCAGGACAGGGAGGTAGTACTGGCGGCAATTCACAAGCTGTACCTCCAGCAGGTGATAATAAAAGTTCCCCTCCTTCAACAGGGAAGGGGTTACTATTCCACAATGTTTGTGGTACCGAAACCAGACAGTTCGGTGAGACCCATTCTAAATTTGAAATCCTTGAACACTTATATAAAGAGGTTCAAGTTCAAAATGGAATCGCTCAGGGCGGTTATTGCAAGCCTGGAAGAAGGGGATTACATGGTATCACTGGACATCAAGGATGCTTACCTGCATGTCCCCATTTACCCACCTCAACAGGTGTATCTCCGTTTTGTGGTACAAGACTGCCATTACCAATTCCAGACGTTGCCGTTTGGTCTGTCCACGGCACCGAGGGTATTTACCAAAGTAATGGCCGAAATGATGATACTCCTTAGAAAGAAGGGAGTTATAATTATCCCATACTTGGACGATCTCCTTATAAAGGCGAGGTCCAGGGAGCAGTTGTTGGTCGGAGTAGCACTATCTCAGGAAGTGCTACAACAGCACGGCTGGATTCTGAATATTCCAAAGTTGCAGCTGGTTCCTACGACGCGTCTGCTGTTCCTGGGTATGATTCTGGACACAGAACAGAAAAAGGTGTTTCTCCCGGAGGAGAAGGCCAAGGAGTTGTCATCTCTGGTCACAGACCTCCTAAAACCAAAACAGGTGTCGGTGCATCACTGCACGCGAGTCCTGGGAAAGATGGTAGCTTCTTACGAGGCAATTCCATTCGGCAGATTCCATGCAAGGATCTTTCAGTGGGATCTGTTAGACAAGTGGTCCGGATCGCATCTTCAGATGCATCGGCTGATCACCCTGTCCCCGAGGGCAAGGGTGTCTCTGCTGTGGTGGCTGCAGAGTGCTCATCTTCTCGAGGGCCGCAGATTCGGCATACAGGACTGGGTCCTGGTGACCACGGATGCAAGCCTCCGAGGTTGGGGGGCAGTCACTCAGGGAAGAAACTTCCAAGGACAATGGTCGAGTCAGGAGGCTTCCCTACACATAAATATTCTGGAACTAAGGGCCATTTACAATGCCCTAAGTCAGGCAAGACCCCTGCTTCAAAACCAGCCGGTGCTGATTCAGTCAGACAACATCACGGCGGTCGCCCATGTAAACCGACAGGGCGGCACAAGAAGCAGGATGGCGATGGCAGAAGCCACAAGGATTCTCCGATGGGCGGAAAATCACGTGATAGCACTGTCAGCAGTGTTTATTCCGGGAGTCGACAACTGGGAAGCAGACTGCCTCAGCAGGCACGACCTCCACCCGGGAGAGTGGGGACTTCATCCAGAAGTCTTCCAACTGATTGTAAACCGTTGGGAAAGGCCACAGGTGGACATGATGGCATCCCGCCTAAACAAAAAGTTAAAAAGATATTGCGCCAGGTCAAGGGACCCTCAAGCAATAGCTGTGGACGCTCTAGTGACACCGTGGGTGTACCAGTCGGTTTATGTGTACCCTCCTCTTCCTCTCATACCAAAGGTGCTGAGGATAATAAGAAAGAGAGGAGTAAGAACTAAACTCATCGTTCCGGATTGGCCAAGACGGACTTGGTACCCGGAACTGCAAGAAATGATCTCAGAGGACCCTTGGCCTCTGCCTCTCAGACAGGACCTGCTACAGCAGGGGCCCTGTCTGTTCCAAGACTTACCGCGGCTGCGTTTGACGGCATGGCGGTTGAACGCCGGATCCTGATGGAAAAGGGCATTCCGGTTGAAGTCATTCCTACGCTGATAAAAGCTAGGAAAGATGTGACAGCAAAGCATTATCACTGCATATGGCGAAAATATGTTGCTTGGTGTGAGGCTATGAAGGCCCCCACAGAAGAATTTCAGCTGGGTCGTTTTCTGCACTTCCTACAGTCAGGAGTGACTATGGGCCTAAAATTGGGATCCATAAAAGTCCAGATTTCGGCCCTGACTATTTTCTTTCAAAAAGAACTGGCTTCACTGCCTGAAGTTCAGACGTTTGTCAAGGGAGTGCTGCATATTCAGCCCCCTTTTGTGCCTCCAGTGGCACCTTGGGATCTCAACGTTGTGTTGGATTTCCTAAAATCACATTGGTTTGAGCCACTTCAGACCGTGGAATAAAAATATCTCACATGGAAAGTGGTCATGCTTTTGGCCTTGGCTTCGGCTAGGCGGGTGTCAGAATTGGCGGCTTTGTCCTGTAAAAGCCCCTATCTGATCTTCCATATGGACAGAGCAGAATTGAGGACGCGTCCCCAATTCCTCCCTAAGGTGGTATCAGCGTTTCATTTGAACCAACCTATTGTGGTGCCTGCGGCTACTGGGGACTTGGAGGCCTCCAAGTTGCTGGATGTAGTCCGGGCCCTGAAAATCTATGTTTCCAGGACGGCTAGAGTCAGAAAGACTGACTCGCTGTTTATCCTGCATGCACCCAACAAGCTGGGTGCTCCTGCTTCTAAGCAGACTATTGCTCGCTGGATCTGCTCCACGATTCAACTTGCACATGCTGCGGCTGGACTGCCGCATCCTAAATCAGTCAAAGCCCATTCCACGAGGAAGGTGGGCTCTTCTTGGGCGGCCGCCCGAGGGGTCTCAGCTTTACAACTTTGCCGAGCTGCTACCTGGTCGGGATTAAACACGTTTGCAAAATTCTACAAGTTTGATACCCTGGCTGAGGAGGACCTTGAGTTTGCTCATTCGGTGCTGCAGAGCCATCCGCACTCTCCCGCCCATTTGGGAGCTTTGGTATAATCCCCATGGTCCTTACAGAGTTCCCAGCATCCACTAGGACGTCAGAGAAAATAAGAATTTACTCACCGGTAATTCTATTTCTCGTAGTCCGTAGTGGATGCTGGGCGCCCATCCCAAGTGTGGATTGTCTGCAATACTTGTAAATAGTTATTGCCTAACTAAAGGGTTATTGTTATGAGCCATCTGTTCAGTGAGGCTCAGTTGTTATTCATACTGTTAACTGGGTATAGTTATCACGAGTTGTACGGTGTGATTGGTGTGGCTGGTATGAGTCTTACCCGGGATTCCAAATCCTTTCCTTATTGTGTCAGCTCTTCCGGGCACAGTTTCCCTAACTGAGGTCTGGAGGAGGGGCATAGAGGGAGGAGCCAGTGCACACCAGTAGTCCTAATTCTTTCTTAGAGTGCCCAGTCTCCTGCGGTACCCGTCTATTCCCATGGTCCTTACGGAGTTCCCAGCATCCACTACGGACTACGAGAAATAGAATTACCGGTGAGTAAATTCTTATTTTTTCTAAGTATTGCAGTGTGTGTGTGACAGGTAAAACTAAAGACGCTTGCAACGTCCGTAATACATTGAAAAGTCTTTGCTGGTGGCAGCTGAAAGTATTTAAATAATCCCGTTTGTCAAAAGTGATCCCGTACGTTGCATGTGGCAGTTCTCAAATTGGCATATTTGTGGAATTGGCTGGCAACGTCGTCACAAAGTGGTGGCAGCGGTGGGATGATAATTGTTTGTTTTTATCTAAGAACTTAAGTGAAGGTGGTAATAATTCCGTGAGCGGAACATCCACTTCACCAGAATCAGAACTCAGAGCTTTATTATAATTTTAAAATCCACACAGTGAGTGGCAATCTCTGTTCCCCTCCCCTTCTCTTGTTTTTCTTTTCTATTATTTTATTTTGGCGAAAATGAGATCAAAGATGACTAAGTCTAAGCATCTGATGAAGGATGATGGCAAATTTGTGCGTGGGAATGATGCATTGCCCTGTGCTGCCGAGACAGTAGGGGATGTATTGCGCACTGGACTGTTACATACTGCGAGTAGTAATGGTGCCATGCTGATTTCTGATGTGGACTCTGTTATCGACGCGAGGTCTGTGCATATGGCCTTGGATGAATATTCGCTGACTGATATCAATTATGGGAAAGATACAGAGCATCATGATGGCTGCAAACCTGTGCGTGGGAATGATACATCATCCTGGGCTGCTGAGACAGTAGGAGATGTATTGCGTACTGGACTATTATGTACTGCGGGTAGTGATAGTGCAACGCTGGATTCTGATGTGGACTCTGTTATCGATATGAGGCCTGCTGTGGCTGCCTCAAATGTGGATCTTATCCCCCCGTTCCTGGAAACTGTCGGAGCTGCGTGCTGAACAGGAAGAAAGTGTTCCAGTGCACGAGAGGGGAGAGAGATAGAGCCTGCCAGTGCTGCACACCTGGTGCAGAGGGAGAGTTATATGGCAGAAATGAGTTCTGCAAACCGAGTAGCTGAGAGAGAATGTAAGCTACAAATGGCATTGCGACAAGAAAGTGATTGCTCGCGATACCACGAGACCAGGGAGGTCACCGTTAAACCTTGCCTGAATCAAGTCCCTAGTATGACTGACTATGTGAACTTGGACAGTGCTGCAAATACCCAGTGGAGATCAGGCACCTCTTACATCTACACTGAAGATCCTGACCTGGATAAGTATTTACAGAGTGCAATTTCATCTATGAGATCATCTCCAGACTGGGCAACCCTTATGCATCTGGAGCAACAGATCCTTGCCACACGCCAAGCAGCTCTGGAACGTGAGGCTGCCAGGGAGATGGCAGAAATTGCTGGGCCACCATCCGAGACAGCATCAGAAGAGCAATGGGGGTATGGCCCAGATTACCTGTTTTCCAGGATGAGTACGGAGGAGCTAATTAAAGAATGTCGGCTGCAGGGTCTTGTCTGCCATGACAATATCCGCAGCAAGATGCTCTGTCAACTCTGGTGGGCAGAGGTGAGCAAGTGCAATGCCCTCAGCAGGTATCGATCCACACTTCTGCGGTCAGGTTCCGAGATGAGTTCTACGTACCTGCTGCATGAGCTGGAGGAATGTTTTGAAGATGCATGGAGAGAGGCACGCAATGTGAGGAAGCTCGATACCCCATTCTGACACGATCAGTGTCGCAGAGTGGATAATGAAAGACAACGTCTACGAAAGCTTCTTTTATCAGCGGAAGAAGCAGTAGTCCAGCCTGCAGGGATGCCCCAGGAGGAACAGGTACCCCCATCATCTACAGTCGGTGTGGACTATGTTACAGAGTTCTCGCTTCCAAAGGTGCGGTGTACCCTACTGGGAGGAGATGTTGGTGCGAACAGCATATTACCACCGTTTGCGCTGAATTTGCAGCTGGAAGAAGCTGATTTTCAGGAGAACCTGATTGTGGAGGAGATTATGTCGACAAGAGACGTGGAAGTGTCAGATATTATTCCCAAGAATGTGTTCGTGAGAACTGACTTTGGACAATTGATAGCATAATCTGTGCCTGACATTTCTAAGTCGGATGAAATATGTGAATCATCTCAGGTAGTATGTGATGATGCTAAACCTTGCAATGATGTTGCTCTGCGTGCAGTACCTGTAATGCTATGTGATACTGCTGGATCTTGCACAGAAGTGGCTCTGGGTCAAAACGTAGTGCCCCATGAACATGTTGCATTTCCTACTGTGACAGAGACTTGTGATAATACCAGTGAAATGAACTGTGTTGCTGCAGGAACTAACCCTTCTTTTCCTCAGGGGACCCCTGTTAATGCGCACTACATAATTGCCAATGTATGTGATGCTGAAAATGTTACCAACCTGTGTGTACTAGAAAATAACTCTTTGTCATTACACAGGGCTGAATCTATTCCGTCAGAAAGTGCATGCCCTGTTATAGAGTTGTGTGGGGCGCAGTTAGCAGATTATGTTCCACCTGTATCAGTAGTTGGGTTGAAGGCTGTATGCAACAATGTGTCCCGTGCCGCCCTGATTAATGTTATAGGATGTTACCCTGTCTGTCCACAGGCATCTTACCACAAGGTGGGGATAGGGGCCCTTTTCCCATATGTGTGCTACCCAACCTGCCTAAGAGTGAGGTACTTGAAACTGGTTTGGGCCAAACACACTCCACCTACATGAATGATGGTGATGTCATTACTGATACTGCAACATTGCCAGCTTTTCTTGCTATCACCAGTTTCCCTCAGCCCCCGGGTGATCCGGATAACATGCCAATGTCTATGTGTAGGGACAAGGAAATGACTCCCTGCATTGTTGAGACAGCTCAGGTTGATTTGCCGGTACAGCGGGACCAAGATGAAATGCAAATGTTTATGTATCAGGGGAGGACAGTGAATCCAGGTGTTGAGGAAAATGTTCAAATTGATTTCCAGGTACGGAGGGGCCCCGAAAACAGGCAAACGTCTATGTATAAAAGAGGGGCAATTATTCCTTGTATTGATGATAATACGGTATGTAATACCACGCCTGGGGTAGCAGTAATGACATGCAGTGCAGCAGCACAGAAAAGCTGTGATTTAACCCCTGCCAGTGGGGATGGTGACTCAAAAGCCAGAGATACCCCTCCACCCCCCTCCCTCCCTGTGAAAGTTGCAAGCTCAGATACTGGCCTAGGGAAGGGAGTCCATGAGGATGATGTATTGTCTTGTATCCGTGTTACCAGTACTTCTGATGTTACATGCATCAATGTAGGAATAATGTGTCTGTCGGGGGTGCTGCCAGCATGTTAGGTACCAGGGTTGTGTGAGAGAAGGGGGCTGTGTCAACAGCTGAGAAGGGAGAAACACACATTGCTGTCCCTCCCCCTCAGACCCCCCTTCCTGCCCTGCTCTTGCATGCAGACACCCAGCAGGGATTCCCATACACTGAGGCTTCAGTGGAAAACTTACCTCTTCAGGTTGAACAGAGAGCCAGTTCCAATACAGCACGAGGGCAGGAAGAAATTGTTTGGGAGAAGTGTCTAGGTGTATTTTCCCCAGTATGTGTTATTGAGGAAATTTCTCCCCATTGTGGTACCACTAGACCCACCGAGTTACAGACACCTTGGAATGAGGTGGGCACATGTATAGAGATGTGTCTGATGTGAGGTGTGACATAGCTATAGGTACCAAGCAGAGGGCAATGCAGAAGGGCTGCACATTAACCCTTGGAAAGGAATCAGAAAGTATTTCAGCCGATAAGAGACTGTCTCCTCTACACTTAGCAATGAAAGTAGAAAACTTATCAGTGTCAGGAATGGCTGTGCCTGACATAGGCACTGTGGTATGTAAAAAGTGTGAAATTGTGTTCAACCAGAATGAGAATCGCCATTTACAAGTGCCAGGTGATAAGATGAACAAAAGGTTTGGACAGGAGTGTGATGCAAGTCCTGCCATGCAAACCTCCCTCTGTACTGACAGCGAGCAGCCAGGGAGGGGTGGGCCACACTCAGAAGCTGCAGAACCTCTGAGGGCGAGGGCCTATCAACCTTCTCCTGAGGCTGAGCCAGGAAAGGAACATGTTATTCTTTCTCCAGGTGTAGGTAACAGGAGTGTTGAAGTATACAGTGGTTATTCAAAGAGGTTGTGTATGGAGGTGGGCGACCCCAGTCTTGTGGAGATAGGCCGTAGCTGTGACGTCACTGATACAATAACAGCAGAGATAGCAACACCGGGAGCACCGTGTACGAAAGAGTGTGTTCCCATCACAAAACACATATTTGCCCACTATACCAAGGAAGGGCAACCAGCTGATCCTGACTTAGCATCTGTAAGGACGCAGATCAATCAGACAGGCTGGGGAGATAAATCAGGAAGGCTTTATCTCAGAAAGGGACATTTAGGTGAGGATCCCAGTGTCCTAGGTATACCCCAAATGATGTGCAGGGAAGCCTGTCAAGAGCATGCTGTAGGAAAAGATACCCCGACCTCAGGGCCCATGTGGGTGAGGGGCAGGCCACCATATCAGGAAAGGGCACAAGGTGAGATTATGTGGGAGAAGAACATAGTCACCTGTCCCACCGTGAGCATTAAACATGAGAGTACTCCCGTTGGTAATATATTCACCCATGTAGAGTTGGAAGTACCAGGGGATCATGTGAACCAAACGTGTAAAAATGTGTCTGATGTCGGTCAGAGTAAACTTAATAGATTTTCTGGAGACAATAGGAAACTCCTGAGATGGAGTCTCACCTTGCAGCAGGGTGAACAAGTGGTCAGTAGCGCAGCAATGAGTCGGTGACGTGGGTCACCGCCCCTTGTGCGCCATTTGCCAGGGGAGATGTCAAGTTTGAATACAGAAAGGAGGATCACAAATTATATGTGATCTAAGGTGTGGTGATTACCTGCAGGAATAATCACCAATAATGTTTTCAAGTGACTGTATATATATATATATGTCACAACTGAGGGCCTGAGCTGACGGGAGGCAGCCTCAGTTGTAGGGGCTGAGATGTAACGGAACCTGGGAGGTTGTATCAGACCCCTAGACATGTAAGTAACATGTAGAATAACTGCCCGAAGGCGTGACCACGACAACCAGGATAAAAGTCAATGATGTTTATTATGACAAACTCCGTAACACAGCAGCAGTAAAAGGAAACATAAAAGTCCACAGAGGATAAATACAATTCCTGGGTACTACAGGGTGGCAAGGGCCACAGGCACTGGTAGTGTGAGACAGTTCTTATAATCTTCTAGTTGGAAAGTCCTTACCAGGCCTGACTGTAGCAATGGAGAGAACCCAGGATCGTACCAGCTGATGTTCCAGGAAAGGCTGGGATGCTGAAGGTAAAACGGCTGCTGTGGATACTGGCTGGAACCAGACTGTTGTTGGCACGGAGTGGATACTGGCTGGAACCAGTTAAATAATAAACGAACTTGAGAGCGATGAAATAATAATGAAGTTTGGAGTTTGAGAGCGGTGAAATAATAATACCGGTGGAGAGTGGTAAACTGCAGAAAAGGACACCGGCCCTTTAAGAGAAGCTATACACTGCTGGAAGCTGGGCTGGAAGCAGGTGATTGTTTGAGAGCGGTGAAATAATAATACCGGTGGAGAGTGGTAAACTGCAGAAAGGACACCGGCCCTTTAAGAGAAGCTGTACACTGCTGGAAGCTGGGCTGGAAGCAGGTGATTGTTGTAGCTGGAAACAGGTGAGTCCAGAATGGATCGGAGAGTCAGGCTACACCGCAGATGGAATGCTGGTGCGGGTCTCTATAGCAGAAGTCTGGAGACAGGAGCTGGAACCTGGAAGACAACCACAGGAGAGAGACAAACTGGAACTAGGTTAGACAACCAAAGCACTGACGCCTTCCTTGCTCAGGCACAGCATACTTATACCTGCAGCAAGGAAGGGGTTGGCTAGGCAATTATGCAAATCAACAATATAGACAGCAGATTGGTGGAAATAATCAGATGACAAAATCCAAGATGGCTGCGCCCATGCAGACACTTGGAGGGAAGTTTGGTTTGTAATCCATGTGAGAATTGAAACAGTAATGGCGACGCCGGCCACAGGAGACAGGAGACGCCAGACTGACAAGCGCACATTTAACCACGCGGGCACAGCGGAGGCCGCGGCTGATGAAATCACCACTCTGACATTCTGCATGTGGAAACTCAGGAACAGCGGGATCCGGTCCTGGAACGCTGAGCCAGCCTTAGGAGGCATCTGAAGGGTAAGTAATGGCGTCCAGATACCCGGATCGTGACAGCACCCCCCCCTTTAGGAGTGGCCCCAGGACACTTCTTAGGCTTTAAAGGAAACTTTGCGTGGAAATTTCGGACCAAGGCAGGAGCATGGACGTCTGAGGCATTGGTCCAAGAGCGTTCTTCAGGACCATAGCCCTTCCAGTCAATGAGGTATTGTAACTGACCGTAACGGAAACGTGAGTCCAAAATCTTGGCCACCTCGTACACGACTCCCCGTTGAGTCTGAACTTTGGGAGCTGGAGGAAGTGCGGAATGAAACCGATTCAGGATCAGCGGTTTCAACAAAGAAACATGAAATGTCCTGGGTATTTTCAAGAAGGATGGTAACTGTAATCTGTAGGCAACAGGATTGATGACTTGATCAATCTTGAAGGGTCCGATGTAGCGAGGTGCAAATTTCATGCTGGGAACTCTCAACCTCAAATTCTTCGTGGACAGCCACACACGATCACCCACCTTGAGAGCAGGAACCGCTCTACGCTTCCTATCGGCAAACTTCTTATACCTGAATGAGGCTTTAAGCAGGGCTGCGCGGACGTTCCTCCAGTTATTTGAAAACTGACGCAAGGTGACATCCACTGCTGGAACAGAAGTTGCGGGAAGCGGTTGGAATTCTGGGACTTTAGGGTGGAATCCATAATTAATGAAGAATGGTGTAGAAGAAGATGAGGAATGGTATTGATTGCTGTAGCTGAACTCGGCCCAAGGAAGGAGTTGAACCCAGTCATCTTGAGAGGAAGACACATATATACGGAGGAAGGCCTCCAAGTCCTGATTCACCCTCTCGGTTTGACCATTGGTCTGAGGATGGTAAGCCGTGGAAAACTTTAACTTGACTTGGAGGGCTTGACACAAACTTCGCCAAAATTTGGCTACAAATTGTACTCCACGATCCGAGATGATCTCTTCAGGAAGACCGTGAAGTCGGAAGATCTCTTGTATAAACACTTGAGCCAACTTGGAAGCTGACGGAAGACCGGTGAGAGGGATGAAATGTGCCATCTTGGTGAACCGGTCAACTACCACCCAGATGGTATTAAACTTGTTGCAGATAGGTAGATCGGAAACAAAGTCCATCGACAAATGGGTCCAAGGTCGACGGGGAACAGATAATGGAACCAGTTGCCCCGCAGGCGACTGGCGGGAGACTTTGTGTTGGGCACACTTTGGGCAGGAGGCAATAAATTCCATAACGTCCTTCTTCAGAGTTGGCCACCAGTAGGACCTAGAAATAAATTCAAGGGTTTTCTGAATGCCTGTATGTCCAGCAAAACGGGAAGCATGGGCCCAATGCATGAGCTTCTTCCTTAGAACTGGCTTAACAAAACTTTTCCCTGGTGGAGGCGTAGAGTCCATCCCTACCGTGGAGAATGCCAACGGATTAATAATAGGATGCTTGTCTGCAGACTCTGACTCATTTTCTTGCTCCCATGAGCGGGAAAGGGCATCGGCCTTACGATTCTGAGAACCCGGACAGAACTGGAGTTTAAAGTCAAACCTAGAGAAGAAAAGTGCCCATCTGGCCTGACGAGGATTCAGACATTGTGCGCCTTTGAGATATAAAAGATTTTTGTGGTCGGTAAGTATGGTGATTGAGTGGGAAGCTCCCTCCAACAGGTATCTCCACTCCTCCAGAGCGAGCTTGATGGCTAGCAACTCCTGATCGCCAATGGCATAGTTGCGCTCAGCTGGGGAGAACTACTGCAAGGATGTAGATGTCCATCTTTGGCCCTCTGGGATAACACTGCTCCTACTCCAACGGAGGAGGCATCTACCTCTAAGATAAAAGGAGAGTCGGTGTCGGGCTGTTTCAGAACTGGTGCAGAGATGAACCGTTGCTTCAGAAGGTGAAAGGCCTGTGTAGCTTCCTCGGACCACTTGGACGGATTAGCACCTTTCTTGGTTAATGCAGTGATAGGCGCCACGATGGTGGAAAAGTCTCGTATAAATTTTCTATAATAATTGGCGAACCCTAAGAACCTCTGGACCCCTTTGAGGCTTAAGGGTATAGGCCACTTCTGGATTGCTTGGAGTTTCTCAGGATCCATCTCTAGTCCGGAACCGGACACAATGTAACCTAGAAACGGAATGGTTTTAACTTCAAACACACACTTCTCCAATTTACAATAGAGGTGATTGACACGGAGACGGGAAAGAACCTCTTTTACCCAGAAACGATGATCTTCGAGATTATTAGCAAAGATGAGGATGTCGTCTAGATAAACCACGACATGGCGGTACAAGATGTCCCTGAAAATCTCATTCACGAAGTGCTGGAAGACTGCTGGAGCGTTGCTCAATCCGAAGGGCATGACGAGGTACTCATAATGTCCATCACGGGTGTTAAAGGCGGTCTTCCACTCGTCACCCTCACGGATTCGGATGAGATTGTAGGCACCCCTCAAGTCCAGCTTTGTGAAAATAGTTGCACCACTAACTCTATCAAAGAGCTCGGTAATCAGGGGTAAAGGGTATCGGTTCTTGACGGTAATGTCGTTCAGACCTCTGTAGTCGATGCACGGACGCAGACCACCGTCTTTCTTCTTAACGAAGAAGAAGCCTGCGCCGGCTGGAGAAGAAGATGGTCGGATGAAACCCTTCGCCAGGTTCTCTTTGATGTACTCTTCCATGGAGTGTGTCTCAGGCAGAGACAACGGATAAGTTCGGCCTCGCGGTGGAACCTTCCCTGGAATGAGGTCGATTGGGCAGTCCCATTATCTATGAGGAGGAAGGATATCAGCAGAGGCTTTACTGAACACGTCCGTGAAGTCTTGATATGGAGGAGGCGGAACATCAGATGACCTGGGGAAGGAAGAACAAACAGGAAGAACTTTGGCTAAACAAGTCTCAGCACAGGAGGGACCCCATGCCAGTATTTGCGTAGTCGTCCAGTCAATTGATGGGTTGTGGAGACGGAGCCATGGAAGGCCTAAAACCACTGGATGTGTGGCTCTTGGAATCACTAAAAAAGAAATATACTCAGAATGAAGAACTCCCACTCTCAGACGAACTGGAAGAGTCCTTAAGGAAATGACTGCGTCAAAAATCTTGCTGCCATCCACGGCAGTCAAAGAGATGGACGAGGACAGTCTCTCGGTGGGTAGGGACCACCGTTTAACATAAGCTTCGGTTATGAAATTCCCAGCTGCTCCGGAATCAAGGAGGGCAATGACGTTCCTGTAACGTTGAGCAATTTGGAGCGACACTGGGAGGTTACAGTCATGAGGAGATGGAGAGGAGATCATTACTCCTAGCCGGCCCTCTCCTTGGCGAGCTAGGATCTGGAGTTTCCCGGACGTTTGGGACAGGCATTGATAGTGTGCGACGGAGCTGCACAGTAGAGACAGAGAGACTCAGAGAGACGTCTTCGGCGCTCAGCGGGAGATAGACGGGAACGACTAATTTGCATAGGCTCATCCTTGGATGGAGATGGTTGACGAGGAGGAGGAGCAGAAGATTTAGGAGTAGATGATCTTCCTCGCTCGGTTGCTCTCTCTCTGAAACGTAGATCAACCTTCGTGCAAAGAGAAATTAGCTCATCCAACTTAGAGGGCAAGTCTCTGGTAGCTAACTCATCCTTGATGCGTTCTGATAAGCCATGCCAGAATGCAGCATACAGGGCCTCGTCGTTCCATGCCAGTTCGGATGCCAGGATTTTAAACTGTATAAGATACTGTCCCACAGTACGTGTTTCCTGGCGTAAACGGAGAATCTCAGATGAAGCAGATGTTATCCGGCCTGGCTCGTCGAAGATGCGCCTGAATGTAGCTACAAAGTCAGTATAGGAGGATAGCAGGGGATCAGACTTCTCCCATAAAGGTGATGCCCAGTCAAGGGCTGAGCCACTGAGAAGGGAGATGATATAGGCAATTTTGGTATGGTCACTGAAGAAATTGCCAGGTAGAAGCTCAAAGTGGATTTCACATTGATTGAGAAATCCCCTGCAGAACCTTGGAGATCCATCAAATTTTGCTGGCGTTGGAAGATGAAGATGTGGACTGGAAATGGGTAAGGTGGGTGGGGTTACAGCTGGTGTTACTGTAGTGGACGCACCGGACGTGCCAGGTCCACGGAGGGTCGTTTGAATCCCATCCAGCCGTGTAGAGAGATCCTGGAGACAGCGGATGATGTGGCCCTGTGCAGCCTCCTGATGTTCAAGTCGGGCTGCCAGTTCTTGCATCGGCCTGGCCGCTTGATCCTGGTCTCCGGCTGGATTCATTAGGTCAGTGCTTACTGTCACAACTGAGGGCCTGAGCTGACGGGAGGCAGCCTCAGTTGTAGGGGCTGAGATGTAACGGAACCTGGGAGGTTGTATCAGACCCCTAGACATGTAAGTAACATGTAGAATAACTGCCCGAAGGCGTGACCACGACAACCAGGATAAAAGTCAAAAGTCAATGATGTTTATTATGACAAACTCCGTAACACAGCAGCAGTAAAAGGAAACATAAAAGTCAACAGAGGATAAATACAATTCCTGGGTACTACAGGGTGGCAAGGGCCACAGGCACTGGTAGTGTGAGACAGTTCTTATAATCTTCTAGTTGGAAAGTCCTTACCAGGCCTGACTGTAGCAATGGAGAGAACCCAGGATCGTACCAGCTGATGTTCCAGGAAAGGCTGGGCTGCTGAAGGTAAAACGGCTGCTGTGGATACTGGCTGGAACCAGACTGTTGTTGGCACGGAGTGGATACTGGCTGGAACCAGTTAAATAATAAACGAACTTGAGAGCGATGAAATAATAATGAAGTTTGGAGTTTGAGAGCGGTGAAATAATAATACCGGTGGAGAGTGGTAAACTGCAGAAAAGGACACCGGCCCTTTAAGAGAAGCTATACACTGCTGGAAGCTGGGCTGGAAGCAGGTGATTGTTTGAGAGCGGTGAAATAATAATACCGGTGGAGAGTGGTAAACTGCAGAAAGGACACCGGCCCTTTAAGAGAAGCTGTACACTGCTGGAAGCTGGGCTGGAAGCAGGTGATTGTTGTAGCTGGAAACAGGTGAGTCCAGAATGGATCGGAGAGTCAGGCTACACCGCAGATGGAATGCTGGTGCGGGTCTCTATAGCAGAAGTCTGGAGACAGGAGCTGGAACCTGGAAGACAACCACAGGAGAGAGACAAACTGGAACTAGGTTAGACAACCAAAGCACTGACGCCTTCCTTGCTCAGGCACAGCATACTTATACCTGCAGCAAGGAAGGGGTTTGCTAGGCAATTATGCAAATCAACAATACAGACAGCAGATTGGTGGAAATAATCAGATGACAAAATCCAAGATGGCTGCGCCCATGCAGACACTTGGAGGGAAGTTTGGTTTGTAATCCATGTGAGAATTGAAACAGTAATGGCGACGCCGGCCACAGGAGACAGGAGACGCCAGACTGACAAGCGCACATTTAACCACGCGGGCACAGCGGAGGCCGCGGCTGATGAAATCACCACTCTGACATTCTGCATGTGGAAACTCAGGAACAGCGGGATCCGGTCCTGGAACGCTGAGCCAGCCTTAGGAGGCATCTGAAGGGTAAGTAATGGCGTCCAGATACCCGGATCGTGACATATATATATATATATATATATATAATTTTGTATTCTTTTCAGCCGAGATGTGACAACATGGCTGACATGCAATATCCTGCATTTGACCCCAATAGGTCCAGGCCAGGAGAGATCTGCAGACCATAAAGTTGAGATGACATTGAGGGCTGATAAGGCCATTTGTTTGTTGTGTCAACAGAGGGGCTGTAAACAGACCAGGGATCCTGTTTCCTGGCTAATGTCATAAACCTTGCTTTCTTTGAAAGAGATTCCTACAGTACACCCCTTACCTCCCCCCTTGGCTGTTGCCAAGCACCAAGTATGTAAAACCTGGTGTAGGTGTTTTGTCCAGCAGGAAAGTGGTTAAAAATCCCAAGGGAGCGGGCCTGATGAAGCTGGAGACTATATCTGTCCCACTCATGAAAATAGAGGTTGTGATCTCTTGGGGGAAACAGCTGATACATGCTGGAGATGACCTGAGTAATCTTGTGAAATCCCCCCACAACAGAAATACTTAAAACTCCTTTGCATAAGTGAGTAGGGCTTCTGTAAGTTTTATTTCCTTTTCATTTATTGAGATTGCTGTATTCTGTGTGTGTTTTTAAAATATTCTTAATAATCTTTGTAACCTTTTTGTAACCAAAGCTCTGAAGTATTCTTGAAATGAAAATCCTAATTTTAGTTCTGCTTCTGTTGTTCTTATGAACTCCAACCCTGTGTGGCTCACGCTTACCTATTTTTCTAAGTATTGCAGTGTGTGTGTGACAGGTAAAGCTAAAGACACCTGCAACGTCCGTAATACGTTGAAAAGTCTTTGCTGGTGGCAGCTGAAAGTATTTAAATAATCCCGTGTGTCAAAAGTGATCCCGTACGTTGCATGTGGCAGTTCTCAAATTGGCATATTTGTGGAATTGGCTGGCAACGTCGTCACAAAGTGGTGGCAGCGGTGGGATGATAATTGTTTGTTTTTATCTAAGAACTTAAGTGAAGGTGGTAATAATTCCGTGAGCGGAACATCCACTTCACCAGAATCAGAACTCAGAGCTTTATTATAATTTTAAAATCCACACAGTGAGTGGCAATCTCTGTTCCCCTCCCCTTCTCTTGTTTTTCTTTTCTATTATTTTATTTTGGCGAAAATGAGATCAAAGATGACTAAGTCTAAGCATCTGATGAAGGATGATGGCAAATTTGTGCGTGGGAATGATGCATTGCCCTGTGCTGCCGAGACAGTAGGGGATGTATTGCGCACTGGACTGTTACATACTGCGAGTAGTAATGGTGCCATGCTGATTTCTGATGTGGACTCTGTTATCGACGCGAGGTCTGTGCATATGGCCTTGGATGAATATTCGCCGACTGATATCAATTATGGGAAAGATACAGAGCATCATGATGGCTGCAAACCTGTGCGTGGGAATGATACATCATCCTGGGCTGCTGAGACAGTAGAAGATGTATTGCGTACTGGACTTTTATGTACTGCGGGTAGTGATAGTGCAATGCTGGATTCTGATGTGGACTCTGTTATCGATATGAGGCCTGCTGTGGCTGCCTCAAATGTGGATCTTATCCCCCCGTTCCTGGAAACTGTCGGAGCTGCGTGCTGAACAGGAAGAAAGTGTTCCAGTGCACGAGAGGGGAGAGAGATAGAGCCTGCCAGTGCTGCACACCTGGTGCAGAGGGAGAGTTATATGGCAGAAATGAGTTCTGCAAACCGAGTAGCTGAGAGAGAATGTAAGCTACAAATGGCATTGCGACAAGAAAGTGATTGCTCGCGATACCACGAGACCAGGGAGGTCACCGTTAAACCTTGCCTGAATCAAGTCTCTAGTATGACTGACTATGTGAACTTGGACAGTACTGCAAATACCCAGTGGAGATCAGGCACCTCTTACATCTACACTGAAGATCCTGACCTGGATAAGTATTTACAGAGTGCAATTTCATCTATGAGATCATCTCCAGACTGGGCAACCCTTATGCATCTGGAGCAACAGATCCTTGCCACACGCCAAGCAGCTCTGGAACGTGAGGCTGCCAGGGAGATGGCAGAAATTGCTGGGCCACCATCCGAGACAGCGTCAGAAGAGCAATGGGGGTATGGCCCAGATTACCTGTTTTCCAGGATGAGTACGGAGGAGCTAATTAAAGAATGTCGGCTGCAGGGTCTTGTCTGCCATGACAATATCCACAGCAAGATGCTCTGTCAACTCTGGTGGGCAGAGGTGAGCAAGTGCAATGCCTTCAGCAGGTATCGATCCACACTTCTGCGGTCAGGTTCCGAGATGAGTTCTACGTACCTGCTGCATGAGCTGGAGGAATGTTTTGAAGATGCATGGAGAGAGGCACGCAATGAGAGGAAGCTCGATACCCCATTCTGACACGATCAGTGTCGCAGAGTGGATAATGAAAGACAACGTCTGCGAAAGCTTCTTTTATCAGCGGAAGAAGCAGTAGTCCAGCCTGCAGGGATGCCCCAGGAGGAACAGGTACCCCCATCATCTACAGTCGGTGTGGACTATGTTACAGAGTTCTCGCTTCCAAAGGTGCAGTGTACCCTACTGGGAGGAGATGTTGGTGCGAACAGCATATTACCACCGTCTGCGCAGAATTTGCAGCTGGAAGAAGCTGATTTTCAGGAGAACCTGATTGTGGAGGAGATTATGTCGACAAGAGAGGTGGAAGTGTCAGATATTATTCCCAAGAATGTGTTCGTGAGAACTGACTTTGGACAATTGATAGCATAATCTGTGCCTGACATTTCTAAGTCGGATGAAATATGTGAATCATCTCAGGTAGTATGTGATGATGCTAAACCTTGCAATGATGTTGCTCTGCGTGCAGTACCTGTAATGCTATGTGATACTGCTGGATCTTGCACAGAAGTGGCTCTGGGTCAAAACGTAGTGCCCCATGAACATGTTGAATTTCCTACTGTGACAGAGACTTGTGATAATACCAGTGAAATGAACTGTGTTGCTGCAGGAACTAACCCTTCTTTTCCTCAGGGGACCCCTGTTGATGCGCACAACATTATTGCCAATGTATGTGATGCTGAAAATGTTACCAACCTGTGTGTACTAGAAAATAACTCTTTGTCATTACACAGGGCTGAATCTATTCCGTCAGAAAGTTCATGCCCTGTTATAGAGTTGTGTGGGGCGCAGTTAGCAGATTATGTTCCACCTGTATCAGTAGTTGGGTTGAAGGCTGTATGCAACAATGTGTCCCGTGCCGCCCTGATTAATGTTATAGGATGTTACCCTGTCTGTCCACAGGTATCTTACCACAAGGTGGGGATAGGGGCCCTTTTCCCATATGTGTGCTACCCAACCTGCCTAAGAGTGAGGTACTTGAAACTGGTTTGGGCCAAACACACTCCAGCTACATGAATGATGGTGATGTCATTACTGATACTGCAACATTGCCAGCTTTTCTTGCTATCACCAGTCTCCCTCAGCCCCCGGGTGATCCGGATAACATGCCAATGTCTATGTGTAGGGACAAGGAAATGACTCCCTGCATTGTTGAGACAGCTCAGGTTGATTTTCCGGTACAGCGGGACCAAGATGAAATGCAAATGTTTATGTATAAGGGGAGGACAGTGAATCCAGGTGTTGAGGAAAATGTTCAAATTGATTTCCAGGTATGGAGGGGCCCCGAAAACAGGCAAACGTCTATGTATAAAAGAGGGGCAATTATTCCTTGTATTGATGATAATACGGTATGTAATACCACGCCTGGGGTAGCAGTAATGACATGCAGTGCAGCAGCACAGAAAAGCTGTGCTTTAACCCCTGCCAGTGGGGAGGGTGACTCAAAAGCCAGAGATACCCCTCCACCCCCCTCCCTCCCTGTGAAAGTTGCAAGCTCAGATACTGGCCTAGGGAAGGGAGTCCATGAGGATGATGTATTGTCTTGTATCCGTGTTACCAGTACTTCTGATGATACATGTATCAATGTAGGAATAATGTGTCTGTCGGTGGTGCTGCCAGCATGTTAGGTACCAGGGTTGTGTCAGAGAAGGGGGCTGTGTCAACAGCTGAGAAGGGAGAAACACACATTGCTGTCCCTCCCCCTCAGACCTCCCTTCCTGCCCTGCTCTTGCATGCAGACACCCAGCAGGGATTCCCATACACTGAGGCTTCAGTGGAAAACTTACCTCTCCAGGTTGAACAGAGAGCCAGTTCCAATACAGCACGAGGGCAGGAAGAAATTGTTTGGGAGAAGTGTCTAGGTGTATTTTCCCCAGTATGTGTTAATGAGGAAATATCTCCCCATTGTGGTACCACTAGACCCACCGAGTTACAGACACCTGGGAATGAGGTGGGCACACTGTATAGAGATGTGTCTGATGTGAGGTGTGACATAGCTATAGGTACCAAGCAGAGGGCAATGCAGAAGGGCTGCACATTAACCCTTGGAAAGGAATCAGAAAGTATTTCTGCCGATAAGAGACTGTCTCCTCTACACTTAGCAATGAAAGTAGAAAACTTATCAGTGTCAGGAATGGCTGTGCTTGACATAGGCACTGATGTATGTAAAAAGTGTGAAATTGTGTTCAACCAGAATGAGAATCGCGATTTACAAGTGCCAGGTGATAAGATGAACAAAAGGTTTGGACAGGAGTGTGATGCAAGTCCTGCCATGCAAACCCCCCTCTGTACTGACAGCGAGCAGCCAGGGAGGGGTGGGCCACACTCAGAAGCTGCAGAACCTCTGAGGGCGAGGGCCTATCAACCTTCTCCTGAGGCTGAGCCAGGAAAGGAACATGTTATTCTTTCTCCAGGTGTAGGTAACAGGAGTGTTGAAGTATACAGTGGTTATTCAAAGAGGTTGTGTATGGAGGTGGGCGACCCCAGTCTTGTGGAGATAGGCCATAGCTGTGACGTCACTGATACAATAACAGCAGAGATAGCAACACCGGGAGCACCGTGTACGAAAGAGTGTGTTCCCATCACAAAACACATATTTGCCCACTATACCAAGGAAGGGCAACCAGCTGATCCTGACTTAGCATCTGTAAGGACGCAGATCAATCAGACAGGCTGGGGAGATAAATCCGGAAGGCTTTATCTCAGAAAGGGACATTTAGGTGAGGATCCCAGTGTCCTAGGTATACCCCAAATGATGTGCAGGGAAGCCTGCCAAGAGCATGCTGTAGGAAAAGATACCCCGACCTCAGGGCCCATGTGGGTGAGGGGCAGGCCACCATATCAGGAAAGGGCACAAGGTGAGATTATGTGGGAGGAGAACATAGTCACCTGTCCCACCGTGAGCATTAAACATGAGAGTACTCCCGTTGGTAATATATTCACCCATGTAGAGTTGGAAGTACCAGGGGATCATGTGAACCAAACGTGTAAAAATGTGTCTGATGTCGGTCAGAGTAAACTTAATAGATTTTCTGGAGACAATAGGAAACTCCTGAGATGGAGTCTCACCTTGCAGCAGGGTGAACAAGTGGTCAGTAGCGCAGCAATGAGTCGGTGACGTGGGTCACCGCCCCTTGTGCGCCATTTGCCAGGGGAGATGTCAAGTTTGAATACAGAAAGGATGATCACAAATTATATGTGATCTAAGGTGTGGTGATTACCTGCAGGAATAATCACCAATAATGTTTTCAAGTGACTGTATATATATATATATGTCACAACTGAGGGCCTGAGCTGACGGGAGGCAGCCTCAGTTGTAGGGGCTGAGATGTAACGGAACCTGGGAGGTTGTATCAGACCCCTAGACATGTAAGTAACATGTAGAATAACTGCCCGAAGGCGTGACCACGACAACCAGGATAAAAGTCAAAAGTCAATGATGTTTATTATGACAAACTCCGTAACACAGCAGCAGTAAAAGGAAACATAAAAGTCAACAGAGGATAAATACAATTCCTGGGTACTACAGGGTGGCAAGGGCCACAGGCACTGGTAGTGTGAGACAGTTCTTATAATCTTCTAGTTGGAAAGTCCTTACCAGGCCTGACTGTAGCAATGGAGAGAACCCAGGATCGTACCAGCTGATGTTCCAGGAAAGGCTGGGCTGCTGAAGGTAAAACGGCTGCTGTGGATACTGGCTGGAACCAGACTGTTGTTGGCACGGAGTGGATACTGGCTGGAACCAGTTAAATAATAAACGAACTTGAGAGCGATGAAATAATAATGAAGTTTGGAGTTTGAGAGCGGTGAAATAATAATACCGGTGGAGAGTGGTAAACTGCAGAAAAGGACACCGGCCCTTTAAGAGAAGCTATACACTGCTGGAAGCTGGGCTGGAAGCAGGTGATTGTTTGAGAGCGGTGAAATAATAATACCGGTGGAGAGTGGTAAACTGCAGAAAGGACACCGGCCCTTTAAGAGAAGCTGTACACTGCTGGAAGCTGGGCTGGAAGCAGGTGATTGTTGTAGCTGGAAACAGGTGAGTCCAGAATGGATCGGAGAGTCAGGCTACACCGCAGATGGAATGCTGGTGCGGGTCTCTATAGCAGAAGTCTGGAGACAGGAGCTGGAACCTGGAAGACAACCACAGGAGAGAGACAAACTGGAACTAGGTTAGACAACCAAAGCACTGACGCCTTCCTTGCTCAGGCACAGCATACTTATACCTGCAGCAAGGAAGGGGTTGGCTAGGCAATTATGCAAATCAACAATACAGACAGCAGATTGGTGGAAATAATCAGATGACAAAATCCAAGATGGCTGCGCCCATGCAGACACTTGGAGGGAAGTTTGGTTTGTAATCCATGTGAGAATTGAAACAGTAATGGCGACGCCGGCCACAGGAGACAGGAGACGCCAGACTGACAAGCGCACATTTAACCACGCGGGCACAGCGGAGGCCGCGGCTGATGAAATCACCACTCTGACATTCTGCATGTGGAAACTCAGGAACAGCGGGATCCGGTCCTGGAACGCTGAGCCAGCCTTAGGAGGCATCTGAAGGGTAAGTAATGGCGTCCAGATACCCGGATCGTGACATATATATATATATATATATAATTTTGTATTCTTTTCAGCCGAGATGTGACAACATGGCTGACATGCAATATCCTGCATTTGACCCCAATAGGTCCAGGCCAGGAGAGATCTGCAGACCATAAAGTTGAGATGACATTGAGGGCTGATAAGGCCATTTGTTTGTTGTGTCAACAGAGGGGCTGTAAACAGACCAGGGATCCTGTTTCCTGGCTAATGTCATAAACCTTGCTTTCTTTGAAAGAGATTCCTACAGTACACCCCTTACCTCCCCCCTTGGCTGTTGCCAAGCACCAAGTATGTAAAACCTGGTGTAGGTGTTTTGTCCAGCAGGAAAGTGGTTAAAAATCCCAAGGGAGCGGGCCTGATGAAGCTGGAGACTATATCTGTCCCACTCATGAAAATAGAGGTTGTGATCTCTTGGGGGAAACAGCTGATACATGCTGGAGATGACCTGAGTAATCTTGTGAAATCCCCCCACAACAGAAATACTTAAAACTCCTTTGCATAAGTGAGTAGGGCTTCTGTAAGTTTTATTTCCTTTTCATTTATTGAGATTGCTGTATTCTGTGTGTGTTTTTAAAATATTCTTAATAATCTTTGTAACCTTTTTGTAACCAAAGCTCTAAAGTATTCTTGAAATGAAAATCCTAATTTTAGTTCTGCTTCTGTTGTTCTTATGAACTCCAACCCTGTGTGGCTCACGCTTACCTATTTTTCTAAGTATTGCAGTGTGTGTGTGACAGGTAAAGCTAAAGACACCTGCAACGTCCGTAATACGTTGAAAAGTCTTTGCTGGTGGCAGCTGAAAGTATTTAAATAATCCCGTGTGTCAAAAGTGATCCCGTACGTTGCATGTGGCAGTTCTCAAATTGGCATATTTGTGGAATTGGCTGGCAACGTCGTCACAAAGTGGTGGCAGCGGTGGGATGATAATTGTTTGTTTTTATCTAAGAACTTAAGTGAAGGTGGTAATAATTCCGTGAGCGGAACATCCACTTCACCAGAATCAGAACTCAGAGCTTTATTATAATTTTAAAATCCACACAGTGAGTGGCAATCTCTGTTCCCCTCCCCTTCTCTTGTTTTTCTTTTCTATTATTTTATTTTGGCGAAAATGAGATCAAAGATGACTAAGTCTAAGCATCTGATGAAGGATGATGGCAAATTTGTGCGTGGGAATGATGCATTGCCCTGTGCTGCCGAGACAGTAGGGGATGTATTGCGCACTGGACTGTTACATACTGCGAGTAGTAATGGTGCCATGCTGATTTCTGATGTGGACTCTGTTATCGACGCGAGGTCTGTGCATATGGCCTTGGATGAATATTCGCCGACTGATATCAATTATGGGAAAGATACAGAGCATCATGATGGCTGCAAACCTGTGCGTGGGAATGATACATCATCCTGGGCTGCTGAGACAGTAGAAGATGTATTGCGTACTGGACTATTATGTACTGCGTGTAGTGATAGTGCAATGCTGGATTCTGATGTGGACTCTGTTATCGATATGAGGCCTGCTGTGGCTGCCTCAAATGTGGATCTTATCCCCCCGTTCCTGGAAACTGTCGGAGCTGCGTGCTGAACAGGAAGAAAGTGTTCCAGTGCACGAGAGGGGAGAGAGATAGAGCCTGCCAGTGCTGCACACCTGGTGCAGAGGGAGAGTTATATGGCAGAAATGAGTTCTGCAAACCGAGTAGCTGAGAGAGAATGTAAGCTACAAATGGCATTGCGACAAGAAAGTGATTGCTCGCGATACCACGAGACCAGGGAGGTCACCGTTAAACCTTGCCTGAATCAAGTCTATAGTATGACTGACTATGTGAACTTGGACAGTACTGCAAATACCCAGTGGAGATCAGGCACCTCTTACATCTACACTGAAGATCCTGACCTGGATAAGTATTTACAGAGTGCAATTTCATCTATGAGATCATCTCCAGACTGGGCAACCCTTATGCATCTGGAGCAACAGATCCTTGCCACACGCCAAGCAGCTCTGGAACGTGAGGCTACCAGGGAGATGGCAGAAATTGCTGGGCCACCATCCGAGACAGCGTCAGAAGAGCAATGGGGGTATGGCCCAGATTACCTGTTTTCCAGGATGAGTACGGAGGAGCTAATTAAAGAATGTCGGCTGCAGGGTCTTGTCTGCCATGACAATATCCACAGCAAGATGCTCTGTCAACTCTGGTGGGCAGAGGTGAGCAAGTGCAATGCCTTCAGCAGGTATCGATCCACACTTCTGCGGTCAGGTTCCGAGATGAGTTCTACGTACCTGCTGCATGAGCTGGAGGAATGTTTTGAAGATGCATGGAGAGAGGCACGCAATGAGAGGAAGCTCGATACCCCATTCTGACACGATCAGTGTCGCAGAGTGGATAATGAAAGACAACGTCTGCGAAAGCTTCTTTTATCAGCGGAAGAAGCAGTAGTCCAGCCTGCAGGGATGCCCCAGGAGGAACAGGTACCCCCATCATCTACAGTCGGTGTGGACTATGTTACAGAGTTCTCGCTTCCAAAGGTGCAGTGTACCCTACTGGGAGGAGATGTTGGTGCGAACAGCATATTACCACCGTCTGCGCAGAATTTGCAGCTGGAAGAAGCTGATTTTCAGGAGAACCTGATTGTGGAGGAGATTATGTCGACAAGAGAGGTGGAAGTGTCAGATATTATTCCCAAGAATGTGTTCGTGAGAACTGACTTTGGACAATTGATAGCATAATCTGTGCCTGACATTTCTAAGTCGGATGAAATATGTGAATCATCTCAGGTAGTATGTGATGATGCTAAACCTTGCAATGATGTTGCTCTGCGTGCAGTACCTGTAATGCTATGTGATACTGCTGGATCTTGCACAGAAGTGGCTCTGGGTCAAAACGTAGTGCCCCATGAACATGTTGAATTTCCTACTGTGACAGAGACTTGTGATAATACCAGTGAAATGAACTGTGTTGCTGCAGGAACTAACCCTTCTTTTCCTCAGGGGACCCCTGTTGATGCGCACAACATTATTGCCAATGTATGTGATGCTGAAAATGTTACCAACCTGTGTGTACTAGAAAATAACTCTTTGTCATTACACAGGGCTGAATCTATTCCGTCAGAAAGTTCATGCCCTGTTATAGAGTTGTGTGGGGCGCAGTTAGCAGATTATGTTCCACCTGTATCAGTAGTTGGGTTGAAGGCTGTATGCAACAATGTGTCCCGTGCCGCCCTGATTAATGTTATAGGATGTTACCCTGTCTGTCCACAGGTATCTTACCACAAGGTGGGGATAGGGGCCCTTTTCCCATATGTGTGCTACCCAACCTGCCTAAGAGTGAGGTACTTGAAACTGGTTTGGGCCAAACACACTCCAGCTACATGAATGATGGTGATGTCATTACTGATACTGCAACATTGCCAGCTTTTCTTGCTCTCACCAGTCTCCCTCAGCCCCCGGGTGATCCGGATAACATGCCAATGTCTATGTGTAGGGACAAGGAAATGACTCCCTGCATTGTTGAGACAGCTCAGGTTGATTTTCCGGTACAGCGGGACCAAGATGAAATGCAAATGTTTATGTATAAGGGGAGGACAGTGAATCCAGGTGTTGAGGAAAATGTTCAAATTGATTTCCAGGTATGGAGGGGCCCCGAAAACAGGCAAACGTCTATGTATAAAAGAGGGGCAATTATTCCTTGTATTGATGATAATACGGTATGTAATACCACGCCTGGGGTAGCAGTAATGACATGCAGTGCAGCAGCACAGAAAAGCTGTGCTTTAACCCCTGCCAGTGGGGAGGGTGACTCAAAAGCCAGAGATACCCCTCCACCCCCCTCCCTCCCTGTGAAAGTTGCAAGCTCAGATACTGGCCTAGGGAAGGGAGTCCATGAGGATGATGTATTGTCTTGTATCCGTGTTACCAGTACTTCTGATGATACATGTATCAATGTAGGAATAATGTGTCTGTCGGTGGTGCTGCCAGCATGTTAGGTACCAGGGTTGTGTCAGAGAAGGGGGCTGTGTCAACAGCTGAGAAGGGAGAAACACACATTGCTGTCCCTCCCCCTCAGACCTCCCTTCCTGCCCTGCTCTTGCATGCAGACACCCAGCAGGGATTCCCATACACTGAGGCTTCAGTGGAAAACTTACCTCTCCAGGTTGAACAGAGAGCCAGTTCCAATACAGCACGAGGGCAGGAAGAAATTGTTTGGGAGAAGTGTCTAGGTGTATTTTCCCCAGTATGTGTTAATGAGGAAATATCTCCCCATTGTGGTACCACTAGACCCACCGAGTTACAGACACCTGGGAATGAGGTGGGCACACTGTATAGAGATGTGTCTGATGTGAGGTGTGACATAGCTATAGGTACCAAGCAGAGGGCAATGCAGAAGGGCTGCACATTAACCCTTGGAAAGGAATCAGAAAGTATTTCTGCCGATAAGAGACTGTCTCCTCTACACTTAGCAATGAAAGTAGAAAACTTATCAGTGTCAGGAATGGCTGTGCTTGACATAGGCACTGATGTATGTAAAAAGTGTGAAATTGTGTTCAACCAGAATGAGAATCGCGATTTACAAGTGCCAGGTGATAAGATGAACAAAAGGTTTGGACAGGAGTGTGATGCAAGTCCTGCCATGCAAACCCCCCTCTGTACTGACAGCGAGCAGCCAGGGAGGGGTGGGCCACACTCAGAAGCTGCAGAACCTCTGAGGGCGAGGGCCTATCAACCTTCTCCTGAGGCTGAGCCAGGAAAGGAACATGTTATTCTTTCTCCAGGTGTAGGTAACAGGAGTGTTGAAGTATACAGTGGTTATTCAAAGAGGTTGTGTATGGAGGTGGGCGACCCCAGTCTTGTGGAGATAGGCCATAGCTGTGACGTCACTGATACAATAACAGCAGAGATAGCAACACCGGGAGCACCGTGTACGAAAGAGTGTGTTCCCATCACAAAACACATATTTGCCCACTATACCAAGGAAGGGCAACCAGCTGATCCTGACTTAGCATCTGTAAGGACGCAGATCAATCAGACAGGCTGGGGAGATAAATCCGGAAGGCTTTATCTCAGAAAGGGACATTTAGGTGAGGATCCCAGTGTCCTAGGTATACCCCAAATGATGTGCAGGGAAGCCTGCCAAGAGCATGCTGTAGGAAAAGATACCCCGACCTCAGGGCCCATGTGGGTGAGGGGCAGGCCACCATATCAGGAAAGGGCACAAGGTGAGATTATGTGGGAGGAGAACATAGTCACCTGTCCCACCGTGAGCATTAAACATGAGAGTACTCCCGCTGGTAATATATTCACCCATGTAGAGTTGGAAGTACCAGGGGATCATGTGAACCAAACGTGTAAAAATGTGTCTGATGTCGGTCAGAGTAAACTTAATAGATTTTCTGGAGACAATAGGAAACTCCTGAGATGGAGTCTCACCTTGCAGCAGGGTGAACAAGTGGTCAGTAGCGCAGCAATGAGTCGGTGACGTGGGTCACCGCCCCTTGTGCGCCATTTGCCAGGGGAGATGTCAAGTTTGAATACAGAAAGGAGGATCACAAATTATATGTGATCTAAGGTGTGGTGATTACCTGCAGGAATAATCACCAATAATGTTTTCAAGTGACTGTATATATATATATATATATATATATATATATAATTTTGTATTCTTTTCAGCCGAGATGTGACAACATGGCTGACATGCAATATCCTGCATTTGACCCCAATAGGTCCAGGCCAGAAGAGATCTGCAGACCATAAAGTTGAGATGACATTGAGGGCTGATAAGGCCATTTGTCTGTTGTGTCAACAGAGGGGCTGTAAACAGACCAGGGATCCTGTTTCCTGGCTAATGTCATAAACCTTGCTTTCTTTGAAAGAGATTCCTACAGTACAACCCTTACCTCCCCCCTTGGCTGTTGCCAAGCACCAAGTATGTAAAACCTGGTGTAGGTGTTTTGTCCAGCAGGAAAGTGGTTAAAAATCCCAAGGGAGGGGGCCTGATGAAGCTGGAGACTATATCTGTCCCACTCATGAAAATAGAGGTTGTGATCTCTTGGGGGAAACAGCTGATACATGCTGGAGATGACCTGAGTAATCTTGTGAAATCCCCCCACAACAGAAATACTTAAAACTCCTTTGCATAAGTGAGTAGGGCTTCTGTAAGTTTTATTTCCTTTTCATTTATTGAGATAGCTGTATTCTGTGTGTGTTTTTAAAATATTCTTAATAATCTTTGTAACCTTTTTGTAACCAAAGCTCTGAAGTATTCTTGAAATGAAAATCCTAATTTTAGTTCTGATTCTGTTGTTCTTATGAACTCCAACCCTGTGTGGCTCACGCTTACCTATTTTTCTAAGTATTGCAGTGTGTGTGTGACAGGTAAAGCTAAAGACACCTGCAACGTCCGTAATACGTTGAAAAGTCTTTGCTGGTGGCAGCTGAAAGTATTTAAATAATCCCGTGTGTCAAAAGTGATCCCGTACGTTGCATGTGGCAGTTCTCAAATTGGCATATTTGTGGAATTGGCTGGCAACGTCGTCACAAAGTGGTGGCAGCGGTGGGATGATAATTGTTTGTTTTTATCTAAGAAGTTAAGTGAAGGTGGTAATAATTCCGTGAGCGGAACATCCACTTCACCAGAATCAGAACTCAGAGCTTTATTATAATTTTAAAATCCACACAGTGAGTGGCAATCTCTGTTCCCCTCCCCTTCTCTTGTTTTTCTTTTCTATTATTTTATTTTGGCGAAAATGAGATCAAAGATGACTAAGTCTAAGCATCTGATGAAGGATGATGGCAAATTTGTGCGTGGGAATGATGCATTGCCCTGTGCTGCCGAGACAGTAGGGGATGTATTGCACACTGGACTGTTACATACTGCGAGTAGTAATGGTGCCATGCTGATTTCTTATGTGGACTCTGTTATCGACGCGAGGTCTGTGCATATGGCCTTGGATGAATATTCGCCGACTGATATCAATTATGGGAAAGATACAGAGCATCATGATGGCTGCAAACCTGTGCGTGGGAATGATACATCATCCTGGGCTGCTGAGACAGTAGAAGATGTATTGCGTACTGGACTATTATGTACTGCGGGTAGTGATAGTGCAATGCTGGATTCTGATGTGGACTCTGTTATCGATATGAGGCCTGCTGTGGCTGCCTCAAATGTGGATCTTATCCCCCCGTTCCTGGAAACTGTCGGAGCTGCGTGCTGAACAGGAAGAAAGTGTTCCAGTGCACGAGAGGGGAGAGAGATAGAGCCTGCCAGTGCTGCACACCTGGTGCAGAGGGAGAGTTATATGGCAGAAATGAGTTCTGCAAACCGAGTAGCTGAGAGAGAATGTAAGCTACAAATGGCATTGCGACAAGAAAGTGATTGCTCGCGATACCACGAGACCAGGTAGGTCACCGTTAAACCTTGCCTGAATCAAGTCCCTAGTATGACTGACTATGTGAACTTGGACAGTGCTGCAAATACCCAGTGGAGATCAGGCACCTCTTACATCTACACTGAAGATCCTGACCTGGATAAGTATTTACAGAGTGCAATTTCATCTATGAGATCATCTCCAGACTGGGCAACCCTTATGCATCTGGAGCAACAGATCCTTGCCACACGCCAAGCAGCTCTGGAACGTGAGGCTGCCAGGGAGATGGCAGAAATTGCTGCGCCACCATCCGAGACAGCGTCAGAAGAGCAATGGGGGTATGGCCCAGATTACCTGTTTTCCAGGATGAGTACGGAGGAGCTAATTAAAGAATGTCGGCTGCAGGGTCTTGTCTGCCATGACAATATCCGCAGCAAGATGCTCTGTCAACTCTGGTGGGCAGAGGTGAGCAAGTGCAATGCCTTCAGCAGGTATCGATCCACACTTCTGCGGTCAGGTTCCGAGATGAGTTCTACGTACCTGCTGCATGAGCTGGAGGAATGTTTTGAAGATGCATGGAGAGAGGCACGCAATGAGAGGAAGCTCGATACCCCATTCTGACACGATCAGTGTCGCAGAGTGGATAATGAAAGACAACGTCTGCGAAAGCTTCTTTTATTAGCGGAAGAAGCAGTAGTCCAGCCTGCAGGGGTGCCCCAGGAGGAACAGGTACCCCCATCATCTACAGTCGGTGTGGACTATGTTACAGAGTTCTCGCTTCCAAAGGTGCAGTGTACCCTACTGGGAGGAGATGTTGGTGCGAACAGCATATTACCACCGTCTGCGCAGAATTTGCAGCTGGAAGAAGCTGATTTTTAGGAGAACCTGATTGTGGAGGCGATTATGTCGACAAGAGAGGTGGAAGTGTCAGATATTATTCCCAAGAATGTGTTCGTGAGAACTGGCTTTGGACAATTGATAGCATAATCTGTGCCTGACATTTCTAAGTCGGATGAAATATGTGAATCATCTCAGGTAGTATGTGATGATGCTAAACCTTGCAATGATGTTGCTCTGCGTGCAGTACCTGTAATGCTATGTGATACTGCTGGATCTTGCACAGAAGTGGCTCTGGGTCAAAACGTAGTGCCCCATGAACATGTTGCATTTCCTACTGTGACAGAGACTTGTGATAATACCAGTGAAATGAACTGTGTTGCTGCAGGAACTAACCCTTCTTTTCCTCAGGGGACCCCTGTTGATGCGCACAACATTATTGCCAATGTATGTGATGCTGAAAATGTTACCAACCTGTGTGTACTAGATAATAACTCTTTGTCATTACACAGGGCTGAATCTATTCCGTCAGAAGGTGCATGCCCTGTTATAGAGTTGTGTGGGGCGCAGTTAGCAGATTATGTTCCACCTGTATCAGTAGTTGGGTTGAAGGCTGTATGCAACAATGTGTCCCATGCCGCCCTGATTAATGTTATAGGATGTTACCCTGTCTGTCCACAGGCATCTTACCACAAGGTGGGGATAGGGGCCCTTTTCCCATATGTGTGCTACCCAACCTGCCTAAGAGTGAGGTACTTGAAACTGGTTTGGGCCAAACACACTCCACCTACATGAATGATGGTGATGTCATTACTGATACTGCAACATTGCCAGCTTTTCTTGCTATCACCAGTCTCCCTCAGCCCCCGGGTGATCCGGATAACATGCCAATGTCTATGTGCAGTGGTGTATCTAGGGGTCCGAGCGCCCCTGGCAAAATAGGGCCTGGCGCCCCCCCCTGACCTCCAGAGAGAGAGCACAGCAAGCCAGTGGCAGTTGCAGGGGTTGAGCTGCAGTGGAGACCACATTTGAAATAGGGGGGGCTGCACCAACTGCGCACCCCAAACACTGCCAAACATTGCTGTTCGGGACTCACTGTCAATAGGAACTGGCCAGTAGCAGCAGCAGACAGGAAACTGAGCAGCAATGGATCTTGAACAGCCAAGTGTGGTGCAGTGAGGTCAGTGGCTGAGGAGGCATGGGCTAGTATCAGAGCCAGAGTTACATACACATATATGAACGGGTGTGTTAGGAAATGCTGGCGTTCAGGATACTGGCAGTCACATGACCAACTGCGACATTATAATATTTAGAATGCAGATAGGGTAATTAATTTACCCCTCCTCTGCCCCCTACCCTAACCCCCCTGGGGTGGTGGCTAGGGCTAAAGCTCAGGGGGGCAGCTATGGCTAATCGCAGGGGGTGACTGCTAAGACTCTGCTAACCCCTCTTGTAGTGTTGACCGCATCCCATATGAATCGTAGGGTTCATGTGGGCATTATACAAGGTTGTACATATTTTGTTACCCTACATAGTTATAAATATCTTTTTTGTATTATTCTATTAATTTTTATAGTAAAAAAAAACTCGGGTACACTCGATATAACAGTTGAGGCTCTGCCTCCCCTGCCTACCCTTACTGCAAGTCACTGGATCAGTCCAGCGAAATTTTTCCTTGGTGTCCCCACCCCCCATATCCAAAATTTACATCTCAGTTTAACATAATGCTATGTGGCGCAAGGCATCGCGCTGGTCACTCGTATTAACCTCTGACCTTTGCTTTTTTTCTTTGAGCCAGATTGCATACTTTTTCCTGCAGTTTGTGTTTTCATTCAATAATACCCCTTTCACATCGCACTAAAAACCCGGCATATTGCCGTGTCGAAACGGGTCAGTGTGCGATGTGAAAGCTCCTTTTCAGAATTAGCGGGTCGCCTGACCCGGTAATTCAACCTGGTAAAAAAGAAGGGTTATTACCGGGTTGATTACCGGGTCAGGCGCAGTGTGAATGGGAGCCGTTTCGATGCGACACGGCTCCCATTAACAGCATAGGGAGAGGCGGCGCAGGAGATGAGCTCATCTCCCAGCGCCGCCTCCACCCCCGCCCCAGCCGCTGCTGCGTCCTCCGCTGCTATGGCAACCGACCCGGTATATTGCCGGGTCGGAAAGCCAGCAACGGAGCGCAAATGCCTGATCCCACCCGGTAAGTACACGTTTCTCTTACCGGGTAGGATCCGGCATTTGCGATCTGAATGCAGCATAAGTGTAGTAAGTACCTGGGATTAGTATCTTTACTGACCCCTCTATAATCTACACTACATCACTGACCCCTCTACACCCTACGCTATATCGCTGGTCTATCTATACCCTACTCTACATCACTGACCCCCCTACACTCTACGCTACATCACTGACCCCTCTACACCCTACGCTACATCACTGACCCCCCCTACACCCTACGCTACATCACTGACCCCTCTACACCCTACGCTACATCACTGACCCGTCTACACCCTACGCTACATCACTGACCCCCCCTACACCCTACGCTACATCACTGACCCCTCTACACCCTACGCTACATCACTGACCCCTCTACACCCTACGCTACATCACTGACCCCTCTACACCCTTCGCTACATCACTGACCCCTCTACAACCTACTCTACATCACTGACCCCTCTACACCCTACACTACATCACTGACCCCTCTACACCCTACACTACATCACTGACGCCTCTTATCACTGGCCCATCTATACTCTACACTACATCACTGACCCCTCTGCACTACATCACTGACCGCTCTGCACCCAACGATACATCTCTGTCATCGCTACACCCTACACTAAATTACTTACCCCTCTTTGCCGTACACTACATTACTGACACCTCTATACCCTACACTACATTGCTGACCCTTCTATAGGTTACACTACACTGTAAAACATTACTGTACTACCTCTCCGCACTACATCAGAGAAAGGAAATACTGTGAAAAATAAGACATAGGGCAAAGTGGACAACAGACACTGACGCTTTAGACCAGTGGTTCCCAAACTCGGTCCTCAAGGATACCTAACTGGTCATGTTTTCCATCTCACACGGCAGCTGCACTGTGTTATCACCAACTGCCACATTTTTAAAATCCACAGGCGACCTGGAAAACATGAACTGTCGAGGACCGAGTTTGGGAACCATTGCAGTCTAGACAGAGGAGAGAGTCTAAGAACAGCAAAGCACCAGGGAAAGTGGCCAATTGATAAACTATAGAGGGAGGGAGGAGAGATAGAAATACCAGAAAAAGTAAAACAAATGGGAAAGTGGGCAAAGTATACTGAAAGACACACAAAAAGTGTGTGTGTGTGTGTGTGTGTGTGTGTGTGTGTGTGTGTGTGTGTGTGTGAGGAGGAGGAGGGGGGGGTAGGTGTCTAGTAGTGAGTGGTAGGATAGGGAAAAAATGCTTTAAGCAGCCTAACTGAGTTGGGAAACTGGTGCTGGCATTGTAGTGTCGACATAAGGACTGTTGACTTGCTGACTACGTTCAATTCACTATTAGTACAGTATAACAGCTGTAACTTTCTACCTCTAAGGATGGAGGTGGGTACAATTACATCTGGGGACGGTTCAGTGAAATGTGGCAGCTCAACCAGCAAGCATATGCACTGGAAAAATGCAGTACTGTACAGCTCTCCCTTATTACCAGCCAGTCTTACAAGCAATAAGCGTTCTTAACTTTTTGATAAAGCTTATTAGCATCTCCAGCACGCTGCAGATGCTGGGAGATGTAGTTCTCCTTGTCAAAACACTTAATTATAAACAATGTGCCCCCCCGAAAACTCTCAAACACACGTTACCCTCATACTCACAAATCTAAACAGACACATATCTCCCCCACTGACAACTCTTCCCACTCCCACACTGACAGCTCCATCACACCAATCCCCCATTCCTCCCCTCCACACCGATACCTCCATCACACCAATCCCCCCCTTCCTCCCCTCCACACTGACAGCTCCATCACACCAATCCCCCCTTCCTCCCCTCCACACTGACAGCTCCATCACACCAATCCCCCCTTCCTCCCCTCCACACTGACAGCTCCATCACACGAATCCCCCCTTCCTCCCCTCCACACTGACAGCTCCATCACACCAATCCACTCTTCCTCCCCTCCAAACTGACAGCTCCATCACACCAATCCCCCCTTCCTCCCCTCCACACTGACAGCTCCATCACACCAATCCCCCTTCCTCCCCTCCACACTGACAGCTCCATCACACCAATCCCCCCATTCCTCCCCTCCCCACTGATAGCTCCATCACACTAATCCCCCCTTCCTCCCCTCCACACTGACAGCTCCATCACACCAATCCCCCCTTCCTCCCCTCCACACTGACAGCTCCATCACACCAACCCCCCCTTCCTCCCTCCACACTGACAGCTCCATCACACTAATCCCCCCATTCCTCCCCTCCCCACTGACAGCTCCATCTCACTAATCCCCCCTTCCTCCCCTCCACACTGACAGCTCCATCACACCAATCCCCCCTTCCTCCCCTCCCCACTGACAGCTCCATCACACCAATCCCCCCTTCCTCCCCTCCATACTGACAGCTCCATCACACTAATCCCCCTTCCTCCACTCCACACTGACAGCTCCATCACACCAATCCCCCCTTCCTCCCCTCCACACTGACAGCTCCATCACACCAATCCCCCCTTCCTCCCCTCCACACTGACAGCTCCATCACACCAATCCCCCCTTCCTCCCCTCCACACTGACAGCTCTATCACACCAATCCCCCCTTCCTCCCCTCCACACTGACAGCTCCCATATACACATGCCCACTCCCCAAACTGATACAGACCCCCCCCACACACACACACACACACACTAACCGCACACATACTGTAAATGTGGGATAATTGCAGGTACTGATGTACAGTAGTGTGTATGTCACCTACACAAATCACCCCTCCTCCACACAGACGGCTGCCACAAACTTCTTGGGCCATGGACTCACCATGGTGTCTCAGCAGGGGGCTGTCCATCAGTCTCCAGCCTCACTCTCTCCTCCTTCCGCGGTGTGATTCCTTGCAGACACCTCCTCACGCTGCCGTGGTGAGCATGGCCCTGGGCCGGATCTCCGCCTCCAGGGGGGTGGGGCTAACTACGTTCAAAGGTACAGAGGAGGGAGTGACTTGGGTGTGCAGCAGCTGAGGGGAGCGTTATGCTGTAACAGGAACTGCTCTGCTGCAGCCAGGACTTTAGTCAGGAGCCAGCAGCACACAGCTTCTGTCTCCTCCCCTCGCCGCTAATTAACCCCGCTGTTATTAATTTGTGCAACCTGCTTCACTCCATGCCCACTGTAGCGCTCTACCACTTGGCCGCAGGTGGCACCTCCGGGTGGCGCCCCCCTTCTACGGGCGCCCCTGGCGAGTGCCATCCTGGCCAAGTGGTAGATACGCCTCTGTCTATGTGTAGGGACAAGGAAATGACTCCCTGCATTGTTGAGACAGCTCAGGTTGATTTGCCGGTACAGCGGGACCAAGATGAAATGCAAATGTTTATGTATCAGGGGAGGACAGTGAATCCAGGTGTTGAGGAAAATGTTCAAATTGATTTCCAGGTATGGAGGGGCCCCGAAAACAGGCAAACGTCTATGTATAAAAGAGGGGCAATTATTCCTTGTATTGATGATAATACGGTATGTAATACCACGCCTGGGGTAGCAGTAATGACATGCAGTGCAGCAGCACAGAAAAGCTGTGATTTAACCCCTGCCAGTGGGGAGGGTGACTCAAAAGCCAGAGATACCCCTCCACCCCCCTCCCTCCCTGTGAAAGTTGCAAGCTCAGATACTGGCCTAGGGAAGGGAGTCCATGAGGATGATGTATTGTCTTGTATCCGTGTTACCAGTACTTCTGATGATACATGTATCAATGTAGGAATAATGTGTCTGTCGGGGGTGCTGCCAGCATGTTAGGTACCAGGGTTGTGTCAGAGAAGGGGGCTGTGTCAACAGCTGAGAAGGGAGAAACACACATTGCTGTCCCTCCCCCTCAGACCCCCCTTCCTGCCCTGCTCTTGCATGCAGACACCCAGCAGGGATTCCCATACACTGAGGCTTCAGTGGAATACTTACCTCTCCAGGTTGAACAGAGAGCCAGTTCCAATACAGCACGAGGGCAGGAAGAAATTGTTTGGGAGAAGTGTCTAGGTGTATTTTCCCCAGTATGTGCTAATGAGGAAATTTCTCCCCATTGTGGTACCACTAGACCCACCGAGTTACAGACACCTGGGAATGAGGTGGGCACACTGTATAGAGATGTGTCTGATGTGAGGTGTGACATAGCTATAGGTACCAAGCAGAGGGCAATGCAGAAGGGCTGCACATTAACCCTTGGAAAGGAATCAGAAAGTATTTCTGCCGATAAAAGACTGTCTCCTCTACACTTAGCAATGAAAGTAGAAAACTTATCAGTGTCAGGAATGGCTGTGCTTGACATAGGCACTGATGTATGTAAAAAGTGTGAAATTGTGTTCAACCAGAATGAGAATCGCCATTTACAAGTGCCAGGTGATAAGATGAACAAAAGGTTTGGACAGGAGTGTGATGCAAGTCCTGCCATGCAAACCCCCCTCTGTACTGACAGCGAGCAGCCAGGGAGGGGTGGGCCACACTCAGAAGCTGCAGAACCTCTGAGGGCGAGGGCCTATCAACCTTCTCCTGAGGCTGAGCCAGGAAAGGAACAAGTTATTCTTTCTCCAGGTGTAGGTAACAGGAGTGTTGAAGTATACAGTGGTTATTCAAAGAGGTTGTGTATGGAGGTGGGCGACCCCAGTCTTGTGGAGATAGGCCGTAGCTGTGACGTCACTGATACAATAACAGCAGAGATAGCAACACCGGGAGCACCGTGTACGAAAGAGTGTATTCCCATCACAAAACACATATTTGCCCACTATACCAAGGAAGGGCAACCAGCTGATCCTTTCTTAGCATCTGTAAGGACGCAGATCAATCAGACAGGCTGGGGAGATAAATCAGGAAGGCTTTATCTCAGAAAGGGACATTTAGGTGAGGATCCCAGTGTCCTAGGTATACCCCAAATGATGTGCAGGGAAGCCTGTCAAGAGCATGCTGTAGGAAAAGATACCCCGACCTCAGGGCCCATGTGGGTGAGGGGCAGGCCACCATATCAGGAAAGGGCACAAGGTGAGATTATGTGGGAGAAGAACATAGTCACCTGTCCCACCGTGAGCATTAAACAAGAGAGTACTCCCGTTGGTAATATATTCACCCATGTAGAGTTGGAAGTACCAGGGGATCATGTGAACCAAACGTGTAAAAATGTGTCTGATGTCGGTCAGAGTAAACTTAATAGATTTTCTGGAGACAATAGGAAACTCCTGAGATGGAGTCTCACCTTGCAGCAGGGTGAACAAGTGGTCAGTAGTGCAGCAATGAGTCGGTGACGTGGGTCACCGCCCCTTGTGCGCCATTTGCCAGGGGAGATGTCAAGTTTGAATACAGAAAGGAGGATCACAAATTATATGTGATCTAAGGTGTGGTGATTACCTGCAGGAATAATCACCAATAATGTTTTCAAGTGACTGTATATATATATACATATATATATATATATATATATATAATTTTGTATTCTCTTCAGCCGAGATGTGACAACATGGCTGACATGCAATATCCTGCATTTGACCCCAATAGGTCCAGGCCAGGAGAGATCTGCAGACCATAAAGTTGAGATGACATTTAGGGCTGATAAGGCCATTTGTTTGTTGTGTCAACAGAGGGGCTGTAAACAGACCAGGGATCCTATTTCCTGGCTAATGTCATAAACCTTGCTTTCTTTGAAAGAACTTCCTACAGTACACCCCTTACCTCCCCCCTTGGCTGTTGCCAAGCACCAAGTATGTAAAACCTGGTGTAGGTGTTTTGTCCAGCAGGAAAGTGGTTAAAAATCCCAAGGGAGGGGGCCTGATGAAGCTGGAGACTATATCTGTCCCACTCATGAAAATAGAGGTTGTGATCTCTTGGGGGAAACAGCTGATACATGCTGGAGATAACCTGAGTATTCTTGTGAAATCCCCCCACAACAGAAATACTTAAAACTTCTTTGCGTAAGTGAGTAGGGCTTCTGTAAGTTTTATTTCCTTTTCATTTCTCGAGATTGCTGTATTCTGAGTGTGTTTTTAAAATATTCTTAATAATCTTTGTAACCTTTTTGTAACCAAAGCTCTGAAGTATTCTTGAAATGAAAATCCTAATTTTAGTTCTGATTCTGTTGTTCTTATGAACTCCAACCCTGTGTGGCTCACGCTTACCTATTTTTCTAAGTATTGCAGTGTGTGTGTGACAGGTAAAGCTAAAGACACCTGCAACGTCCGTAATACGTTGAAAAGTCTTTGCTGGTGGCAGCTGAATGTATTTAAATAATCCTGTGTGTCAAAAGTGACCCCGTACGTTGCATGTGGCATTTCTCAAATTGGCATATTTGTGGAATTGGCCGGCAGCGTCATCACAAGGGGATTAAGTCATTACAGCAGGGGATTAAGGCCCTCATTCCGAGTTGATTGCTCGCTGCCATTTTTCGCAGCATAGCGATCAGGCTAAAAATCGGCTGTTCTGCGCATGCGTATGGGCCGCAGGGCGCACGCGCCAAGTAATTTCACACAAAACTATGCAATTTTACACAGGGGCGAGAAATGCTTTTCAGTCGCTCTGCTGATCGGTGAGTGATTGACAGGAAGTGGGTGTTTCTGGGCGGAAACTGACCGTTTTCCGGGAGTGTGCTAAAAAACGCAGGATTGTCAGGCTAAAACGCAGGAGTGGCTGGAGAAACAGGGGAGTGGCTGGCCGAACGCAGGGCGTGTTTGTGAAGTCAAACCAGGAACTAAACAGTCTGCAGTGATCGCAATCTAGGAGTAGGTCTGGAGCTACTCAGAAACTGCAGGAAAAGATTTTCGAGCAAATCTGCTAATCTTTCGTTCGCACTTCTGCTAAGCTAAGATACACTCCCAGAGGGCGGCGGCTTAGCGTTTGCACTGCTGCTAAAAGCAGCTAGCGAGTGAACAACTCGGAATGAGGGCCTAAGTCCGGCTACCCAGTCTCAGTTAATCTTATTAAAGATCAAGATAAACATGGATCCATCTGTAGCTGCAGATATATCGGCCATCGGCTGTGCTGCAGAGCTGACGTGATATGTCTATGAACAACATCGTTCAGAGACATATGGGGGTACACGCCCATCGATGCACCACAATATATAATGTAGGGTGTTCAAATGAACACCGATATATCAGCCAGCGTGTACCCAGCATTAGATGACATTTTAACAGTTAAAACCAAGGAATAGTGGAAACATTTGGTAACTATTTGAAATAGAACTTTTCTTTCTTAGCCTTAATTGAAATCTGACAAAGAAATGCAATAGCTTTGAAAGTTATGTTGGCTGTACATCAAAATAAATAAAAGATGGATAAGGACCATATGTTTCTACTTATATTTACTGAGTCTGGTTACATTAACTGAAGGCACACGGTTATTAAAATTATGTATAAATTATATATGAATGCAAATATTTTACTGTCTCATTTTTGGGTATCCCAGGAACATTGGCAACCACTGCATGTAAAAGAGGGCAAATGCTGCCCAAATACAAATGATCACTAGGGGAGGTGTTTGGCACATTTCGATGCACCTTGCCATTGGCATATGCCCTCGTCCTAGGTTGAATAATGTGCAGCCTACAGTGGGTAACTTTACACATTCAGCAATATCAGCCCCAACTAACGCACAGCACTGGCCCATGAGCATTGACCCATCCTACATATAATTGGTTTTAGGTATAGAAATACAAATGGATGCATTTCCTGGCAACAGGACTTGTTTGTGATTGCCCTATGTAATAATTGGGTGACTGCTAGAGATAACCCCCTTTGGGAAGCATATTTATCAAGCATCAAGACAGTACGCCCTGTTCCAGTAATGTCATCCCCAGCATTAACAAAAGAAAAGCACTAAAAAATTCAATATTATAGAAATAAAGAATTTCTAATGCAGTACTCCTAGTACTTGCTCTTTATACAGGCACCACTGTAGCTCACCAGTAGCTTTCACTTGAAGCAATGGCCCTCATTCCGAGTTGTTCGCTCGCAAGCTGCTTTTAGCAGCATTGCACACGCTAAGCCGCCGCCTACTGGGAGTGAATCTTAGCTTAGCAAAACTGCGAACGAAAGATTCTCAAAATTGCGAATAGAAATTTCTTTGCAGTTTCTGAGTAGCTCGGGACTTACTCTGCCACTGCGATCAGTTCAGTCAGTTTCGTTCCTGGTTTGACGTCACAAACACACCTAGCGTTCGCCCAGGCACTCCCCCGTTTCTCCAGCCACTCCCGCGTTTTTCCCAGAAACTGCAGCGTTTTTTCACACACTCCCATAAAACGGCCAGTTTCCGCCCAGAAACACCCACTTCCTGTCAATCACATTACGATCACCAGAACGAAGAAAAAACCTCGTAACGCCGTGAGTAAAATACCAAACCTCTTAGCAAATTTACTTGGTGCAGTCGCAGTGCGAACATTGCGCATGCGCAATTAACGGAAAATCGCTGCGATGCGAAGAAAATTACCGAGCGAACAACTCGGAATGACCACCTATGTTTTATACTCTAACTCCCGCTGCCTGAAATCACGTCAGCCGATCAGTGGTGGACTTGAAAAAAGCAACGAGACTATGGTGAGCTACAGTTAATAATTACCAAAAGAAAAATCTGAAATATATTCCTTGAAATAAGTTTAAATGATAAAATAGCATTATATATAATAAGAGTTGCATATTATACACTTTTACCAAATTATTATAATCACCGGGTGATTTTATGTAAAACCTTGAGAATTATGGTGATTCTAACAACCACCTATAAGAGCACAACTATTAATACCTAGACTAAATGATAAGATCTAAAACATAAACATATATCAACTAATTGCATCCTATCATATTAATTTAGCAACAGAAACAATCAATCATATTCACTCTTAAATGTAAAATCACATACAATGAACATATAAGCCAATGGACTCAATAAAAGCAATGAACACTATTCACCACCATAGTAGGTGATATTAAATGGGCAATAGTTACTGGGCATGCATGCAGATATCCAGATATTATAATTATTGGTATTAATCCAAATATAGATGTTAGTTTTATTGGGAAAAATAACCAAGATTTTAGTAGAACAGCCAATCCACAGAGAACTGAGGGTGTAATTCAGATCTGATCACAGCAGCAAATTTGTTAGCAGTTGGGCAAAACCATGTGTGCTGCAGGTGGGGCAGATATAACATGTGCAGAGAGATTTTACATTTGGGTGGGTTATATTGTTTCTGTGCAGGGTAAATATTGGCTGCTTTATTTTAACACTGCAATTTAGATTTCAGATTGAACACACCACACCCAAATCTAACTCTCTCTGCACATGTTACAGATGGAGCCTCCGTTATCTTGGCTGGCTGAGGCGTTAGTCGCGATCGGGCATACGCAGCGTGCCTGGGCGCAAGGAGGAACACCTAGTTGTAGGGAGGCGCACAGAGCGTTTGGCGTTGCCTTTAAGTGTAATACCTGCAATCATCCATCAGATGACGCTTTGTAAAATCACCATTGCACATGCGCGTGGTCTCCATTAAAATACAATACCAAACGACATAGTAATAACTACTTTACTGGTGCGTCTCAATACGCTTCAATATGCTAAAGTATGTCATACAGTATATTACAGTGTACAGACATAAATACAGTAGTACAGTACATACAGATGCAAACGAACGTGATAAAGCCACAGTATAGTCCATTGACGTTAGGAATATGTGAGAGTCCAAGTCCCGCAGACAGGGCCGGTTCCAGGGCTTCTGGCGCCCCGGGCGGCATTGGGGGGCGTGGCTTCATACAGGGGCCGTGGTCATTTACGCCCCCTGTACAGACTGGAATGATGCGCGGTGCGCGATGACGTCATCGCGCACCGCACATCAAAGGTCCTTTCAACGAAGAGAAACTAGACGCGTAGCGTCTAGTTCCCTTCGTGGAGAGGACCTTGGCCGTGCGGTGCGCGATGACGTCATCGCGCACCGCACAGTAAAGGACCTCTCCACGAAGGGAAAGTCTAGTTTCCCTTCCCAGCGGCCAGCGGCAGCAGGGGCCGGGGGGCACACACTGCAGCAGCGGATCTTGCCCTGGTGCGGCGCCCTCCGGAAGGCGCCCTGCGCCCTCCGGAAGGCGGCGCCCCGGGCAAAAGTACTGCTTGCCCGTGGCAAGATCCGCTACTGCCCGCAGACAAATCAAGAAATAAAACCAGTAGTGTATACAGATGCAAAAAACATGTTACAGGTACAGTGTGGTCTATAGATGTTAGGGATATGTTAGTGTCCAAATCCTGTACCCATTACGGCATAATCAAAACCAATGGGCTTATGCATCTGTCATTCGGCGACGTGTCCGAGTGGTGAAGTGTGCCGCTTCCCATGCTTAGACTCCTGGCTTTGATTCACAAAGTGCGAATGCATGTTAATTTTTTCCAGACACTTTTTTTTTTGTATCTATTGTACTGTACTATACTTTCACATTCAATAGAAGTGTGCACACAAGTTTTACATAAAGCACGGCAAAGCTGCAGGAGCGTTTCTACTGTAAAATACACAGCGGCTATGAGGATAAGGTTCTATGCATCGTACGGTACACATACAATTCTGTAGCAGGACAGACTCGATTGAAATGGTGACCACCCGTGACCCCTTGCCTCATGGAAGCCCTCAGCTATGGAGTCAGCGACTGCATAGGTTTTACAAGTTACAGGGCAATGCTGTAGGAGCATCACAATACCTGTGAGCCACAGATTCCAGAGACACATGCTGGGAGGCTGCTAGAGGGTCAGAAGACCTGCCTGTCCTGTGGACTGCACTGGTTGTCCGAAGCTGGTCTCACAAAGGGTTTCCCCTGTACTCTGTAGCAGCCATGTCCACTGGTGGAGCTTTCTCTGGCTGTGTCACTCACTATAGGCCTTTTCGAGATAGAAGTCCACCTCTGTGCCTCCAAACTCTGCTGGTCATGTCAGGAATTGCAGGAGCTTTCACAGGAAAAGAACTGCTGCCCTATCCTATCACCGGGAGCTCCATTTCAGCCTGCTGCAGAGGAAACCAAGAAAGTTAGTAATTCAGGAGAGTTTTGTGTTCCATAAGAGATTGAAAGATACCTTTATATGTGTTCACCTGCCTGTTTTGATGTAAGCAAGAAAGTGAGCATCCTGCACTTATGATCATCATACATTTTGGGTGGTCCTATAGACTCATATAAAGACATAGAGGAGATGATATATCATATTCCACAGACCCTCAATATCTTTCTGTATATGGTTCAAAAGAACTACTACACATTGCAGGCTTATTTTTTTCTTTTCACATGTACCACCCATTGGAGAAAACCCATTAAGACTGTGATTACGAACTTTTGGACATTTGGAAGTAAACCAGTTTGGAACATTATTTATACCCATCAAGTGTGATAGCGCATATGATATAATTCTCTATATTGTGATATCTATGCTCATGACAACTGCACAAGCTCATGTGTAAATGTACTGTAATCAGTGATCCCTTCACATTGGTTTTTGTGTAGGGGACTTGGATGCTTCAGTAGATCAGAGAATTAATACTTTCTGCATACCATGGTATATAGCCAACACCTCCCCCCACCCCCATCCCGCTTCCCCCTGCTAATTTCACAGGCAGACAGGGAGGTCAGGTTACAATAAATTGACAACACAGTACTAATGTATACAGTAAGTAAATGAAGAGCTAATAAGAAGTGCTGACACAAGCTCTTGTGTCCCTTCTAAAACAGTACAGCACAAATTCTCTAACATCAATGTACTACAGTATTGCTCGAACACTTACTGTAGTTGCGTCTGCATACACTACTGTATTTTTATATTATATTAGATGCTCATGAAGCTTTGTCCTAATTTATGTAAATTCTGTGTGCATGTTTCTATTGAATGTAAAGGTACTATTACAGTAGATGACCAAAAACATTTTTAATAAAGTGTCAAGATTTTTTTTTTATTAATTGCTCATTCTACGGGACCTCATTGCCACTGTGTATACAGTATTCTTTATTTTAACTAGAGATGAGCGCCTGAAATTTTTCGGGTTTTGTGTTTTGGTTTTGGGTTCGGTTCCGCGGCCGTGTTTTGGGTTCGAACGCGTTTTGGCAAAACCTCACCGAATTTTTTTTGTCGGATTCGGGTGTGTTTTGGATTCGGGTGTTTTTTTCAAAAAACACTAAAAAACAGCTTAAATCATAGAATTTGGGGGTCATTTTGATCCCAAAGTATTATTAACCTCAAAAACCATAATTTACACTCATTTTCAGTCTATTCTGAATACCTCACACCTCACAATATTATTTTTAGTCCTAAAATTTGCACCGAGGTCGCTGTGTGAGTAAGATAAGCGACCCTAGTGGCCGACACAAACACCGGGCCCATCTAGGAGTGGCACTGCAGTGTCACGCAGGATGTCCCTTCCAAAAAACCCTCCCCAAACAGCACATGACGCAAAGAAAAAAAGAGGCGCAATGAGGTAGCTGTGTGAGTAAGATTAGCGACCCTAGTGGCCGACACAAACACCGGGCCCATCTAGGAGTGGCACTGCAGTGTCACGCAGGATGGCCCTTCCAAAAAACCCTCCCCAAACAGCACATGACGCAAAGAAAAAAAGAGGCGCAATGAGGTAGCTGTATGAGTAAGATTAGCGACCCTAGTGGCCGACACAAACACCGGGCCCATCTAGGAGTGGCACTGCAGTGTCACGCAGGATGGCCCTTCCAAAAAACCCTCCCCAAACAGCACATGACGCAAAGAAAAAAAGAGGCGCAATGAGGTAGCTGTGTGAGTAAGATTAGCGACCCTAGTGGCCGACACAAACACCGGGCCCATCTAGGAGTGGCACTGCAGTGTCACGCAGGATGTCCCTTCCAAAAAACCCTCCCCAAACAGCACATGACGCAAAGAAAAAAAGAGGCGCAATGAGGTAGCTGTGTGAGTAAGATTAGCGACCCTAGTGGCCGACACAAACACCGGGCCCATCTAGGAGTGGCACTGCAGTGTCACGCAGGATGTCCCTTCCAAAAAACCCTCCCCAAACAGCACATGACGCAAAGAAAAAAAGAGGCGCAATGAGGTAGCTGTGTGAGTAAGATTAGCGACCCTAGTGGCCGACACAAACACCGGGCCCATCTAGGAGTGGCACTGCAGTGTCACGCAGGATGTCCCTTCCAAAAAACCCTCCCCAAACAGCACATGACGCAAAGAAAAAAAGAGGCGCAATGAGGTAGCTGACTGTGTGAGTAAGATTAGCGACCCTAGTGGCCGACACAAACACCGGGCCCATCTAGGAGTGGCACTGCAGTGTCACGCAGGATGTCCCTTCCAAAAAAAACCTCCCCAATCAGCACATGATGCAAAGAAAAAGAAAAGAAAAAAGAGGTGCAAGATGGAATTGTCCTTGGGCCCTCCCACCCACCCTTATGTTGTATAAACAAAACAGGACATGCACACTTTAACCAACCCATCATTTCAGTGACAGGGTCTGCCACACGACTGTGACTGATATGACGGGTTGGTTTGGACCCCCCCAAAAAAAGAAGCAATTAATCTCTCCTTGCACAAACTGGCTCTACAGAGGCAAGATGTCCACCTCATCTTCACCCTCCGATATATCACCGTGTACATCCCCCTCCTCACAGATTATCAATTCGTCCCCACTGGAATCCACCATCTCAGCTCCCTGTGTACTTTGTGGAGGCAATTGCTGCTGGTCAATGTCTCCGCGGAGGAATTGATTATAATTCATTTTAATGAACATCATCTTCTCCACATTTTCTGGATGTAACCTCGTACGCCGATTGCTGACAAGGTGAGCGGCGGCACTAAACACTCTTTCGGAGTACACACTTGTGGGAGGGCAACTTAGGTAGAATAAAGCCAGTTTGTGCAAGGGCCTCCAAATTGCCTCTTTTTCCTGCCAGTATAAGTACGGACTGTGTGACGTGCCTACTTGGATGCGGTCACTCATATAATCCTCCACCATTCTATCAATGTTGAGAGAATCATATGCAGTGACAGTAGACGACATGTCCGTAATCGTTGTCAGGTCCTTCAGTCCGGACCAGATGTCAGCATCAGCAGTCGCTCCAGACTGCCCTGCATCACCGCCAGCGGGTGGGCTCGGAATTCTGAGCCTTTTCCTCGCACCCCCAGTTGCGGGAGAATGTGAAGGAGGAGATGTTGACAGGTCGCGTTCCGCTTGACTTGACAATTTTGTCACCAGCAGGTCTTTCAACCCCAGCAGACCTGTGTCTGCCGGAAAGAGAGATCCAAGGTAGGCTTTAAATCTAGGATCGAGCACGGTGGCCAAAATGTAGTGCTCTGATTTCAACAGATTGACCACCCGTGAATCCTTGTTAAGCGAATTAAGGGCTGCATCCACAAGTCCCACATGCCTAGCGGAATCGCTCCCTTTTAGCTCCTTCTTCAATGCCTCCAGCTTCTTCTGCAAAAGCCTGATGAGGGGAATGACCTGACTCAGGCTGGCAGTGTCTGAACTGACTTCACGTGTGGCAAGTTTAAAGGGCATCAGAACCTTGCACAACGTTGAAATCATTCTCCACTGCACTTGAGACAGGTGCATTCCACCTACTATATCGTGCTCAATTGTATAGGCTTGAATGGCCTTTTGCTGCTCCTCCAACCTCTGAAGCATATAGAGGGTTGAATTCCACCTCGTTACCACTTCTTGCTTCAGATGATGGCAGGGCAGGTTCAGTAGTTTTTGGTGGTGCTCCAGTTTTCTGTACGTGGTGCCTGTACGCCGAAAGTGTCCCGCAATTCTTCTGGCAACCGACAGCATCTCTTGCACGCCCCTGTCGTTTTTTAAAAAATTCTGCACCACCAAATTCAAGGTATGTGCAAAACATGGGACGTGCTGGAATTGGCCCAGATTTAATGCACACACAATATTGCTGGCGTTGTCCGATGCCACAAATCCACAGGAGAGTCCAATTGGGGTAAGCCATTCCGCGATGATCTTCCTCAGTTGCCGTAAGAGGTTTTCAGCTGTGTGCGTATTCTGGAAAGCGGTGATACAAAGCGTAGCCTGCCTAGGAAAGAGTTGGCGTTTGCGAGATGCTGCTACTGGTGCCGCCGCTGCTGTTCTTGCGGCGGGAGTCCATACATCTACCCAGTGGGCTGTCACAGTCATATAGTCCTGACCCTGCCCTGCTCCACTTGTCCACATGTCCGTGGTTAAGTGGACATTGGGTACAGCTGCATTTTTTAGGACACTGGTGACTCTTTTTCTGAGGTCTGTGTACATTTTCGGTATCGCCTGCCTAGAGAAATGGAACCTAGATGGTATTTGGTACCGGGGACACAGTACCTCCAACAAGTCTCTAGTTGGCTCTGCAGTAATGATGGATACCGGAACCACGTTTCTCACCACCCAGGATGCCAAGGCCTCAGTTATCCGCTTTGCAGTAGGATGACTGCTGTGATATTTCATCTTCCTCGCAAAGGACTGTTGAACAGTCAATTGCTTACTGGAAGTAGTACAAGTGGGCTTACGACTTCCCCTCTGGGATGACCATCGACTCCCAGCGGCAACAACAGCAGCGCCAGCAGCAGTAGGCGTTACACGCAAGGATGCATCGGAGGAATCCCAGGCAGGAGAGGACTCGTCAGAATTGCCAGTGACATGGCCTGCAGGACTATTGGCATTCCTGGGGAAGGAGGAAATTGACACTGAGGGAGTTGGTGGGGTGGTTTGCGTGAGCTTGGTTACAAGAGGAAGGGATTTACTGGTCAGTGGACTGCTTCCGCTGTCACCCAAAGTTTTTGAACTTGTCACTGACTTATTATGAATGCGCTGCAGGTGACGTATAAGGGAGGATGTTCCGAGGTGGTTAACGTCCTTACCCCTACTTATTACAGCTTGACAAAGGGAACACACGGCTTGACACCTGTTGTCCGCATTTCTGGTGAAATACCTCCACACCGAAGAGCTGATTTTTTTGGTATTTTCACCTGGCATGTCAACGGCCATATTCCTCCCACGGACAACAGGTGTCTCCCCGGGTGCCTGACTTAAACAAACCACCTCACCATCAGAATCCTCCTGGTCAATTTCCTCCCCAGCGCCAGCAACACCCATATCCTCCTCATCCTGGTGTACTTCAACACTGACATCTTCAATCTGACTATCAGGAACTGGACTGCGGGTGCTCCTTCCAGCACTTGCAGGGGGCGTGCAAATGGTGGAAGGCGCATGCTCTTCACGTCCAGTGTTGGGAAGGTCAGGCATCGCAAACGACACAATTGGACTCTCCTTGTGGATTTGGGATTTCAAAGAACGCACAGTTCTTTGCGGTGCTTTTGCCAGCTTGAGTCTTTTCAGTTTTCTAGCGAGAGGCTGAGTGCTTCCATCCTCATGTGAAGCTGAACCACTAGCCATGAACATAGGCCAGGGCCTCAGCCGTTCCTTGCCACTCCGTGTGGTAAATGGCATATTGGCAAGTTTACGCTTCTCCTCCGACAATTTTATTTTAGGTTTTGGAGTCCTTTTTTTACTGATATTTGGTGTTTTGGTTTTGACATGCTCTGTACTATGCCATTGGGCATCGGCCTTGGCAGACGACGTTGCTGGCATTTCATCGTCTCGGCCATGACTAGTGGCAGCAGCTTCAGCACGAGGTGGAAGTGGATCTTGATCTTTCCCTAATTTTGGAACCTCAACATTTTTGTTCTCCATATTTTAATAGGCACAACTAAAAGGCACCTCAGGTAAACAATGGAGATGGATGGATTGGATACTAGTATACAATTATGGACGGGCTGCCGAGTGCCGACACAGAGGTAGCCACAGCCGTGAACTACCGCACTGTACTGTGTCTGCTGCTAATATAGACTGGTTGATAAAGAGATAGTATACTCGTAACTAGTATGTATGTATAAAGAAAGAAAAAAAAACCACGGTTAGGTGGTATATACAATTATGGACGGGCTGCCGAGTGCCGACACAGAGGTAGCCACAGCCGTGAACTACCGCACTGTACTGTGTCTGCTGCTAATATAGACTGGTTGATAAAGAGATAGTATACTCGTAACTAGTATGTATGTATAAAGAAAGAAAAAAAAACCACGGTTAGGTGGTATATACAATTATGGACGGGCTGCCGAGTGCCGACACAGAGGTAGCCACAGCCGTGAACTACCGCACTGTACTGTGTCTGCTGCTAATATATAGACTGGTTGATAAAGAGATAGTATACTCGTAACTAGTATGTATGTATAAAGAAAGAAAAAAAACCCACGGTTAGGTGGTATATACAATTATGGACGGGCTGCCGAGTGCCGACACAGAGGTAGCCACAGCCGTGAACTACCGCACTGTACTGTGTCTGCTGCTAATATATAGACTGGTTGATAAAGAGATAGTATACTCGTAACTAGTATGTATGTATAAAGAAAGAAAAAAAAACCACGGTTAGGTGGTATATACAATTATGGACGGGCTGCCGAGTGCCGACACAGAGGTAGCCACAGCCGTGAACTACCGCACTGTACTGTGTCTGCTGCTAATATAGACTGGTTGATAAAGAGATAGTATACTCGTAACTAGTATGTATGTATAAAGAAAGAAAAAAAAACCACGGTTAGGTGGTATATACAATTATGGACGGGCTGCCGAGTGCCGACACAGAGGTAGCCACAGCCGTGAACTACCGCACTGTACTGTGTCTGCTGCTAATATAGACTGGTTGATAAAGAGATAGTATACTCGTAACTAGTATGTATGTATAAAGAAAGACAAAAAAACCACGGTTAGGTGGTATATACAATTATGGACGGGCTGCCGAGTGCCGACACAGAGGTAGCCACAGCCGTGAACTACCGCACTGTACTGTGTCTGCTGCTAATATATAGACTGGTTGATAAAGAGATAGTATACTCGTAACTAGTATGTATGTATAAAGAAAGAAAAAAAAACCACGGTTAGGTGGTATATACAATTATGGACGGGCTGCCGAGTGCCGACACAGAGGTAGCCACAGCCGTGAACTACCGCACTGTACTGTGTCTGCTGCTAATATATAGACTGGTTGATAAAGAGATAGTATACTCGTAACTAGTATGTATGTATAAAGAAAGAAAAAAAAACCACGGTTAGGTGGTATATACAATTATGGACGGGCTGCCGAGTGCCGACACAGAGGTAGCCACAGCCATGAACTACCGCACTGTACTGTGTCTGCTGCTAATATATAGACTGGTTGATAAAGAGATAGTATACTCGTAACTAGTATGTATGTATAAAGAAAGAAAAAAAAACCACGGTTAGGTGGTATATACAATTATGGACGGGCTGCCGAGTGCCGACACAGAGGTAGCCACAGCCGTGAACTACCGCACTGTACTGTGTCTGCTGCTAATATATAGACTGGTTGATAAAGAGATAGTATACTCGTAACTAGTATGTATGTATAAAGAAAGAAAAAAAAACCACGGTTAGGTGGTATATACAATTATGGACGGGCTGCCGAGTGCCGACACAGAGGTAGCCACAGCCGTGAACTACCGCACTGTACTGTGTCTGCTGCTAATATATAGACTGGTTGATAAAGAGATAGTATACTCGTAACTAGTATGTATGTATAAAGAAAGAAAAAAAAACCACGGTTAGGTGGTATATACAATTATGGACGGGCTGCCGAGTGCCGACACAGAGGTAGCCACAGCCGTGAACTACCGCACTGTACTGTGTCTGCTGCTAATATATAGACTGGTTGATAAAGAGATAGTATACTCGTAACTAGTATGTATGTATAAAGAAAGAAAAAAAAACCACGGTTAGGTGGTATATACAATTATGGACGGGCTGCCGAGTGCCGACACAGAGGTAGCCACAGCCGTGAACTACCGCACTGTACTGTGTCTGCTGCTAATATATAGACTGGTTGATAAAGAGATAGTATACTCGTAACTAGTATGTATGTATAAAGAAAGAAAAAAAAACCACGGTTAGGTGGTATATACAATTATGGACGGGCTGCCGAGTGCCGACACAGAGGTAGCCACAGCCGTGAACTACCGCACTGTACTGTGTCTGCTGCTAATATATAGACTGGTTGATAAAGAGATAGTATACTCGTAACTAGTATGTATGTATAAAGAAAGAAAAAAAAACCACGGTTAGGTGGTATATACAATTATGGACGGGCTGCCGAGTGCCGACACAGAGGTAGCCACAGCCGTGAACTACCGCACTGTACTGTGTCTGCTGCTAATATATAGACTGGTTGATAAAGAGATAGTATACTCGTAACTAGTATGTATGTATAAAGAAAGAAAAAAAAACCACGGTTAGGTGGTATATACAATTATGGACGGGCTGCCGAGTGCCGACACAGAGGTAGCCACAGCCGTGAACTACCGCACTGTACTGTGTCTGCTGCTAATATAGACTGGTTGATAAAGAGATAGTATACTACTAATATTATATACTGGTGGTCAGGTCACTGGTCACTAGTCACACTGGCAGTGGCACTCCTGCAGCAAAAGTGTGCACTGTTTAATTTTAATATAATATTATGTACTCCTGGCTCCTGCTATAACCTATAACTGGCACTGCAGTAGTGCTCCCCAGTCTCCCCCACAATTATAAGCTGTGTGAGCTGAGCAGTCAGACAGATATATAATATATATAGATGATGCAGCACACTGGCCTGAGCCTGAGCAGTGCACACAGATATGGTATGTGACTGACTGAGTCACTGTGTGTATCGCTTTTTTCAGGCAGAGAACGGATATATTAAATAAACTGCACTGTGTGTCTGGTGGTCACTCACTATATAATATATTATGTACTCCTGGCTCCTGCTATAACCTATAACTGGCACTGCAGTAGTGCTCCCCAGTCTCCCCCACAATTATAAGCTGTGTGAGCTGAGCAGTCAGACAGATATATATAATATTATATATAGATAATAGATGATGCAGCACACTGGCCTGAGCCTGAGCAGTGCACACAGATATGGTATGTGACTGAGTCACTGTGTGCTGTGTATCGCTTTTTTCAGGCAGAGAACGGATTATAAATAAAAGTGGTGGTCACTGGTCACTATCAGCAAAACTCTGCACTGTACACTACTGAGTACTCCTAATGCTCCCCAAAATTAGTAAATCAAGTGTCTCTCTAATCTATTCTAATTCTAAACGGAGAGGACGCCAGCCACGTCCTCTCCCTATCAATCTCAATGCACGTGTGAAAATGGCGGCGACGCGCGGCTCCTTATATAGAATCCGAGTCTCGCGATAGAATCCGAGCCTCGCGAGAATCCGACAGCGTCATGATGACGTTCGGGCGCGCTCGGGTTAACCGAGCAAGGCGGGAAGATCCGAGTCGCTCGGACCCGTGAAAAAAAACATGAAGTTCTGGCGGGTTCGGATTCAGAGAAACCGAACCCGCTCATCTCTAATTTTAACTAGTGTATATAGAGATGCTCCTTCAGCAGTGCCCTGATTCTTGCAATATCGATACTATCGCTTGCTCCATACAGTTGCTGTGGGCTTCTGTGAGGAGCTGGGTCATGAGCGGCATCCATTTTGTGTACCCGCTCTGTGATTGAGTCTGGCCTGCTACTGTACTGTATGTGTACCGTACGGCGCATGGAGCTTGCTTATCCCCATAGCCACTATGTATTTTAAATAGCCGAGTGTGACGCTCCTGCAGCTCTGTCTTGATTTTTGTAAAATCTGTGTGCACACTTCTATTGAATGTTAAGGTATAGTACAATAGATTAGAAATAAAATAAAGTGTCAGAAGAAAATAAACATGTATTAGCACTTTGGGAATCGAACCCAGGACTCTTAGTATTGGAAGCAGCACACCTCACCCCTCGGATATGACGGCTCATGATAAATGCACAAGCTCATCTGTAAATGTGATCCCTTCACATTAGTTTTTGTGTAGTGGACTTGGACGCTCATACTGGATGCTTCATCATGCTGTATCCTTATCGTTAATGGACCATAGTTTGTAACACGTTCTACAGTATATCATGATTTGCGTCTATATAAACTACAGTTATGCTTTAGTAACACATTTGTTGCGTCTGAGTCTATATACACTAACACAGCAAAGGACAAGTGTTTTAACACGTTAGTTTGCATCTCTATAAACTTTTTTTTCTTTACTCTCTCCGTCTGACCATTGGTCTGTGTGTACAGTATGCAGGACGTACATTCATCACTGACCATTTGCAAGATCTTGTAGATCAATCTGCTGCAATTCGCTCTAAAGTACTGGATGAGTGGAGCATTAGCCACCCAGTGGTGGAGATGTGAATTGCATGCTGAGTATGTAGCTGTGCCTCAACGCGCCTGTCTGTGATTAAACTCAGCAACCTACGCTATCGCCTAGGTGCGACTAAACAGCCAAGATAATGGAGGCTCCATCTGTATATCTGCCCCCCTGCAGTGCACATGTTTTGCCCAACTGTTAACAAATTTGCTGCTGTGATCAGATCTAAATTAGGCCCTGAGTCCATTAATGTTTACACTCTATCATTACTGATACAGTGATGATAAATGTAATACTATACGTGCTTACTCACAGATGTTACAAATTCCATTATACTGAGAGTTAAAAGCTGATGAAAAGATGTTAATTGCCCAGCTGTGGTCGCCAATAGAGAAGATCACACACTGTGGCTGGTCCAGGACTTAGGTACACCGTTCCTCAGAAGATCTAACTAGTATAAGCTGTATTAAGTAGTAATGAGCTGTGTTGAGTAGTAAAAGCAGATGGAGTGGTGATTAATGCCCAGCCACAATCTCACATACAGCTAATATCTTACCACTGTTGGTCCACAGCTTGGATCCACCATGCACACACTCAGTATTGCAAGGTAGTAACAAACAGTGCTGTCCAACTGGATAGAGCGCCGCTGATGGCTGACTCTCTCCCCACAAATAGGGATGAAGATCCTTATTGTAGCACAGTCCCATAGGAACTCTCTCCAGGAAATTGGGTTGGGCAGGAGGTATATATATATATATATATATATATATATACATATACAGTATATATATACAGTATATATATATATATATATATATATATATACACACAGGTTGAGTATCCCATATCCAAATAATCCGAATTACGGAATATTCCGAAAAACAGAATTTTTTGAGTGAGAGTGAGATAGTGAAACCTCTGTTTTCTGATAGCTCAGTGTACACAAACTTTGTTTAATACACAAAGTTATTAAAAGTATTGTATTAAATTACCTCCAGGTTGTGTGTATAAGGTGTATATTAAACATAAATTAATTGTGTGAATGTACACACACTTTGTTTAATGCACAAATGTATTAAAAATGTTGGCTAAAATTACCTTCAGGCTGTGCGTATAAGGTGTATATGAAACATAAATACATTCTGTGCTTAGACTTGGGACCTATCACCATGATAACTCATTATTGTATGCAATTATTCCAAAATACGGAAAAATACGATATCCAAAATACTTCTGGTCCCAAGCATTTTGGATAAGGGATACTCAACCTGTATATATATATATATATATATATATATATATATATATATATATATATATATGCTTCATGAGGTCTTAATTTGCTTCTGTTGAGGTTGGCAAGATGACTTTTAGCGTTGCTGCAAATATAAAATGGCATGATTAAGTTACAATCAAGATTTAAACAAAAAATAAAGTCTATGGGGGCAATGTAATAGGGTGCACATTGCAACTAATCAATAAAAAGCCCTAAGCAATTCTTAGTGATGTTGTTACAAATAGGGCATTTTTAATTTTGATTTAATGACAGAACTTATGTCTTTTGAGTTTGAGCATTTGGATGTCATAGATTATATCATTCACAACCACTAATTACTGTATAACAATCTGTTAATCTTTTTCTTTGAAATTAGTTGTGAGAAATGCTTAAAATAATATAAAGTACCACCACGGCTTACAAATAATTTCAACTAATCAGGTCATATTGGATGTACAGTACAGGCAGGTAACAAGTTATCTAAATACAAAGGGGGTAATTCTGAGTTGATCGCAGCAGCAAGTTTGTTATCAATTGGGCAAAACCATGGGGGTCATTCCGAGTTGTTCGCTCGTTATTTTTTTGTCGCAACGGAGCGAATAGTCGCTAATGCGCATGCGCAATGTCCGCAGTGCGACTGCGCCAAGTAAATTTGCTATGCAGTTAGGAATTTTACTCACGGCATTACAAGGTTTTTTCTTCGTTCTGGTGATCGTAATGTGATTGACAGGAAGTGGGTGTTTCTGGGTGGAAACAGGCCGTTTTATGGGAGTGTGTGAAAAAACGCTACAGTTTCTGGGAAAAACGCGGGAGTGGCTGGAGAAACGGAGGAGTGTCTGGGCGAACGCTGGGTGTGTTTGTGACGTCAAACCAGGAACGACAAGCACTGAACTGATCGCAGATGCCGAGTAAGTCTGGAGCTACTCAGAAACTGCTAAGAAGTGTCTATTCGCAATTCTGCTAATCTTTCGTTCGCAATTTTAATATGCTAAGATTCACTCCCAGTAGGCGGCGGCTTAGCGTGTGCAAAGCTGCTAAAAGCAGCTTGCGAGCGAACAACTCGGAATGACCACCCATGTGCACTGCAGAGGGGGCAGATATAACATTTGCAGAGAGAGTTAGATTTGGGTGGGTTATTCTGTTTCTGTGCAGGGTAAATACTGGCTGCTTTATTTTTACAATGCAATTTAGATTTCAGTTTGAACACACCCCACCCAAATCTAACTCTCTCTGCACATGTTATATCTGCCCCCCCATGCAGTGCACACGGTTTTGCCAAACTGCTAACAATTTTGCTGCTGCGATCATCTCAGAATTAGGCCCAAAGCCTTAAATTATATAAAAAAATATGAATTTACAAGTGTATGTAAAGTTACTAGTATCTAATGCCGGGTACACACCTGGCTGACGGATCAGCCATACGGCCGATCTGCTGACCTATCTTAAGATTGTTAAATGCATACACACTTACCAATCATCCATCCGATGTGTCGTGCCTGATGTCACAACTGGGCGGGCATTTAAATGTGGCCGTCCAATTGACCTGACAGTCACCGGCAGTTCCTGCAGCAAGTGTACATACACACAGCCATATGCGCTGATATATCTGTAGCTATATCAGTCATTGGCTGGGCAGACGTGATGTGAATGCCATTCACATACATATTAAGGGAACACACCCGCTGATGGGCTCGCGATATATCGCCTGTTTGATTGAACAGCCGATATATTACTCAATGTATACCCAGCTTAAGGAATGTGAAATTGAGCATACTATTTTAAATATGTGAGGTACACAAAAATATAGTAAGTAGAGACGCCAGTCATCGCCATCAATTTAATGATGACTGGCATTTTTAATGTGGTTAAAACAAATGCAGTAAATACTGTATACAAAAACCAGCCACATACTAAAATATAGATAATTCTTAAACAATGAAAGAAGATCACAAACAGTGCACCAAAAAAGAAAGCAGCCCGAAAAGATGAGTGGTTTTGAGGTGTCACCAACACTTCCAACAAATATACAAATGGCAATAGTTACCACCCTTTATTTCAGGCGCTTTTCAAACAATCACCAAGCAGGAATTCAATCTCTTGGGGAGGAGGAGTATATGCCCTTTGAAATGAAATATAACACAAGCATAGTGTGATACTGTATTAACATTAGATATAACACATATGAACAAAGGTCCAGACTCGTGCCCCAAGTGGTGGTCTACAATTGTAGACAGTATTCGCCTTAAATGGAGCGGATCACCGACTCGCGAGTATCTCGACCCTTCTATAGTTCTTAGGAGGTATCCCCTACTTTACTCCAGCTGAAAGTGCATGTGGATCAAAATAATTCTCAAATCGTGTATTACCGTAAAAATTTATTGACACATACAATATTAAAATATTCAACAAGATGGGTTCTCACCAGATGGAATGGTCTACACAAACAGTAGACAACAGCGTTTGTTACTGATACACAACCAGGCGTCCCCAGGGATGATCATAAACAGCCAGGCGAGAACTCCACATGTATCTGCTACCTTCACCGACGCGTTTTGATAGCTGTGTGCTATCTTTTTCAAGGTGTAAATGGTAGCAGCTAGTCATTGATATTTATACTTCCTCCAATCCAATTATCCTAAAAACCTAATGCCAGACATGGATCATCTAATTTCTAACATCCTATATTAAAAGCATTAGATGGTATAACATTAAAATCCGTTCCACACATTCCTACTATCTCTAAAAATGTCAATTTCCCGCCAAAAGGAATTATCCAATAGTGTCCCACTCCGCAGAAATGACTTCCGTTGAAAGTCCTCATGCCCACAAACCGCTCCAGTCGAACTGCCCTATTAAGGGCGGAAGTCCTGTGATTTGATGTCTAACGTGACTTTACTTCCTCCTCACGGAGGTCCGTCACAGGAAGTGACGCGATCCCCTGCATCCACGTGTGTGTCCGAGATCAGCTTCCTCCTCACTGCAGTCTCCGACAGGAAGTGACGCGGGCAGCGATGTTCACATACTCAGAAGTCCCGCGATGCGGGAAATACATTCTCGTACTTTGTCTCCATAGCAACGTTAACCAACAGAGGCATACTTCGAGGGCTCATCTAGTATAGCTTCTGATTGACGTCCCGCATATGGAAGTTGGATGCCATTTTATTGTAGCCCATAGAATACAGATGAAATAAATAAATAAATAGAATAGAAAATTAGTCAAAATATGTTAAAATATATTAAAATATAGCAGCATGACTAACATTAAACAGTGTTCCAATTAGTCAGTTTAAAAGATTGAGATGGAATTGTGACGGACCTCCGTGAGGAGGAAGTAGAGTCACGTTAGACATCAAATCACATGACTTCCACCCTTAATAGGGCAGTTCGACTGGAGCGGTTTGTGGGCATGATGACTTCCGATGGAAGTCATTTCTGTGGAGCGGGACATTATTGGATAATTCCTTTTGGTGGGAAATGGACGTTTTTAGAGATAGTAGGAATGTGTGGAACGGATTTTAATGGTATACCATATAATGCTTTTAATATAGGATGTTAGAAATTAGATGATCCATGTCTGGAATTAGGTTTTTAGGATAATTGGATTGGAGGAAGTATACATATCACTGACTAGCTGCTACCATTTACACCTTGAAAAAGATAGCACACAGCTACCGAAACGCATCGGTGAAGGTAGCAGATACATGAGGAGTTCTCGCCTGGCTGTTTATTATCATCCCTGGGGACGCCTGGTTGTGTATCAGTAACAAACGCTGTTGTCTACTGTTTGTGTAGACCATTCCATCTGGTGAGAACCCATCTTGTTGAATATTTTAATATTGTATGTGTCAATAAATTTTTACGGTAATACACGATTTGAGAATTATTTTGATCCACATGCACTTTTGACTGGAGTAAGAAGGGGATACCTCTTAAGAACTATAGAAGGGTCGAGATACTCGCGAGTCGGTGATCCGCTCCATTTAAGGCGAATACTGTCTACTACTGTAGACCACCATTTGGGGTACGAGTCTGGACCTTTGTTCATATATGTTTATATCTAATGTTAATACAGTATCACACTATGCTTGTGTTATATTTAATTTCAAAGGGCATATACTCCTCCTTCCCAAGAGATTGAATTCCTGCTTGGTGATTGTTTGAAAAGCGCCTGAAATAAAGGGTGGTAACTATTGCCATTTGTATATTTGTTGGAAGTGTTGGTGACACTTCAAAACCACTCATCTTTTCGTGCTACTTTCTTTTTTGGCGCACTGTTTGTGATCTTCTTTCATTGTTTAAGAATTGTCTTTTCACCATATTGATCATAAAACGGAGCTGCCATGTTTCGGAATAGGGAGGAAAGATTAAAAAAAGTTGATTCCCTCTTCTCCCTAAAATCGGGAGAAAACAATGTTGTAGATGATGATCTAGACAATGTTCTTCATAAATTGGAAATGGTTCTCTTAAAAGAGAACAAAATTTGGTAGGAGATGGTCACTCTCGAGAAATATCTCACTTGTAAATTAATCCCCAAAGGCCTAAAAATAGATAAAAGGCCAGTTTTGTCACAGCTACTGAACAATTTAAATGTGATTGGGATCAAATAATTACAAATTGTTCTTTTAAGTTAATGGAATTGATTATTTCTGAAAGAAAAAAAGACTTAAGAGATTAGATGATGAGATAAAGGGTTATAGAGAGTAAATCACTCCCTTCATGGATCAGGTGGATTTTAAAGGAAAGGAAGCTAAAATAGAATATAGATTAGATAGATCAGAAAAAGCCATTATAGCCAGAAAGACCACCAAATTTGCAAGGGACAAACGGGAATTAGAATCAATTCCAAAGATCAATGAAGAAACATCAAAAGAAAAAGATAAATCAGTTAGACCTAAAACCACATATGATCTAAAAGCAAACTCTATAGTTAATAGAAGTTTGAGAAGTAAGAATAAAGTCCCTATATATAGGGACTGTTCAAATAATGAGGAAAACGGACGTATTGTGAATAGACATCCAAGGTACCACTCTAATACTAATTGTTGGGAAGACCCTCCCTCCTATCGGAGGAATTATAGCACTAATTATGTGCCAAACAGAAATAAATGGTACACAACTGAATGGCAGAGTACCATTCAGACAAAAAATAGATATCAGTCCTGAGATGAGAAAGAGGACTACACTCCTTTTTTAGAGAGGGGGAGGAGACCCATAAGTCGATGATAACCAGACGTTCACGAGGAACAAGGGGAGGTACTAGGAGAAAGTTTAAAAAGAAAAAGAAATCAAAACCCAAACTCGTTGTAGACACCCAAATAGAGGTGCAAAAAGAAAAGGTTACAATTTTGAACCTTAGTTTGCACACCCTCTTAAAGAATGAGAGGTCCCTTTTGGAAAAAGGGCTCAAATATGCCCCATCCACTAAGGTGAACCAATTCGATATTTCCGTAAATATTGAAAAATATACATGAAAATTAACTTTAATTTAAAAAAAAAAAAATAAGGTGGAAGAATCCACAATCATAGAAGCTCAAAATATGTCAGTTTTTAAACCTAGATCTTTGTTTTATCCATCTCATTTAAAAGGATGCTATGTAGAGACTTTTGTCAATCTAGTTAAGGAGGATTGTGAGAAGTTAGAATCAGAAAAAATTAGGTATAATTTATCTTTAGAAGAAAGAAATGCCATTAAAACCCTCACTGCTAACAAGGAACTTATAATCAAGCCCGCAGATAAGGGGGGCGGTATTGCCCTCCTAGATAAAAAAGACCATGAGGCGGAAATATACCACCAATTAGAGGATAAAGTCACGTACAAAAAATGCGAGGAGACCCGACTAAGAAAATACAAACACAGTTAAAGGATTTCATAGACAAATACAATAAAAAGGGGATTTTATCAGAAGTTGAAGGGAAATTTTTATTCATAGAATATCCAATTATACCAACCATTTATGTTTTGCCTAAATTACATAAGAGTCTCACTAATTTCCCGGGAAGGCCCATAATATCCGGGGTAGAATCTTTGACTGCAAATTTGTCCCAGATGATTGATTCTTATTTGCAACCTTTTGTAATTACAAATCGGTCCCATTTGAAAGATACGGCTGATGTTCTACGAATCCTTAGAGATATCACATGGAAAGAAAATTATTTTCTGGTGACGGCAGACGTCAATGCATTGTACACTATTATAGATCACCAGCAGGGCTTGAAAGCAGTGAAAGACACTTTGTTAAAGTCAAATCTATCGGGTAATTTACAGGATTTTATATTAGAGGGTATATATTTCATTCTCTCAAATAACTATTTCCTTTTTAAAAATTAGTTTTTCTTACAGAAGTGTGGGACCGCCATGGGCACTAGGTTTGCCCCTAGCTACGCAAATATTTTTATGGGTGCATGGGAAGACAGTTATATCTGGACTGAGGATGCACACGGGGTGAACCGTGTGTCCTGGCATAGGTATATAGACAATATTTTGTTTATATGGGAGGGAGAGAGAGAGTCTCTGGACCTCTTTTGCACCTATCTTAGTAATGAAAATCATATAAGGTTAACGTTTGACATTAATCAGAAAGAGGTTAACTTTTTAGACCTTACTATTTATGTTGACGAGGGTACAATAAAAACCAAAACGTTTGTGAAACCCACTGACTCGAGATCTTACATAAATAAATTGAGTTGCCATCATGACAACTGGTGAAACAGTGTTCCAATTAGTCAGTTTAAAAGATTGAGACGGAATTGCTCGGACCAATCAGTTTTTAAGGTACCAGCATCATCAATGGAGAAATCCTTTTCTGATTGTGGTTATGAAAAATATTTTTTTTTAAAAATCATTAGAGGAGGTGTCCAAAATAGATAGAACAGATCTGTTGGCAACTAAAGACAGCAATAAAAACACAGTCGATGATAAATATAAGTGGCCCTTTATTTCCGATTATTCCTCTCAATACTGAAAAGTACAAAATATTTTGAAAAAACACTGGCCTGTTTAAAAAAAAGATCCCATTATTGGATCGGATCTACCAGAAAGACCTGTTTGTATATATAGGAAAGCTCCTAACCTATAATCTAAATTGGTACATAGTTTTCATCAAGTAGCCCAAACTGGACCAACAATAACATCTGAGGGTTTTTACAGGTGTGGGTCATGTATAGCCTGTAAAAATGTACCTAATACTTTTGGAAATAAAAAAACAGAAATTATAAATGAGAGGAAATGTGTTATAAAAGAGTTTAGTACTTGCCATTCTGTTAATGTAATTTATTGTTTGGAATGTAGTTGCTATACATTTTATATTGGTCGCACCAGTAGGGCCCTAAAAGTCAGACTAGGAGAGCACCTTCGAAATATATAAAAAGGATTAGATACGCATGCTCTGTCAGCACATTTCAAGAAAGTGCACAATTGTGAATCCAAAGGAATAAAAAATTTCTATGCGTTAAAACGAGTCAAATTAAATATTAGAGGAGGTGATTCACAAAAACAATTAGCAAGGGTGGAAATGCAAACGATTTTTAAATTCAAAACTTTAGAACCAAGGGGTCTTAATAAAGATTTTGAAACCAAATGGTTTTTATAGAATATGATATTATTGTACCTTCCCTTGCTGTTAATGTTAGTCATACTGCTATATTTTCATATATTTTAACATATTTTGACTAATTTTCTATTCTATTTATTTATTTATTTCATCTGTATTCTATGGGCTACAATAAAATGGCATCCAACTTTCATATGCGGGACGTCAATCAGAAGCTATACTAGATGAGCCCTCGAAGTATGCCTCTGTTGGTTAACGTTGCTATGGAGACAAAGTACAAGAATGTATTTCCCGCATCGCGGGACTTCCGAGTATGTGAACATCGCTGCCCGCGTCACTTCCTGTGGGAGACTGCAGTGAGGAGGAAGCTGATCTCGGACACACACGTGGATGCATGGGATCGCGTCACTTCCTGTGACGGACCTCCGTGAGGAGGAAGTAGAGTCACATTAGACATCAAATCACAGGACTTCCGCCCTTAATAGGGCAGTTCGACTGGAGCGGTTTGTGGGCATGAGGACTTCCAACGGAAGTCATTTCTGCAGAGTTGGACACTATTGGATAATTCCTTTTGGCGGGAAATGGACATTCTTAGAGATAGTAGGAATGTGTGGAACGGATTTTAATGGTATACCATCTAATGCTTTTAATATAGGATGTTAGAAATTAGATGATCCATGTCTGGCATTAGGTTTTTAGGATAATTGGATTGGAAGAAGCATAAATATCACTGACTAGCTGCTACCATTTACACCTTGAAAAAGATAGCACACAGCTATCGAAACGCGTCGGTGAAGGTAGCAGATACATGTGGAGTTCTCGCCTGGCTGTTTATGATCATCCCTGGGGATGCCTGGTTGTGTATCAGTAACAAACGCTGTTGTCTACTGTTTGTGTAGACCATTCCATCTGGTGAGAACCCATCTTGTTGAATATTTTAATATTGTATGTGTCAATAAATTTTTACGGTAATACACGCTTTGAGAATTATTTTGATCCACATGCACTTTCGGCTGGAGTAAGAAGGGGATACCTCCTAAAAACTATAGAAGGGTCGAGATACTCGCGAGTCGGTGATCCGCTCCATTTAAGGCGAATACTGTCTAATATTGTAGACCACCACTTGGGGCACGAGTCTGGACCTTTGTTCATATGTGTAATATCTAATGTTAATACAGTATCACACTATGCTTGTGTTATATTTAATTTTAAAGGGCATATACTCCTCCTTCCCAAGAGATTGAATTCCTGTTTGGTGATTGTTTGAAAAGCGCCTGAAATAAACTGTGGTAACTATTGCCATTAAAATATAGATAAGTATTTATTTATATTTGCTAGTGACCTACAGATCCCTGCAAGCCCAGCCATGAAAAGTTATGCTGGCGCTAGTAGAACTGCATGTGCCAGCATGACCTGGCATCCAGATAAGTACCACCCCCCTCTCTGCAGCACAGTAGACTTTGGCATTGTGCCAGAATAAACCATGCACGCGCAGGTCTCCGGATATATGGCGGCCACAATATGGGGGTATTTAAGACCTGATCGCTAGGGTGCATTTTTTGCATCCCTGCGATCAGGTAGTCACCGCCTACAGGGGGACTGTATTAGCTGTGTGCAGGTGTGCGATCGCATTTGTAGCAGAACTGCACAAACATAAGTTTGTGTAGTTTCTGCTCAGGCCAGGATTTAATCTACTGCTGCAATGAACAGGCCGGAGCTGACGTCAGACACCCTCCCTCCAAACACCGGGTCCCTCCTGCATTTTTCCGGACACTCCCTAGAAACGGTCAGTTGCCACCCACACAGGGGTGTATCTAGGGGTCCAAGCGCCCCTGGCAAAGTAAGGGACTGCCCCCCCTCCCATTTTTAGGTATAATAATACTCTGTACTTATAACTTTGATATTTGCAAATAAAAACAAAAGTTAACAGTTTTGAAAGAAATAAACTCTTTATTAAACATTTATTAGAGGTTGCATTAGTAAAAATATGCATACTCTGCAAAATTATGTTACAATGATAACTTGATCAATGCAATGTTTACTCTTCTAGCTTTTATAGAGGCAAAGTCTCTAATTATGGCTTCCAAATCTATATTTTCAACAACCTTCTGCTGAATTGAAAGTACAGCCAGATTTGATACACGTTCTTGCCCCATACTCGAGCGAAGATAATTTTTAATCAGCTTCAGTTTGCTGAAACTACGTTCACAGGATGCCACAGTGACAAGTAGTGTCAGGAAGATCCTTAGAGCGATTTCCACATTGGGGTATGCACATGGCCGGATTAACAATGGGGCGGATGGAGCTGCAGCTCCAGGCCCCCCATTGAAAACAGGCCAAAAGAGTCTCCTGCAATGCAGCCAGCCAGCGATGACAGGAGAAATACCTTTCTCCTGTCATCACTCATCAACAGCATACACCTCCGCCCCGGCCAAGGTTCCACCTACACCCTCCGCTCTGCCTTCAGTGCAGTGTGCACATCCGACCCCATGTTACCTGAAGCTCAGATCACGTCTGTGCTAAGCTCCGCCCAAACCGTGATAAGCTCCGCCCCCTGGACGTTCTGCAGCTGTGCTCCCTCTCCTCTCCCATGCCATCTGATCCAAGGCTCTGTCCCCAGACAGTAAGTTCCACTCACTGCTCCACTCCTTCCAGCCCACACTGAGCCTGGAGCCACCCCCATTCCCCCTGGAAGCCTGAAGCTCCGCCCACAGGTCCGATTAGCTCCGCCCCCTGGGCAGTCAGTGGCTTTGTCCATTTTCCTGGCATCTGAAGTCATGAAAATTCAGCTGCTGCTGTCAGTCAGCCAGTGTGCAGAGCGGATTAAGGTTCAGTGGGGCTTGGACACTTACATGAGGGGGCCCCTATTGCTTAAAGTGTGTAAAAAATATATTTTATATATATATATATATGATATGGCAGGGCTGTATGTAGCAGGATGCCAAGTGTGCCACACAGCACAGTTTGCCTGGAGGTGGCACTCGGAACTAGCATTCGCAGCAATGTCTATTTTGCCGAGCCTGCCACCAGCAAACCAGGAAGTGGAGAGCGACGAGCCACACAGCATCTCCGTGAACTTCTTGCCCATTGGAACCCATGAAGCCGGGGAACTAAGGAGCAATCAGCCCGACAGCAGGTACTCTAATAAAATAGGAGGACAGACATCAGTCACACTTACAGGAGATAGTGACAGCAGTACAGTTACTACTGCAGTTACTACTGTACTGGGAGCAAGCAGCACTGGAGTCTGACCGTTTGTTCCAGACAGCGCTGCTTGCAGAACGCTCTTCTGTATTGAGCATTTGCAACTTTGGCCTCCAAATAACCAGACTGGGACACACTATAATGGAGTCATGATAATCTGCTACTGCCCCCATCTCGTGCTGTTCCCATCACTGTTACCCCCTTCATCCCCTGCGCTACTGCCCCCCATCTCCTGCTGTTACCATCACTATTACCCCCCTCATCCCCTGCGCTACTGCCCCCATCTCCTGCTGTTCCAATCACTACTGTCCCCATCATACCCTTCTGTCCCCTGCGCTACTGCCCCCCATCTCCTGCTGTTCCCATCACTATTACCCCCTTCATCCCCTGCGCTACTGCCCCCCATCTCCTGCTGTTCCCATCACTATTACCCCCCTCATCCCCTGCGCTACTGCCCCCATCTCCTGCTGTTCCCATCACTACTGTCCCCATCATACCCTTCTGTCCCCTGCGCTACTGCCCCCCATCTCCTGCTGTTCCCATCACTATTACCCCCTTCATCCCCTGCGCTACTGCCCCCCATCTCCTGCTGTTCCCATCACTATTACCCCCCTCATCCCCTGCGCTACTGCCCCCATCTCCCGCTGTTCCCATCACTACTGTTCCCATCATACCCCCCTACAGCCCCCCATCTCCTGCTGTTCCCCACATGCTATGTTACTTCATACTGTGCCTGCCTCCTACATCCATCTCTCTCTCTCTCTCTCTCTCTCTCTCTCTCTCTCAATTCACCATTGTTGTGTAGCACAATGTGTATAAAGGTACTACATGAACATGGTGAATGCTCTGCATTATATGGTGGTCACTAAGGGGGTCATTCCGAGTTGATCACACGTAGCAACTTTGTGTTGCTTGTGCGATCAACTAGGCGCCGCCTATTGGGGAGTGTATTTTAGCATAGCAGGGCTGCGATCGCTTGTGCAGACCTGCTATGCTAAAAAAGTTTTGTGCAGAAGTAGACTAGCCCTGCAGTAACTTACCCTGTGTGATCGATCCTGCGATCAAGGTCCTGGAACTGACGTCAGACATCCGCCCACCAAATGCCTTGATATACCTGCGTTCGGATCTCCACGCCCGGAAAACGGTGAGTAGACGCCCCGAAACGCCTCCCCACTATCAAACTTCTTGCGATCGCTCCAGCGATCACTTTCATCTTTCTTCTGGTCGCTGCCCAGCGACGGTCGTCGCCAGGCAACGACGCGCGTGCGCAATGTGGCCACCGCACATGCGCAGTTCCGACCTGTTCGCACCGCAGCGATGAACCGCTGCGTGCGAACGGGTCGGAATGACCCCCTAAGATGTTGTCTGTATTATACGTATTATACTAAACATTTAATCACACAAAGGTTGAAAATGAAGAATATTTTCAGAGAGTGCAATTTCAATGTACAAGGGGTAGAGCTTTCAAAGGCATAATTGTTCTTTGCCATAAACATTAAAGGTAATAAAAAAATTGTTAGCTATCTAATAATAATAATAATAATAATAATAAAAAACACAAAAGTCTGAATAAAAGTTAATACTTGCATGGTGAAGTCTATTTAACTAGTATTGTAATGGTATTTGCACTGCCTAATTACTTGATTTATAATCGCTATCTCAGGATGGCAATGACAATTTAAATTTGTTTTTGTTTTAATATATTTTTATATCTAAAGATTTTTTTTGAGGTTTTTTTTTATAATCCTAAAGATTTTTTTTTTACATTTTATTTGTATTTTTTAATTAAAAAATAAAACTGAGAGCCCAAACCAGCTCACGCATGAACATCTGCAATGCAGTAAGTTAAGGTGCATACACGCTGTGCGATAAAACAGACAATATTGCTACTTTTCACCTTTCTGAGCAATATCATTTGTGATATCGCACAGTGTGTATGCTGCATGCGCCGGTTGATGCGTGCTCCTGGGGGTTAATGACCCTCGCTGTCGGCCGTGCATGCAGCTCAATTTGGACTTATCGTCCAAAGCTGCAAGCATGGCCCGGACACGGCATGATGTCACTGTGCAATATCGCACAGTGTGTATGCCCATGTCGGGTGGCCTGGGCGTGGAGGGAACATAATGAGTGATGTTGCTCATTGAGTGCATCGCACAGTTTGTACGGGGCTTTAAACCTTACCTCCCTGGTCCAGTATTGCCATTCCAGCTCTTTAATTTTCTAAAAAGACGGCAGCTAAGAAGGCAGTTAATTTATTAATTTAATACAGTGCTATAAATGTGGGATGAACACTTACATAAATATGGCAATAACAGTGAACAATTTTGGATTTTTTTTTCTTTTTTTATTAATTTAAACTACTCTAGCACTCAATAAAAGTCAAACAATACAGATCGCCCCTTTCACACAAAAAAAAACACAACTTTTTTCTTGTTATAGCTCCACTATAAGGTAGTTGAAGGTGTGCACCAGTTATGCCCTCCATAGCGATAGCCACACCCACAGCACAGGCCAAACCCTCTGTAGACCACAGACCCACCGTACTGGTCACACCCCCACATCAGTCATTCTGCTGCAGCAATTGTCCCAGCCCCCACAGCGGCACACAATAGGCCCTTCATAAATCTCAGCTCCAGGCCCATGTGGACCTTAATCTGGCACTGGGTATGCATCTTTCAGGGAGTACTTACTTAGTAATACATTTTAATAAATCCAGTTGAGTAGCTGACTCTATATTTTCTATCAGTTCAGTAGCTTGAGCTTGGAAGCATTCCATTTCAGAAGCTAAATCTTCAGCATTGACATTGTTTTTAAACTTAAGGCCACAATCAGCAGCACATTTCTGTAGGTGAGTGACAGACTCGTTCTTGAAGGATTTCCCTGACAAAAAGCTAAACTCTGATGACAGTGATGAAATAGTTTCATATCGAACCTTCATTTCTAACATCAGTCTGTCATAAACAGAATTTACTTCTATTTCAGAGTTCTGTTCAGGAGTGAAAAAAGAGACATCATCTGCAGTCATCTCGGAGGTCAAAATTTTCACTTTTCTTCTCCTTTTCTCAGAAAAATGTGTGTCAGTTCCAAGAGCTTCAGCTGTTTGACTCCCATACTCTAGAATTGGCTGCATCCCTTCATCACGCATTCTTTGAATGGATGTTGTAAGGCCTTTGATCATTTTAGAAGTGTCATCAAGGGAAATGCCTTTGCTTTGGATTTATTTGTTGATTCTGTCAATGGTTGTAAGAATCATATTCCAAAGATAAAGAAGACAAAGGAATCTGCAATCTATTTGTTTTAGGATGGCTCTGGCTCCAGAAACAGTGTCAGAATTCCATGTAGTATTATTTGTCATTTCATGGAGCACTACTAAAAACCGCATTATTTTTTTTATTAAGAGCTCCAATTGCATTTTGTTTTGATGACCATCTAGTTTCATAGTGGGCCTTAAGAGTGGGTCCAATATGCTTCACTACAAATTCCCACCTTAAAGTAGAACCACTGAAAAATGTAAAGAGATTTTGCACAATACCAAAAAATGTTATCATCATGGTAGACACACTGGCAGCTTGTGTTCCAATGAGATTTAAACTGTGGGCAGCGCAGAGAACAAATCGAGCTAGTTCATTTATCTGAGATATACAAGCTTGGACACCTTTGTATTTCCCAGCCATGTTAGCCCCATTATCGAATCCTTTCCTCCTGCAATCCGCAATATTTAATCCGTCAGCCTGAAGTTTCAGTAGTATCTCATCTGTGAGCCCTTTTCCAGTTTTCTGATGAGTGTGGACAAAGTCAATAAAACTTTCTTCTATAGTACAAACACCTTCTGACATATCTACAAACCGTACCATTTCACTAATTTGCTCAAAGTGAGCACTGTCTGCTGTGCAATCCAGTAAAATAGAAAAATATTTTGCTGCTTTAATTTTCTGAAAAAATTCATTTCTGACCCTCTTTCCGAGGAACTCAATAACTTCATTTTGGATAATGAGTGAAAAGTAGCAAAGTGCGTTTTTAGTTGCTTTCACATACACAATATGCTCTGCTAGCTGTGCATTATAATGACTAATAAGTTCCAAGGTGCTCAAAAATACACCTGTTTTGTTGTCCGATTTTTCCTGTTTTTCCTCTTAGTGGCAAGTTATTTTGGGCATCCACAACTACCTTTAAATCCACAACTACATCCACAACTACCTTTAAAATGTTTCGCCACTTTTCTGTTTCTTTTTGTACACTCATGTATATCTTTTAGACGTTTTTCCAGCTCTTTCCATCTCAAATAACATGTTCGGTGTGAAGAAGAGCTTTCCTGAATATCAATAAGAGGATTCAAATGTTTCCAATCTTGAAAACCCATCAGTAGATCAGTAAAAGGGCAAGATTTTATACTTGTTGCAAAAAGCAAACAGGGAAAACAAAAAAGAGCATTCTTTGTTTCACTGTACAGCATCCACTGCCTTTTAACTCGTTCACCGTTTGGGAGGACTTTATAAAACCATTTGGAATCCAGGCGTCTGCCATCTTCTGATGACGAAAACTTGAACTTAGTAAAGTCAGTTGTTTTTGGACCATGGGGGTAATTTCAAGTTGATTGCAGCAGGAATTTTGCTAGCAGTTGGGCAAAACCGTGTGCACTGCAGGGGAGGCAGATATAACATGTGTAGAGAGAGTTAGATTTGGGTGGGTTATTTTGTTTCTGTGCAGGGTAAATACTGGCTGCTTTATTTTTACACTGCAATTTAGATTGCATATTGAACACACCCCACCCAAATCTAACTCTCTCTGCACATGTTATATCTGCCCCCCCTGCAGTGCACATGGTTTTGCCCAACTGCTAACAAAATTCCTGCTGCGATCAACTTGGAATTACCCCCCATGTTCTATAAGTTCCAAACGAACACTGTCTGTAATTGCTGGAACTCCTGGCCACTTTACAGGATCTTCATAGATGATTTCTATGCATGGTTGTGAACAGGTTTCTGTTGATACCTCAGACACAGGGCCGTCTTAACAGCAGTGTAGGCCCCTGGGCACAGCAATGCACTGGGCCCCCTACCTATCCTCCAGCGGTAGGGGTGGGGGGTGCCCTCAGCGGCAGCTTTGATGTCCTGCGGGCGGTAGGAGGTGTTTTATCTTCCGCTGAGCATGTAGGACCTGGAGCAGTCATTTCTGCTAATTACTCCTTTACTGCACAGATGAGGCTAAACTGTAGAAGGGGGCATTGGGCTGAATGAAGGGTGGTAGGGGGTGTTTAATACATAGGGGAGGGTGGATAGTGGAGTGGGCTTAATATTCATAATTTTCCGGTGGGAGGGCAGCTTACTTGACTGCAGATATCTCCAGTTCCTGAAAATATATTTCTTAGCTTTGAATGGGCTAAAAGCACTAAAGAGTCCCACCTTTCAGGAGGTACTGGGGACACCTTTCAGGAGGTACTGGGGACACCTTTCAGGAGGAACTGGGGACACCTTTCAGGAGGTACTGGGGACACCTGTCAGGAGGTACTAGGGACTTGGGGATCAGAGGTCAGGTGCCAGAGCAATTCACAGATGAAAATGTAAAACTGCATATTAGGCGTGTGGAGCTGGAGCAGGGACCAGCTGCTGGAAGGCTGATATCTCTGGTTATGGGCATAGTAGAGACAAGCTGTCAGTGTCCACTGAAAGGGGAGAGTCCCAGCTTTTGGATTATACCCTCACAAAAACTCTAAGTCAGACAGAACCTGAGATATCTGGCTGGGAAGAGCAATTAACAGGCTCAGATGGGGACCACTGCTTTCACGTTGGATATCTCCGGTTCCCCAGGTTAGATTTTCAAAAATCTGGTACCCCTGAAAAGAGGGGACCCTCAGCTATCAGCCTAGGGCCCTTATACTCTTGGGGCCCTTGGGCAAGAGCCCATTGAGCCCATACGAAAAGACGGCCCTGCTCAGACACAATATCGGTGCATAAGTTTTGATCTTCAGAGTCAGGAGACCTATTGCTCGCAATGATTGGGTTCTGACTGATTGTGGTTGAAGGTAAAGCTGCACTTTCTTCTATATCAAATAGTGTAGTAGTATCTTCCTTTGTCAACCAGTTACCAGCCAGATTTGATACAATCCTTTCTCTTTCCTTTTTCTGTTTCCGAAAGGCACTACCACAAGCCTTTTTTGGGCCCATTTTTGTGCCTATTATGAATATAATCAGGGTATGGGTAATGAAGAAACTCCATATGGAATTTTTTTTTTTTTTTACATTGCCACACAAAATGGACAGCATCCTAGTGATTGACACACAATACAGACTGCATCCTAGTTACTGCAAAACAATCAGCATTCTTGTAATCACAATGCAATAAAAGAAGCCTCCTTGTGATTGTCACATATTACAGAAAATATTCCTGTATCCATAATACAAAAGGAACCACAGCCTTGTGAGTGTCTTAACAATACATATACCATTTATATGACCACCACACAATAGCAACTCCATCAGCATCTGAAAAATGATTTACCCTTTAAAAATCATTACATTCCTCATCACCACATCATCACTCAGTTGCATTAAATAGCACCTAGGACATGGATGGTTAACTATTGTTTTAAAAAGTACTTATGTACATTTTATAAACAAATTTGAAACTATGTGACAGTACTGTAATCAGTGGCGGAATTAGCAAGTGGTGGGCCCTGGTGCAATAATATGTTTTGGGCCTCCCCCTTTAACACACAAAATATTTAATATATATGTGTATATACACTCACACACGCACATATACATCACTCTAGGATTTTTTTGGGACAGGGTACATCAGAGCTAGATTAAGGCTCTGGGATGCCAGGGGCACTAAAGAGCAGAGGGACCCCCATGGACTAAAATAAAACAGGATTTTGATACCTACCGGTAAATCCTTTTCTCCTAGTCCGTGGAGAATGCTGGGGTCCACTTCATGAACATGGGGTATAGACGATTCTGCAGGAGCCATGGGCACTCTTAAGACTTTTCAATGGGTGTGAACTGGCTCCTCCCTCTATGCCCCTCCTCCAGACCTCAGTTATAGGAACTGTGCCCAGGGAGACGGATATTTCGAGGAAAGGATTTACTTTAAACTAGTGGTGAGATACATACCAGCTCACACCTCAACCATGCCGCACAACATGGCATTCAACAGAACACACGCCAACAGTCATGAACCAATTACAGCAACATGCTGAAACTAATATAACACAACTTGTGTAACTCTAATAACAAAACTGCAGGTAAAGTACGCACTGGGACGGGCGCCCAGCATCCTCTACGGACTAGGAGAAAAGGATTTACCAGTAGGTATCAAAATCTTGTTTTCTCATACATCCTAGAGGATGCTGGGGTCCACTTCATGATGATGGGGTTTATACCAAAGCTCCAGTACAGGCAGGAGAGTGCGTATGACCCTGCAGCACCGATTGACCGAACTTGAGGTCTTCATCGGCCAAGGTGTCAAACTTGTAGAATTTAGCAAATGTGTTTGACCCCGACCAAGTAGCTGCTCGGCAAAGTTGCAATGCCGAGACCCCCCGGGCAGCCACCCAGGATGAGCCCACCTTCCTAGTGGAATGGGCCTTCACTGACGTCGGTAACGGCAATCCAGCTGTAGTATGAGCGTGCTGAATCGTACTTCTGATCCAACGCGCAATAGTCTGCTTGGAAGCAAGACACCCAATCTTGTTGGGATCATACAGGACAAACAAAGACTCTGTTTTCCGTATTCGAGCTGTTCTAGTGACATAAATCTTCAAAGCCCTAACCACATCTAGAGACTTTGACTCAGTGAACGTGTCAGTAACTACTGGCACCACAAAAGGTTGGTTTATGTGGAAAGATGAAACCACCTTCGGAAGAAAATGTTGATGAGTCCTCAACTCTCCCCTATCTTCATGGAAGATCAGGTAAGGGCTCTTGTGAGACAAGGCCCCCAATTCAGACACCCGTCGCACAGATGCCAATGCCAAAAGCATCACCACTTTTCAAGTGAGAAACTTCAACTCTATCTCTTGTAGAGGCTCAAACCAATCTGATTGAAGGAACTGCAACATCACGTTAAGGTCCCATGGCACACTGGAGGCACAAATGGAGGCTGGATGTGCAGAACCCCTTTCACGAAGGTCTGAACCTCAGGAAGAGAGGCCAATTGTTTTTGGAAGAATATATATTATAGATATAAATATAATTATACTTATATGACTATACAAGAAAAAATAATAAGAAATAATTGTCCATAAGAAATAATTGGACATTCCATTCCAAATCATATGGGACAATATTGGCCCTCATTCCGAGTTGATCGGTCGCAAGGCGAATTTAGCAGAGTTACACACGCTAAGCCGCCGCCTACTGGGAGTGTATCTTAGCATCTTAAAATTGCGACCGATGTATTCTCAATATTGCGATCACAAACTACTTAGCAGTTTTAGAGTAGCTCCACACTTACTCTGCCTGTGCGATCAGTTCAGTGCTTGTCGTTCCTGGTTTGACGTCACAAACACACCCAGCGTTCGCCCAACCACTCCCCCGTTTCTCCGGCCACTCCTGCGTTTTTTCCGGAAACGGTAGCGTTTTCAGCCACACGCCGATAAAACGCCGTGTTTCCGCCCAGTAACACCCATTTCCTGTCAATCACATTACGATCGCCGGAGCGATGAAAAATCCATGAGTAAAAATACTATCTTCACAGCAAAGATACTTGGCGCAGTCGCAGTGCGAATATTGCGCATGCGCACTAAGCGGAATTTCACTGCGATGCGATGAAAAATACAGAGCGACCGACTCGGAATGAGGGCCATTGTTTTATTGACAGAATATCAGTGATGGTCAGTGGACTATAATGCTCTATATATTTAGCAACATTGTTGTTTTTATATGATCAACATTTTTAATATTTTAATAAATTGTTTCTATTGGTTCATTATCTTGCACTCTCTTGTATAGTCATATAAGTATAATTATATTTATATCTATAATATATATTGTTTATTTGGGTGATTACAGATATCCCGCATGGGAGCTGCAGTTTATATGAAATTATACTAGTGTGAATTTTTATAATTTGGTTATAACTTCACCATAGCGCCTGTATTGATTTTTCTCTACTAATAATATCAATATTATTTGTACGTTTTTGGAAGAACACTGAAAAGGCCGAAATCTGGACCTTGATTGATCCCAATCGTAGGCCCGCCTCCACACCAGCCTGCAGAAAATGGAGAAAACGTCCCAACTCAAACTCTTCCGTAGGAGCCTTCTTGGATTCACACCAAGACACATATTTTCTCCAAATACGGTGTTAATGTTTCAACGTTACTCATTTCCTGGCCTGAATAAGGGTGGGGATGACTTCCTTGGGAACACCCTTTCCGGCTAGGATCCAGCGCTCAACAGCCATGCGGTCAAACGTAGCCGTGGTAAGTCTTGATACACGCATGGCCCCAGCTGCAGCAGGTCCTCGAGAAGAGGAAGAGGCCGAGGATCTTCTATGAGCAACTCCTGAAGATCTGGGTACCAAGCCCTCCTTGGCCAGTCTGGGGCAATTAAGATTGCTCAAACTCTTGTTCTTCTTATGATCCTGAGCACTTTTGGGATCAGCAGAAGTGGAGGGAAGACATACACTGACCGGAACACCCACTGGGCCACCAGCGCATCCACTGCTATTGCATGAGGGTCTCTCAACCTGGAACAATATTTCTGAAGCTTCTTGTTGAGACGAGATGCCATCATGTCTACTTGAGGAACTCCCCAAAGACTTGTCACCTCTGTGAAGACTTCTTGGTGTAGGCCCCACTCTCCTGGATGGAGATCGTGTCTGCTGAGGAAGTCTGCTTCCCAGTTGTCTACTCCCGGGATGAAAATTGGCGACAGAGCCTTTACATGTCTTTCTGCCCAGAGGAGGATCTTCGTCACCTCTGCCATTGCCGCTCTGCTTTTCGTTCCGCCCTGCCTGTTTATGTACGCGACTTCTGTTACATTGTCCGACTGGATCTGCACGGGATGATCTTGAAGAAGATATACCGCTTGTTGAAGGCCGTTGTAAATGGCTCTCAATTCCAGCACGTTTATGTGAAGGCAGGCTTCCTGACTTGACCATTTTTCCTGGAAGCTTTCTCCCTGAGTGACAGCTCCCCAGCCTCGGAGACTTGCATCCGTGGTTACCAGGAGCCAGTCCTGAATCCCGAACCTGAGTCCCTCTAGTAGGTGAGAACTGTGTAGCCACCACAGGAGCGAAATCCTGGCTTTTGACGACAGGATTATCTTCCGGTGCATGTGTAGGTGGGATCCCGACCACTTTTCCAACAGGTCCCACTGGAATACCCTGCCATGGAACCTGTCAAACTGTATGGCCTCATAGGCCGCCACCATCTTCCCCAACAACCGAATGCACTGATGGATCGACACACTCGATGGTTTCAATATCTGTTTTGTCATTTTCTGGAATTCCAGAGCCTTTTCCACCGGAAGAAATATTCTCTGAACTTCTGTGTCCAGAATCATCCCGAGAAAAGACAATCTTGTCGTCGGTTCCAACTGTGACTTTGGATAATTTATGATCCAACCGTGTTGTTGGAGTATTGACAGGGAGAGTGTGATGTTTTGTAACAACTGCTCCCTGGATCTCACCTTTATCAGGAGATCGTCTAGATAAGGAATTATATTGACTCCTTTTTGACGCAGGAGAACCATCATCTCCGCCATCACCTTGGTGAATACCCTAGGTGCCGTGGAGAGACTGAAAGGTAACATCTGGAATTGGTAATGGCAATCCTGAACCATGAATCTCAGATAAGCCTGGTGAGGAGGATAAATGGGAACATGCAGGTAAGCATCTTTTATGTAGTCCCCCTCCTCCAGACTGGAAATCACTGCCCTCAGTGATTCCATTTTGAACTTGAATCGTTTCAAGTAGAGATTCAGATTTTTCAGGTTTAGGATCGGTCTGACCGAGCCGTCCGGCTTCAGAACTACAAAAAGGCTTGAATAAAACCTCTCCCCTTGTTGTGACAAAGGTACCAGGACTATGACCTGATCCTGACATCATTTTTGGATTGCCGCTGTTACTGCTTCCCTTTCTGGAAGAGAAGCTGGCAAGGTCGATTTGAAAAATCGGCATGGGGGAACGTCTTGAAACTCCAGCCTGCATCCCTGGGACACTATTTGCAACACCCAGGGATCCAGGCCAGACAGAATCCAACCTTGGCTAAACAGTTTGAGACGTTCCCCCACCCGAGCGGCCTCCCGCAAAGGAGTCCCAGCGTCATGCTGAAGATTTGGCAGAAGCAGGAGTATACTTCTGCTCCTGGGAACCTGAAGCTGCTGTCGACTTCTTTCCCTTTCCCCTACCCGCAAAGAAGGGGGAACCTCTCGCTTTTTTGTATTTATTGGGCCGAAAGGACTGCATGTGCGGGTGATATGTCTTTTTTGCCGGTGCAGGTGCAGATGGCAAAAATGTCGACGTACCTGCGGTAGCCACCGAGACTAACGCATCCAGTGCATCGCCAAATAAGGCCTCACCTTTATATGGGAGAGCCTCCATATTTCTTTTGGAATCTGCATCAGTGTTCCACTGGCGAATCCACAACACCCGCCGAGCCGATACTGCCATGGTAGCGGCTTGTGAACTCAAGAGTCCAATATCTTTCATCGCTTCTAGCATGTATGCGGCAGTGTCTTTGATATTCCCTAACTTAAGGAGTATCTCATCTTTATCAATCTGATGACACGCTTTCTGACCATTTTTTAATAGCGCGACTCACCCACGTGCAAGCAATTGTGGGCCTGAGCAGCGTACCATTGGCAACATAAATGGATTTCAATGTAGTTTCCATCTTTCGGTCTGCCGGCTCTTTTAGTGAAGCCGTGTCAGGTGCAGGGAGAATTACCTTCTTTGTCAACCTGGACAGTGCACTGTCTAACACAGGGGGTGACTCCCATTTTTTTCCTATCCTCCACCGGGAAAGGATAAGCTATCTGAATTCTCTTGGGAATACGAAATTTCTTTTCGGGATTCAGCCACATCCTTTCGAGTGTATTAAGCTCGTGGGAAGGAGGGAAAGTGACCTTAGATTTCTTTTCTTTATAGAAATAAGCCTTCTTCTGAGGTACAGGAGTGGCTTCCGTGACTTCCAGAACTTCCCTTATAGCCACAATCATATATTGTATATTTCTCTGACGTCCTAAGTGGATGCTGGGGACTCCGTAAGGACCATGGGGAATAGCGGCTCCGCAGGAGACAGGGCACAAAAGTAAAAGCTTTAGGATCAGGTGGTGTGCACTGGCTCCTCCCCCTATGACCCTCCTCCAAGCCTCAGTTAGGTTTTTGTGCCCGGCCGAGAAGGGTGCAATCTAGGTGGCTCTCCTAAAGAGCTGCTTAGAGTAAAAGTTTTGTTAGGTTTTTTATTTTCAGTGAGTCCTGCTGGCAACAGGCTCACTGCAACGAGGGACTTAGGGGAGAAGAAGTGAACTCACCTGCGTGCAGGATGGATTGGCTTCTTAGGCTACTGGACACTAGCTCCAGAGGGACGATCACAGGTACAGCCTGGATGGGTCACCGGAGCCGCGCCGCCGACCCCCTTGCAGATGCTGAAGAGAGAAGAGGTCCAGAAATCGGCGGCTGAAGACTTCTCAGTCTTCATGAGGTAGCGCACAGCACTGCAGCTGTGCGCCATTGCTCTCAGCACACTTCACACCAACGGTCACTGAGGGTGCAGGGCGCTAGGGGGGCGCCCTGGGCAGCAATGAAAGTACCTATGCTGGCTAAAAATACATCACATATAGCCTCTGGGGCTATATGGATGTATTTAACCCCTGCCAGGTTGTCAGAAAAACGGGAGAAGAAGCCCGCCGAAAAGGGGGCGGGGCCTATTCTCCTCAGCACACAGCGCCATTTTCCTACACAGCTCCGCTGCTAGGAAGGCTCCCAGGCTCTCCCCTGCACTGCACTACAGAAACAGGGTTAAAACAGAGAGGGGGGGCATTTTGTGTGGCGATATTATAATATATTAAGATGCTATAAGGGAAAACACTTATATAAGGTTGTCCCTGTATAATTATAGCGTTTTGGTGTGTGCTGGCAAACTCTCCCTCTGTCTCCCCAAAGGGCTAGTGGGGTCCTGTCCTCTATCAGAGCATTCCCTGTGTGTGTGCTGTGTGTCGGTACGTGTGTGTCGACATGTATGAGGACGATGTTGGTGAGGAGGCGGAGCAATTGCCTGTAATGGTGATGTCACTCTCTAGGGAGTCGACACCGGAATGGATGGCTTATTTAGGGAATTACGTGATAATGTCAACACGCTGCAAGGTCGGTTGATGACATGAGACGGCCGGCAAACCAATTAGTACCTGTCCAGGCGTCTCAAACACCGTCAGGGGCTTTAAAACGCCCATTACCTCAGTCGGTCGACACAGACACAGACACGGACACTGACTCCAGTGTCGACGGTGAAGAAACAAACGTATTTTCCATTAGGGCCACACGTTACATGTTAAGGGCAATGAAGGAGGTGTTACATATTTCTGATACTACAAGTACCACAAAAAAGGGTATTATGTGGGGTGTGAAAAAACTACCTGTAGTTTTTCCTGAATCAGATAATTTAAATGAAGTGTGTGATGATGCGTGGGTTTCCCCCGATAGAAATAGGGCGCGTTGGGAAACACCCCCTAGGGTGGATAAGGCGCTCACACGCTTATCAAAACAAGTGGCGTTACCGTCTCCAGATACGGCCGCCCTCAAGGAGCCAGCTGATAGGAGGCTGGAAAATATCCTAAAAAGTATATACACACATACTGGTGTTATACTGCGACCAGCGATCGCCTCAGCCTGGATGTGCAGCGCTGGGGTGGCTTGGTCGGATTCCCTGACTGAAAATATTGATACCCTTGACAGGGACAGTATTTTATTGACTATAGAGCATTTAAAAGATGCATTTCTATATATGCGAGATGCACAGAGGGATATTTGCACTCTGGCATCAAGAGTAAGTGCGATGTCCATGTCTGCCAGAAGATGTTTATGGACACGACAGTGGTCAGGTGATGCAGATTCCAAACGGCACATGGAAGTATTGCCGTATAAAGGGGAGGAGTTATTTGGGGTCGGTCCATCGGACCTGGTGGCCACGGCAACAGCTGGAAAATCCACCTTTTTTACCCCAAGTCACATCTCAGCAGAAAAAGACACCGTCTTTTCAGCCTCAGTCCTTTCGTCCCCATAAGGGCAAGCGGGCAAAAGGCCAGTCATATCTGCCCAGGGGTAGAGGAAAGGGAAGAAGACTGCAGCAGGCAGCTCCTTCCCAGGAACAGAAGCCCTCCATGGGGGGTCGTCTCAAGAGTTTCAGCGCGCAGTGGGCTCACTCGCAAGTGGACCCCTGGATCCTACAAGTAGTATCCCAGGGGTACAGATTGGAAGTTCGAGACGTCTCCCCCTCGCAGGTTCCTGAAGTCTGCTTTACCAACGTCTCCCTCCGACAGGGAGGCAGTATTGGAAACAATTCACAAGCTGTATTCCCAGCAGGTGATAATCAAATTACCCCTCCTACAACAAGGAAAGGGGTATTATTCCACACTATTTGTGGTACTGAAGCCAGACGGCTCGGTGAGACCTATTCTAAATCTGAAATCTTTGTACACTTACATACAAAGGTTCAAATCAAGATGGAGTCACTCAGAGCAGTGATAGCGAACCAGGAAGAAGGGGACTATATGGTGTCCCTGGACATCAAGGATGCTTACCTCCATGTCCCAATTTGCCCTTCTCACCAAGGGTACCTCAGGTTCGTGGTACAGAACTGTCACTATCAGTTTCAGACGCTGCCGTTTGGATTGTCCACGGCACCCCGGGTCTTTACCAAGGTAATGGCCGAAATGATGATTCTTCTTCAAAGAAAAGGCGTCTTAATTATCCCTTACTTGGACGATCTCCTGATAAGGGCAAGGTCCAGAGAACAGTTGGAGGTCGGAGTAGCACTATCTCAAGTAGTTCTACGACAGCACGGGTGGATTCTAAATATTCCAAAATCGCAGCTGATTCCGACGACACGTCTGCTGTTCCTAGGGATGATTCTGGACACAGTCCAGAAAAAGGTGTTTCTCCCGGAGGAGAAAGCCAGGGAGTTATCCGAGCTAGTTAGGAACCTCCTAGAACCAGGCCAAGTGTCAGTGCATCAATGCACAAGAGTCCTGGGAAAAATGGTGGCTTCTTACGAAGCGATTCCATTCGGCAGATTTCACGCAAGAATTTTTCAGTGGGATCTGCTGGACGAATGGTCCGGATCGCATCTTCAGATGCATCAGCGGATAATCCTGTCTCCAAGGACAAGGGTGTCTCTTCTGTGGTGGCTGCAGAGTGCTCATCTACTAGAGGGCAGCAGATTCGGCATTCAGGACTGGGTCCTGGTGACCACGGATGCCAGCCTGAGAGGCTGGGGAGCAGTCACACAGGGAAGAAATTTCCAAGGAGTGTGGTCAAGTCTGGAGACTTCTCTCCACATAAATATACTGGAGCTAAGGGCAATTTACAATGCTCTGAGCCTAGGAAGACCTCTGCTTCAAAGTCAACCGGTGCTGATCCAGTCGGACAACATCACGGCAGTCGCCCACGTAAAAAGACAGGGCGGCACAAGAAGCAGGAGGGCAATGGCAGCAAGGATTCTTCGCTGGGCGAAAAATCATGTGATAACACTGTCAGCGGTGTTCATTCCGGGAGTGGACAACTGGGAAGCAGACTTCCTCAGCAGGCACGACCTCCACCCGGGAGAGTGGGGACTTCATCTGGAAGTCTTCCACATGATTGTGAACCGTTGGGAAAGACCAAAGGTGGACATGATGGTGTCCCGTCTGAACAAGAAACTGGACAGGTATTGCGCCAGGTCAAGAGACCTTCAGGCAATAGCAGGGACGCTCTGGTAACACCGTGGGTGTACCAGTCGGTGTATGTGTTCCCTCCTCTGCCTCTCATACCCAAGGTACTGAGAATTATAAGACGGAGAGGAGTAAGAACTATACTCGTGGCTCCGGATTGGCCAAGAAGGACTTGGTACCCGGAACTTCAAGAGATACTAAGAAGGGACTTGCTTCAGCAAGGATCATGTCTGTTCCAAGTCTTACCGCGGCTGCGTTTGACGGCATGGCGGTTGAACGCCGGATCCTAAGGGAAAAAGGCATTCCGGAAGAGTTCATCCCTACCCTGGTCAGAGCCAGGAAGGAGGTGACCGCACAACATTATCACCACATTTGGCGAAAATATGTTGCATGGTGTGAGGCCAGGAAGGCCCCACGGAGGAATTTCAACTCGGTCGATTCCTGCATTTCCTGCAAACAGGAGTGTCTATGGGCCTCAAATTGGGGTCCATTAAGGTTCAAATTTCGGCCCTGTCGATTTTCTTCCAGAAAGAATTGGCTTCAGTTCCTGAAGTCCAGAAGTTTGTCAGGGGAGTACTGCATATACAACCCCCTTTTGTGCCTCCAGTGGCACTGTGGGATCTCAACGTAGTTCTGGGATTCCTCAAATCACATTGGTTTAAACCGCTCAAATCTGTGGATTTGAAATATCTCACATGGAAAGTGACCATGCTGTTGGCCCTGGCCTCGGCCAGGCGAGTGTCAGAATTGGCGGCTTTGTCTCACAAAAGCCCATATCTGATTGTCCATTCGGACAGGGCAGAGCTGCGGACTCGTCCCCAGTTTCTCCCTAAGGTGGTGTCAGCGTTTCACCTGAACCAGCTTATTGTGGTACCTGCGGCTACTAGGGACTTGGAGGACTCCAAGTTGCTAGATGTTGTCAGGGCCCTGAAAATATATGTTTCCAGGACGGCTGGAGTCAGGAAATCTGACTTGCTGTTATCCTGTATGCACCCAACAAACTGGGTGCTCTTGCTTCTAAGCAGACGATTGTTAGTTGGATGTGTAGTACAATTCAGCTTGCACATTCTGTGGCAGGCCTGCCACAGCCAAAATATGTAAATGCCCATTCCACAAGGAAGGTGGGCTCATCTTGGGCGGCTGCCCGAGGGGTCTCGGCTTTACAACTTTGCCGAGCTGCTACTTGGTCAGGGGCAAACACGTTTGCAAAATTCTACAAATTTGATACCCTGGCTGAGGAGGACCTGGAGTTCTCTCATTCGGTGCTGCAGAGTCATCCGCACTCTCCCGCCCGTTTGGGAGCTTTGGTATAATCCCCATGGTCCTTACGGAGTCCCCAGCATCCACTTAGGACGTCAGAGAAAATAAGAATTTACTTACCGATAATTCTATTTCTCGTAGTCCGTAGTGGATGCTGGGCGCCCATCCCAAGTGCGGATTGTCTGCAATACTTGTACATAGTTATTGTTAACTAAAACGGGTTATTATTGTTGTGAGCCATCTTTTCAGAGGCTCCGCTGTTATCATGCTGTTAACTGGGTTCAGATCACAGGTTGTACAGTGTGATTGGTGTGGCTGGTATGAGTCTTACCCGGGATTCAAAATCCTTCCTTATTGTGTACGCTCGTCCGGGCACAGTATCCTAACTGAGGCTTGGAGGAGGGTCATAGGGGGAGGAGCCAGTGCACACCACCTGATCCTAAAGCTTTTACTTTTGTGCCCTGTCTCCTGCGGAGCCGCTATTCCCCATGGTCCTTACGGAGTCCCCAGCATCCACTACGGACTACGAGAAATAGAATTATCGGTAAGTAAATTCTTATTTTTTTGCCAATTTATGATGTATTTCTCTGGAGTCACTATCGTCGACACAAGAATCAGTGTCCGTGTCGGTATCAGTATTCACAATATTTGCAAATGGTCTCTTATGTGACCCAGAGGGGTCGCCTGCGGATGGAAGAACAGAGCCCTGAAAAATCACATCCTCCACAGATTTTATCCAGCACTCAGCATGAGATTCAGACTTATCTAATCTCCTATTGATATGATGCATACTATCACGTATTTCTTTCACCCATGCAGGCTCTTGGTGTGCCGGCAAGCACCACCACATTACACTTCTGTGTCCCTAAAGTGGTTTCCTCCGGGGAGGAACTCCTTGGCTCTGACATGTCTTACACACATGTACAACACACACACAGACACACTGGGACTTATAGGGGACAGACCCACAGTAAAATCTGGTAGAGGGACACAGTTTAGGAGCAGCCAGTTCACAACCCCAGCGCCAGTATCTAATGCCTGTGAACACAGAATGCCCACTGACATGCAGCGCTTTTTACACAGTAAAACACACTTGTAAAGCACCAAATTCGCCAGTGCCCCCCCTGTTTTGCACCCTGACACTTGTAGTCAGAAGTGAAGGAGGACCAGCAATGTCTCTGCAGCCTGAGGAGAGAGAAAATGGCACTGAGCTGTGTGTTGGCTGCCTGATGAAGAAGCTCCGCCCTTTTTTACCTCAGAAACTTTTCATAATATTTATACTGGTGGGGGTAGGGCTGTGCCTGGGCATCTTATGCCCCCTTTTTGCCAGTTTATAGAAGTGTTTTTGCTGCCCAGGGCACCCTTCATGCGCCCTGCACCCTGCAGTGCCTGTGTGTGTGGGCAGCAATGGCGCGCTGTACCTCAGCCATCACCTTTCTTGATAGAAGATCTGTCTTCTTCTACTCACCTGTCTTCTGACTTCTGTCTCTGTGAGGAGGGTGACGGTGTGCTGTGGGAGTGAGCATCTAGACACGGCTTGCATTCAGTACCCTTCAGGAGCTAATGGTGTCCTGTCAGCCAGAAGCAGAGCCATGAAACTCTTCAGGAAGTTGGTTCCTACTTCTGCCCCCTCAGTCCCACAAAGCAGGGTGTCTGTTGCCAGCAGTTCTCCCTGAAAATAAAAAACCTAACATAAGTCTTTGCAGAGAAACTCAGTAGAGCTCCTCAGAGTGCATCCAGTCTGCCTGGGCACATTTCTAAAACTGAGGTCTGGAGGAGGGGTATAGAGGGAGGAGCCAGTTCACACCCACTGAAAAGTCTTAAGAGTGCCATGAACCATCTATACCCCATGGTCATGAAGTGGACCCCAGCATCCTCTAGGACGTATGAGAAAACTTTATTTGCGCCAGACAAGGGGGCACAGAATGTCATATATACAGGGGTAAGGGGGCACAGGGTGACACACACACAAAGGCAGCGGGCACAGGGTGTCAAACACGGGGGGGGGGTAAGGGGGCACTGGGTGACGCACACAGAGGTGCAGGAGGTGCAAAGTGTGTCAAACAAAGGGGCAGGGGACACAATGCACCACACATGGGGGAGCACAGAATGTTATACACACAGGAGTGGGCGGACACAATGTGACACACACACACACACACACACACACACACACACACACACACACACACACACTCACAGAGGCAGCGGGCATAGGGGGCCACACTACAATGTTAAGGGGGGTAGATGGTGCCACACACACATAAGACAAGGGGTAGAGGGGCCACACATGGGGGTTTGGGGGGGAAGGAGGGCACAAGGTTTCATATACACACAGGGGTCCACACACCAGGGTGAGGGAGGAAGAGGGGGCCACACATACATAAGGCGGAGGTACATGGGGCCACTCACAGGGGGGCGTCTGTAACTACCAGGTAAATATCTTAACCCTCTCCCTCTACCCTCCTAACTCTTCCCCCCCGCGCTGCATATTGCACCCCCCTTTAGTGCCTAACCTTAACCCTCCCCGCAGCCTAACCCTCCCCCTTAGTGCTTAACCCTAACCCTCCCTCCCCACGGCCTTCCCTGAACCTGACAGTCGGGATTCCGGCATCAGCATTGTGATCCATGTCAGGATCCCAACTCATCCCAAAGGCCAGTATGCTGACCAGATCCCTATTATTAACTCTTACCTTTTCCTACTTCTCCCACTTGATTCCCTGGTGACATTTCTTCCAAGATGCTGCTGCTGCTGTTATCACAACTTAAGCTCCTGTTCTCTCCAGGATCCAGGTTTTTAGCCACTCCTGTGTCACTATTACAATAGCCCAGTAGTCATCTCACCACTTGTCACGTAAGGGATGAGATAGGGGGAGGGGTCAATGGGTGCTGCTGTAAAGTCTCTGCTCTGTTCTACCTCTGTCAGGAAGGAGGGGGAGGAGCTTGTTGGACATGTGATCCTCTGCTGCTGTGGCATGGAGAAAACCTCTACAGCCCAGCAAAGAAGGATAGGTCCCCTGAGGTACAAAGCTGCTATGTACACTACAGCAAGAGCTGCTCCACTGTTTATCATACAATATACTGTCAGGCAGCTGTGGATCAGATGCAGCATCAGACAGCCTGTGATGTATAATCACAAAATACATGTTGCAAGGATTGAGTTTTAGCCATGTGTGCCCTACCCCCTTAACCCCCCCCCACCATATCCACAAGTGCAACCACGGGTGAGGGGGCAGGGCACACATGGCTAAAACTCAATCCTTGCAGCATGTATTTTGGGATTATACAGCACAGACTGTCCGATACTGCATCTGATCTGTGATGTTAGTGTATTAGAATGCTTAATATTTGTAGACACCCCCTTAGTAATATGTGTAAGCCTGAATCTTCAGTGATGGTCCCTAGGACCAGGGGAATGCTGGGAAGTGGGTGGTCCAGTGTGCAGTGTGTCTGGAGTTGGTGATGGAATAAAAACAGCACAGCAGTGAACTCACATGTCTCTGTGTCCTGATGACTGGATTTACAAACATATGAACAAAACATGGTGTCAGAAGAAGTTTAACTTGGACTGCTAGTGCTCTCAGAGTGTGAAAGAATCCTGCAGCAGTCTGTAAGGCTGTGATACTCAGTGTCTGCAAAGCCTGCCGTGTGCTCCTATCTTCAAACAGTGAGTAACCATGGATAAACTGGCTCCTCCAACCGGCATGCTGATGTCTGGTAACTTGTCTGAAAACTGGAAAAGATTTAAGCAAAGGTTTAATATATATCTTGCTGCATGTGGAGCTGATACAGAGGCTGACAAAACTAAGGCATCCATTTTCCTCCATGTGAAAGGAGAGGATTGCTGGACATTTATAATAGTTTTCAGTTTGATGAGGGGCAGAATATGGTGCTATCTTCTATAATGCAAAAGTTTGAAGATTACTTTGTGCCAAGGAAAAATGTGACATATGAAAGATATAAGTTTTTCACATGTGATCAGAAGTGTGAAGATGGATTTGATCAGTATGTTACAGAGCTGCAATCACTCAGTAAAACCTGTGAGTTTGGTGATTTAAAGGATTCACTGATTAGAGATCGTATTGTCTGTGGAATACCTGATAATGGAGAGATTGCTGAGAGAGCAAGACCTAACACAAGAAAATGCAGTGACTATGTGCAGATCTGCAGAAATAACTAGATTTCAAGCCAAAAAGTTACACAAGGAAGCTGATGTAGTGCAGAAAACAGAGCCAAGCAAACCTGTAGTGCAGGTAGTACAGAAAACAGAGCCAAGCAAACCTCCATTCTCAAGAATGAAGCAGTCTAAGCCACAGTCTAACAAGGAAATTTGTAGTAGATGTGGAAATGCTCACAATCCTAAAATGTGCCATGCTTATGGTAAAACCTGCATGAAATGTGGTAGGCTAAATCACTTTGCCAAATGCTGTAAAATGAAAAGTGAAATAACCACAGTGCATGCTGTTAAACAAACAGAGGAATTCTTTGTGGATTGCATTGAACTTTGCAGTGCAGATAAGAAAGAATGGATTGTCCCTTTAATTGTGAACGAGATTGTCATTTCCTTTAAGCTTGATTCTGGCGCGCAGGTGAATTTAATATCGTTTCAAGACTATAAGACTTTTAGAGTAAAACCTAAAATTCATCCAGCCAAAGTGAAAGTTACAGGGTACACTGGGGAGGAAATTCCTGTGAAAGGTACATGCTTAGTGACACTGAAATATAAGGGACAACAGTTTAAAACATCTCTACTGATTGTTGATAAAAATGTGCAACCGATTCTAGGATTAAGTTCCTGTGAGAAACTAAGCTTGCTAAATAAAGTTTTTATGGTGACATCACAAGTAGACGATGACTGCAAATCGATGTTTACAGAATACAGAGACTTCTTTGAAGGTCTAGGTTGTTTGCCTGGAGAGCATAAAATAAATATAGACACGCAAGTTTCTTCAGTGATACACCCCTGTAGAAAAGTGCTGTTTGCGCTGAGAGAAAAACTGAAACAAGAGTTAAATCGCATGGAAGCCTTGGGTGTGATACAGAAAGTTGATGAGCCTACTGAATGGGTAAGCACCTTAGTAATTGTTGAAAAGAAAAATGGACAACTCAGAATATGTCTAGACCCCAGAGATTTAAACAAAGCTATTAAACGAGAACATTTCAAACTACCAACCAGAGATGAAATCATGTCGCAATTTGCAGGAGCAAAATGGTTCAGTAAATTGGACGCATCTTCAGGATTCTGGCAAATGAAGCTAGATGAGGCCAGCTCAAAGCTTTGTATATTTAATACACCAGAAGGTAGATACAGATTTCTTCGACTACCATATGGAATATTGTCTGCTCCAGAAGTATATCACAAAAAGATACACATGATTTTTGAACATATTCCAGGTGTTGAAACAATGATGGATGACATTATTGTCTGGGGATCTACAAAGGAAGAACATGATTCTAGATTGAGACAAGTAATGAAACTTGTCAAGAAAGTGAATCTAAAGCTAAACAAGGACAAATGTGAATTTGGCGTGAATACACTTACCTTTATGGGCGACGTGGTCTCGGGTCAAGGTGTAAAACCAGACCCAAGGAAAATATCAGCCATAGTGAACATGGAACGTCCTAACAACAAAGACGACGTCAGAAGATTCCTAGGAATGATTACTTAGGAAAGTTTATTTCTCAACACTCTGAACGAACAGCCTCTCTTAGATGGTTGTTGGACAAAGATAACAAGTGGATGTAGTCACATGAACAAGAAGAAAGTTGGCAAAACTTGAAACAGATCATTACAGAGCAACCAGTGCTAAAATTCTTTGATCCTGCGAAAAGAATAAGAATTTCAGCAGATGCTTTGCAATTTGGCCTAGGCTCAGTGCTGTTACAAGAACATGAGGATACATGGCAACCAGTAATCTATGCATCAAGAGCACTGACAAGTGCTGAAACAAGGTATGCTCAGATAGAAAAAGAACTTCTAGCGATCACATATGCATGTGAGCGATTTCATCAGTTTGTGTATGGTCAAACATTTACAGTGGAAACTGACCACAAGCCATTGGTAGCTATCATGACTAAATCATTACATGACTGTCCCATGAGAATTCAACGGATGCTTATCAGACTACAGAAATATGATGTACACTTGCTGTACTGTCCCGGCAAATACATGTACATTGCTGATACACTTTCTCGTGCTGTGGACAAAAGTGAAGGTTCCAAAAGTCTGATGGATGAAGAGATAGAAGCCTATGTTAATTCGATCATAGCTTCTCTACCAGTGTCTCTTGCAAGACAAGAACAGATCAGGAAAGAAACTGAAACAGATGACACAATGAAAGTGTTGAAAGATATCATCCTGAAAGGTTGGCCAGCAGAAAAACATGCGTGCCCGCTGTCTATCCATGATTATTGGATGTACCGCAGTGACCTTACAGTTGTCGATGGTATTATTTACAAAGGCAATAGGTTTGTCATACCTGTACGACTAAGAAAAACTATGCTGTGCAAGATACATGAAGGCCACTTAGGAGAAGAAAAATGTAAACGGAGAGCACGTGAAGTTATGTATTGGCCAAGAATAAACCAAGACATAGCACAGACTACAGCTACATGTGAATTATGTCTTACTAATAGACTGAAACAACAAGTCAAGCCACTGAGTCCTCACTCAGTGCCAGAGAGACCATACCAGAAAGTTGGCGCAGATTTGTTTGATTATAATGGGAAAATATACATTGTTGTGACTGATTATTACTCTAACTACCCTGAGGTGAAGACACTACATATAACTACTAGTAAAGCCGTAATCAAGTGCATGAAGTCAATCTTTGCAAGGCATGGTGTTCCTATGGAAGTGTTCACTGACAATGGTCCTCAGTTTTAGAGTGCTGAATTTAGACAATTTGCTGATGAGTGGGAATTTGTCCATACTACGTCAAGTCCCCACTATCCATGCTGAAATGGGTTGGTGGAAAGTTCAGTAAAAACTGTAAAGAGTCTCATGAAAAAAGCTCAAGAATGTAAAGAAGATTTCTACAAAAGTCTTTTAATCTACCACAGTACACCTTTACAGAATGGACTTTCTCCTGCACAAATGCTGATGGGAAGGAGGATTAGAGCAAATCTCCCGATACATGATGAACTGCTTAATACACATAACTCAGCGTTGGTCAGACTGAGTAAGGAACGTCAACAGGCGAAACAGAAACTGTTCCATGACAGGCGAGCAAAAAGCTTATCTGATCTAAAATCGGGTGACCAAGTCCGTCTCAGAGATCACGAGAAAGATATTTGGGGGCAGAAAGGTATTGTGATGTTAGTGTATTAGAATGCTTTATATTTGTAGACACTCCCTTAGTAATATATGTAAGCCTGAATCTTCAGTGATGGTCCCTGGGACCAGGGGGATGCTGGGATGTGGGTGGTCCAGTGTGCAGTGTGTCTGGAGTTGGTGATGGAATAAAAACAGCACAGCAGTGAACTCACATGTCTCTGTGTCCTTATGACTGGATTTCCAAACATATGAACAAAACATGATCCACCGCTGCCTGACAGTATATTGTATGATAAAGAGTGCCCCCGCCCCCCCCCCCCACGCGGGTACCACCACCCCCTTCCCCTTGCTGGACTTTTCCCACTGTCCTGTTGACAGACCCTGACAGTGCTCTCTGCTGCCCCTTTCTCTCAATCTGCGGCAGCGCTGATGTTTCTGAGAGAGCAGCTGAGCTGAGCAGAGAGAAGCATTAATAACATTCAAATCTGATCGCGGGTGGCACCGCCCCAGCTGGCCAGCGCCCCTGGTGAGTGCTATCCTCGCCAAACAATAGATAGGCCCCTGCACTCACAAATGCCCTCTTCCTGTCAATCTCGTTGCGATCACCGTTTCTGTGGCCCGTCGCACCTGTGCATTGTGGTGCATACGCAGCTCAAATCTGATTGCAGGCTGTTAGAAAACGCAGCCTAGCGATCAGGTCAGAATCGGCCCCATGTTACCAGTTACCTCTCTACTGTGCATGTGCAAATCTCTGGGAAAGAGGTGGCTGTTCCATTTCCCCTGTGCTATCCACTGATGCTGCAGTGCCAATGCGGGACTCTGGAAAGGATAGTATAATTATATCGGTGTAGGGTGTGTGGTGTGGGCCCCACTGTTCACTCTGCACCCTGCACCTATTATAGATACGCCAATGCATCCAGGACCCGCTGCTACCTGCAGTTTACATTAAAATAAAAACTTTGACACCATAAAAAAATTGCCTATGGCCCTGTCCTTTGCTCACTTATGGTCACAACACGTGCGATACGGAGAGAAAAGGTGCTGGTACTCACTGACAGTTACAAGTTGGTACAAGACTTATAATTAGTTTCACATAGTGGAAAGATGCTCAGATGCTTATTTTATTCATTTCTGAAATTATCATAGGGGTCTATTCATGAAGCAGTGAAAAGAGTGGAGACGTGAGCCAGTGGAGAAGATGCCCATGGCAACCAATCAGCTGTTCTGTACAATTGTATAGTATACAAATTATAAATGTTACTTCAATGCCGATTGGTTGCCATAGGCAACTTCTCCACTGGCTCATCATACATACGTCCATCTCAACACGAGACCCACAGAATTTTTCAGTAAAAGACAACCTATTGCAAAACTGCAGTATACCATCAGTAATGTTTCAAAATATATGGCCATGCATAGTGCAAATCTTAGGATGGTTTCCTGTTTCCCCCCCCCCCTTTAAACTAAGTGATTATGATGAGTACGGCTTTATTGGTATGGCAACTCTGCATGCAGCTATATTCCGTCTAAGACATTTTAAATATTGAGCCCATAGAACAATGGCCCTCATTCCGAGTTGTTCGCTCGCTAGCTGCTTTTAGCAGCATTGCACACGCTAGGCCGCCGCCCTCTGGGAGTGTATCTTAGCTTAGCAGAATAGCGAACGAAAGGTTAGCAGAACTGCTACTAAATAATTCCTTTCATTTTCTGAGTAGCTCCAGTCCTACTCCTAGATTGCGATCACCTCAGTCCGTTTAGTTCCTGGTTTGACGTCACAAACACGCCCTGCGTTCGGCCAGCCACTCTCCCGTTTCTCCAGACACTCCTGCGTTTTTCCCTGACACACCTGCGTTTTTTAGCACACTCCCGGAAAACGCTCAGTTACCACCCAGAAACGCCCCTTTCCTGTCAATCATTTACCGATCAGCAGTGCGACTGAAAAGCGCCGAAGGATCCACAGCAAAACTGCTAAGTTTTTAGTTAAATAACTAAGTGCATGCGCTCTGCGTGCCTTGCGCATGCGCAATTAGCAACAAATCGCAGCATAGCGAAAATCAGCAACGAGCGAACAACTCGAATGACCCCCAAAAGGTAGTTCTGTTTGCTGACTCAAGTTGATGTAGTGCAGCACAGGCAGTTAGCTTAAACAATGGAAGTTTATTTTATAAAGGTGGTATGTAAAAACAATTTCTTAAGGCATCTGGTGTACTGTATTTAAACATAAATGTTTTGTGATTGTTAAAGCCATCTGAATATTTATAATTTTTCATAAAAAAAAAAAAATGTCAGACAAGTGAGATATTCCCCTTTCCTGCAGAAGGAAGAAAAAGAATTAACTTTCCTCATATAAACACAAAGACTACAGACATCCAGGTCACACCAGTTATTGCAGTGCACAGATGTTCTGCTGTTCCCTAAAAATGAATGATGCAGCATTGGATTAGAAGTGATCCATTATGAATTTTTCTAATCAATTATTTTCAATTATAAGCTTAATTATTTAAATTTAATTTAAATTTGGTTATTTAAGGATCACATCCTTTCATTTTTCCCTGTTCTACGAAGCTTACAATGTAATTTTTCATAACTGAGTGCAGTAAGTCTCAAGGCTTATCTAAACATGGTATTTAAATGAAAGTCTTTTAAAACCCATATCCTATTTTCCAAATGAGTTGAGCTCTGATGTAACAAGTCCAAGCTTTTAGGAAATCCTTTCAAAGTCTAATATAGTATTTCAATTTTCAATAATATATATGAGAATGCAGCCTATCAAGCCATTAGAACACATAGTAATGGTACCACAGGATTATTAGTCATGGACTACTTGAGTGACAGTTCTTTTGTCTTGCACATAATTCTGATGTATATATAGAAAGACTCAACCCTCCAGTGAATGTGTACAGTATGTGCCAGGTGCTCTTTAAAATTGTACAACCTCTGTACGGTTACGTAATGGCAGTCACCACATTGTCATGTGCTTCAAGATGTAGCCAAGATGTAAGAAATAATTGCTGACATAACCATCTCCACATTAAATTTGCCAATTAACACAAAACTACAGGAAAAAAAAATGAACTGTGTGATCCTTATAAGAAAATGATAAATTAGTATGTAGTGAGGCAAAAATGTAATTGCTCTTCACAGCAGATGGAATTGCTCATCACATATGGCCAACCGTCCAGTTCAAACAAGATATCCACATTAATGACAGATACTGTCCTCATACACTGTGACATTAATCACGTCAAACAGCACCTTGTGGCGCGCCAGGTCCCAGGCAAATTGGCAGCACCAAGCGTATATCTTGCTCAAAATGTGTGACTTATTTACATAATAAAACAACTGGAAACAACAAAAATACTTTTGCTAGATTGCACTGATCAGTTTAATGTGCAACATTTGTACATCTGTGTGCAAATGAGTCTGAATCTGTGTAAGAAGTGCTACGATGTAGTGGTATCGGCTTTTCTCATGGCAAGTTCCGTTGTGCTTCATCTACAACTTTGTACGGATTTATTGTAAAACGAATTCATGTGCTCTTCAAGTGGCAGCCCAATGTCTCTGGTACACATTGACCGGTGTTTCACTGCATCTGCTGAGTGGGTCGGGCGTCTCGCTCTGTATAGCGAATAGAAACAAAGGTTTTGAGAACACATTTATAGTTCCAATGCCCGGTATAAAAATTCAATTGGCAATATAACAGCCCTACACAGTGCCATAATATACTACCTCACCTCATCGTTCTGCCATATAACTACATGTAACCACCCATAGCTTTGCATTGACCCAAGATTGCTTTATAATGACATCATATCATTCTGTCCTGTATGCTACAATATGCTACCTGATTGCTTCCTCCTGCCCTTGGCTTTCTCTTCATGGGTCCACTGTGATTGATTATACTACTTCTGTTCCCTGCATCCTAATGACCATTTATTGGGAAGAGTAAAGCTGTAACCAGGGATAGTGATGATGAGGAGAGCACCAACTGTCATTCATTTTCCTAACTGAATGACGTTGTACCAAACTATGTGTTACCTTCTTAACTGGAAAATATATTGATTCATCTATTGTATTATTTTCTGTGTATCAAACACAACATTCTAATAGAACAAAGTGTTTTTAAAAAAATGTATCTTAAATAACTAAAAAAATGAGAATTTTCTTGTAAGACTAGCTTTGATTTGCATGCAGAGTTTTGAAAACACTTTAAATATCCAATGAAATAATTGAGTTTTAAGAAATATATTACCTCCTCAATGGCATGAACGTCTTACCTTGTATACACTGCTTATACATACCAAAAGTAAGCCATTCCAATTAAGACACACATAAACACAGCACAAATCCTCCATTGCTATAGCTTGTGTTTGTGTATAGTTGCTTAATGTATGGATGGCCATCTCCCATCATGATATACTGGGTATTGTGGTGCATAGAGAGTCAAGGGAAAAAAGTAATATACATAAAGAAAAATATGTGTTGTTATAAGCTCACCTGAACAAGTTGTACATGCAGTGATAAATCAATCAGATAGAAAGTGTCACTTCTAATCTCCTTCCATCTGTCAATGTTCATCTCAGTGTATGACCGAAAATAAATCAAAAAGGAGTACTAGGACACACACAGTTTGTGTAGCGTATTTTATTGAATTCAGATACCAATAATTTGAATGCATCAACCTTTATTACAAAAGGGGACGGAAAGGGTGAAAGAAAGGGAGAAAGAAAGAAAGAAAGAAAGAAAGAAAGAAAGAAAGAAAGAAAGAAAGAAAGAAAGAAAGAAAAAGAAAGAAAAGGGAAGGCAGGAAATTAGTCCAATTTATAATATTAAAATCTAATGGAATGAGGAAACAAATGATGGAGCCCTTACGTGTACACCTGATACTGCATGCAATACTATCGGCCTATATGTTTTATTTACCACACTGTCGCCTTCAGAAATGGGGTAATTTGGAAAGACTATGTTCAGGTTGTGAAGACCATGACAATGGTGAGCATGCAAGATTCACAATACTTTTGACATATGTGCTACAGCAGTAATTTTCTTTCAAGTATGTTTGGAAAACAATAATCGTGTTTACCCTACTGCATGGCCTCTAACATAACACATATGTAAGTGGAACACATCTTCTCCATAAGCAAACACAAGGGAGGTTTCTTGCTGTCCAGAACCACTCATCCCTAATCAGCAGCTCAAATCATCCCCACAATAGCTGTAGTATATACCGTAATATGATTTAAGTAGAACTGCTGTGCATGCCCAGTGGCCTCAGCTTCTTCTACTGTTCCAAGCCTGCATCCAACCAGAGAGACCAGAGAGAAGATGCCAGACAGGTATATTAATAGGAGATGGAACAATATGTACTATGAAAGCTCAGTTGTATTTTGTATCTATGTATATTTATTAAGAGCTCAGTTATACTTTGTATCTATGTATATTTATTAAGAGATGTTTAACCTTATAACCTGTAACCTTATACTGACCATATGTGTTATTTAAATGATAAATATGTTTGATACAGAAAGTATGTTTTGTAGAATCATATTTTAGACCATCTATGTGAATTAATAATACTAAAATAATACTTAATACTATTACTGTATTACATAAACGATCCAGTGTATAAGTAGACCAATGTGTACTATATGTTCTGGACCAGTGCTAGTTTCCACTGCCTCCCCTAGACTTGCACAATGATCAGCATGCTTACCTGCATGTTTACAGTTATAACTCCCGCACGGTAAAAACTCTAAGTAGCATTTTAGCCATGTCAGGATCCCGATACAGCGTACTGAGGTCAATATAGTGACTGGTGACTGTTCACCTCCTTACCGCATACCCAACCAATATCACTCAAACCCGTATTTTGGATGCCATGTTTTTCTGCTCTGCCTACATCCATTAAAGGATATTCTTTATGCCTGGTAGCACTGTTTTATTTAACATTATGTTTTTTCTTACCACCTCCAGGACTTGCCTAAATGATGAATCAGGCCAGCAGCAGTCAGTAAGAGATTTACATTCATCCTGCCCCTCCAAATCCACAAGTGGTATTTAGACAATGTTGTCATGCTGGTCTCCTGTGGTGGGTGCTTGATCCGCATCTAGGAGAAGCAACAACTAGTAAGTAAGTGAAGCTTTTGTCTTACAAAAACATTCATTATATGTTCATACTGTATGTTCTACCTTGCTTAATTACATTATAGTCTTCATATACACAGAATTTGTAATTCTTTATTACTATACAGAGACAAAGATAGTGGATTCCTGGAAATATATTATGTGTTAAATACTATAGTATTATACTGTTCCAACAATAATGTACTTTTCACCATTCTTAGATGTTGGTTGTGCAAATATAGTATAGTAAAATAGTAATTGTAACCAATGGTGGGAACTTTGTGGTCAGCGGTGAGGTTACTTTCTGTCAACCGCTGACCACAAAGTTCCCACCATTTGGTTACAATGGAGCGCATAGGCGCTACATTGTATCACTGCCATGTGATGCCTGACAGACACTACAGGAGCACACAGCCAATCAGGAGGGTGCCACGACGTGGCGCTCCCTGATTGGCTGAAGGAACCCTCTTAGACAGAAGTCAGGGGGGGGTTCCTGGCAGTCGGGGAAAGGGGTCCCATGTGAAAACATGGGGCCCCTTTCAGTGCGTGGTCGGGTGTCCGTTTTTTTATTTTGCAAAGTACGTGGATTACAAATAGAACAGAAGAGGACCGATCTACACTGGATTATGTGAGTATAATTTTTCCTACAGGTACCCCATGGATTCTACATGGAGAAGAGGACCGACCCTCGTGTGAACATAGGTAAGTATGTATGTTTGGTGGTGTGGATGTATGTAATAAACTTTTACTTTCAAGGTGTGTGTCTCCTGTTTTTATTGGGGTATTTTTTTAGTAGTAGTACTACAGGTACCAGCGGTTTCCTCCGCATGCTGGTACTTGTGGTTCTCCAAGTACCAGCTTGCGGGGGAGGCTTGCTGGGACTTGTAGTACTGCTACTAAAAACAATATTCACATTTTGTCAAAAAGGCTATCAGCCCCCCATCCGCCGCCCTTGGATGGGGGGACAGCCTCGGGCTTCACCCCTGGCCCTTGGGTGGCTGGAGGGGGGACCCCTTGATTTAAGGGGTTCCCACTCCTCCAGGGTACCCCGGCCAGGGGTGACTAGTTGGGTATGTAATGCCAGGGCCGCAGGGACCAATATAAAAGTGTCCCTCGGCTGTGGCATTATGTATCTGGCTAGTGGAGCCCGGTGCTGGTTTCAGAAATACGGGGAACCCCTACGCTTTTTGTCCCCCGTATTTTTGGAACCAGGACCAGGCGCAGAGCCCGGTGTTGGTTGATTAAATATGGGGGAACCCCTGTCACTTTTTTCCCCATATTTTTTCAACCAGGACCGGCTCAATGAGCCCGAGGCTGGTTTTGCTTAGGAGGGGGGACCCTACACATTTTTTTCAAAAAATGTAACACTTTCCCACCCCTTCCCACTGATAAACATGCACGGATCTCATGGATCCGTGCATGCCTATCAGAACACGGTAAAAAAAAGCAGGTCTGTTTTATTTTAGCACTTTTTTACGATTTGTATTTTTTCACTGCAGTGTTTGGCTATTGCCGGCAGTGTTTGTGAATTACACTTTTTAGTAAATGACCGAGTTCTACCAAATTTCAGGCGTATTTGACCGATGGTGTATTCATTCGTAATTTTTTTCTTTGAGTTCTAAAAAAATACGAATGCCCTCATCACTGCCGTGATTTGAGTTTAGTAAATTCCCGAGATGACACTTTGAAGAAAAAACACCATCTCGGTCAAAATCGGGACCTTAGTAAATATACCCCACTGTCTAAATATCTATATAGTCTGATGTACACAAAAATGTTTATATCCATTTTTATATGTGGTTATACTTGGCAGCCAGTATAACTTAGAGATCTGTGGATCACATTGTTTGCCTAACACTATATGTAACGACAATATTTAATCATTCATCTCGTAAGCAGTTGATCTAAGGGAATGACATATTAAAAGTACAGCATGACCAATGTGTTAACATACAGTATTGGCTTTTAAATTGGTTGCATGCAGTTGGGCATTCTAAGCCAAGATGGCAAACTGCCTGTCTGTTTGAAAGATTTAAGAAGCTTTTGTCTGATCATGTTGTGTAATCCCTGCTTTAGAATTCTGGGTATGCTAAAGGCTAGTGTTGAAACTGAAGCAGTATTATAATGTATTAACAGTTTCATCAGTGGACTCACTAACACAGTAGCTGGTTTCGGTCATCTACTCTCAAACCAAAAGGAAAATGTATTCGTCTTCAGTTTTCTGTATAATGGAATCTAGATTCTTTACAATAGCAAAGTTGACTATGTCTTTCACATTCTTGTTAGTGATGTGCACAGTGGTTGATTAAGACAGGAATAGGCAACCTGTGACACTACAGTTACTGTGGAACTAAATATCTCAGCATGCCCTGACACAGTTTTGCTGTTAAGGAATGCTAAACTGGTGGCAGGACATGCTGAGATGTGTAGTGCCACAGCTAAAGGTTGCTTACTCCATAGCATACTTGCCTACTCTTCCACACTGACGCAGGGAAGGGGTGGACAGTGGAGTGGGATTATATTAATATTCATAATTTTCCAGTGGGAGGGCGGCTTGCTTGACTTCATATATTTCCTGTTCCTGGAAATAGATTTCTTAGCTTTCAATGTGATTAAAAAAACAAAAAACTAGAGAGTCCCCCCTATCAGGAGATACAGTATTGGGGACTTGGGGATCATAGTTCAGGAGTCAGAGCAATCCACTGGTGAAAAATATAAAGCTGCATACCAGGCGTGTGGAGCTGGAGCAGGGTTCGGCGACAGGAACACTGATATCTCTAGTTCTGGTCATAGTAGAGACAAGCTGCCACTGTCCACCGAAAGAGGAGAGTCCCAGCTTTTGGAGTATACCCTCAGAAAAACTCTAAGTCAAACAGAACCCGAGACATCTGGCTGGGAAGAGCAATTAACAGGCTTGGATGGTGACCACTGCTTTGAAGTTGGATATCTCCGGTTCACCAGAGACGATTTTCAAAACTCTGGTATCCCGGGAAAGAGGGGATCCTCAGCCATCAGACAAGGGCCATTATGAAAAGACGGCCCTGGGTCTGAACTAGGTTCTATTGCTCCCCCAGATTCCTGCACTTGCTCCAGTTTTCCGCAGAGAAGGAGATTGTGGATTGCCTTTGGAAACCCCCTATAGGGATCCTGAATTTGCCCCTGTACCCCTGAAATAAGATTTACTCAGTTTAACTTGCAAAGCATGGTAGCTCTTCAATAACTTCACACATTCTAATACTATTCATAGAATATCAGTCTAAAAGCAACTAATCTAGTCATGGGAATGGTGGCTGCCTCACAGTTTACCATCACCTTACTGTACATCTAATGTAATTGAGTTTGCAACCAGTTATGTGACCCACTCAAGCAGGGGCGTAGCTATGCAAATTGGGGCCCCATAGCATAGTGTAACCCTCCCTTACTTCCAAGGAATATAAGTTACCTAATAACTAATTGTGCCTCCACCCAGACCAATTGTTTAATAAGGCTTGCCTGGGTAAGCCTCCCTCAATCCCTGTGTTTAAGTACACTCCCCTATTCAACCCCACACCACTAATATTTTACCTGTTCTCTCTTCCAGGATTCATGGATCGGACTCCAACTCACAAACACAGATGGTAAGTATAATATTAAGTTTAATATCTTATAACGACATATTGCTATTATGCATTAATAACTTTTGCTGGTTAATAAAGGAATATCATATTAATACTACATCTCCCCCAACTACCTATACATGAATTGCTCGCATGCAATACAAAAAATTACCTTCTTAAAGCAACACCCTGAGGTGTTAGAGTGACCCGGGTACTCTTACTGCAATGGTTAGTGCACTATAGGGCCCATAATATTTTAGGAAAAAACAACTATATTCATACATGACATATTACACTATTCATCAAACATCACATCCCTTCTTTTCCTTAACCAATGGAATATTATGTAATAGATAGTCCTGTCTATATTTTGCAACAATCGCCCCTTGGTATGCTGCTACATGAGTGTCTCTCCTTCTGAATTCACAAAGTATCTTTTAGCTTAACTGTAACAAATCCTATGAATGGATTTTTCTCCTGCTCTGTTATCTCCCTGCTTTGAAGTAACTGAAGCTGTTTTATTATATAAAGAATTCCTTGGAAATGCTGTAGATCCAACTTAGTACTGTAATATTTCCTCAAAAGAAAGCTGTAGTTTATTGTATTCCACAATATGTAAATCTCCTCTAATCCTGCCGGATTTAATCCTGGGCTGTCCTTTAGACGAATATCTTGTTTAATGAATATTACATGTATGGCGCTAGATGCGTTCACTGTTCCTGTGTTATTTCAAGTTCCTCAATTTAGTGGTGGAACAATATAGTATACTTTAACTGTCAGCTTCTTCTCTTCTCTCTCTTATTTATTCGAAGTGCAGTCTAATTATGGATCAATAAAGTATTTAGGCAGATGCCACAAGATATTGACTTGGCTCTTTACTTTTAGTAGTCTCTATTCTTATTAGCTACTTCCAATTTATGACAGTGTTGTGATGGTTGTAATATCTTTAATTCAACTGCACTGTTCTATTCAAATATATCTGCACATCATCTATGTAGCAGTTATGAATAAATATTCAGTGTGGCCCAAATTAAATCATTATATCTCTTCGCTGCATGTAGTATATGAATATTGAGGGGAAAAAATATATGAAAGTACTTGTGTGGCTCCTGTCACAGTTAACTTTATCCCCATTTATTGTATATCCTGACGGTATTTTTCCTGCACTATGTAAGTCTTCTCTATCCTCAAACTATTCCATGAAGCATAGCCATTTGATGGTTATTGCAGCTATTGCTCAGGGTATCAACAGTCTAAACTGTGAAGCTAAGTGTATTCCAACAGCTGTAATGTTAAATGCAGGGTAGAAGACAGGTGTCACTTACAGTCTCTCATGACTTGTCTGCATCTCCGTAGACTGCTTCCCCGACTTCTTGTACTGCCAGCCCATCAAGTCCCTCCTCTATCGTTTACTGGAGCTCCAGCATCTGAACTCCGCCTCTGCTGGGAAGAAGTGGCTATCGCTGGCGTCAGTGTTGCTAGGACACCGACCACTTCTTCCGCTGTCACTGGCCGCCGGAGCCTCCCGTCACACTGCCCTCCGCCGCCGCTTGACCGGGGCAATGCGGGGATCTGCACTTCAGCGGCGCCTCAGCACCACTGCACCGCCACTACCTCTTCGCCCGGCACCCGGAGATCACAGCCAGGTACCCGTCTTTTCCGGCCGCTGCTGCGCTCCGCTCTCCGCCGCCTGGACTGCCTTGTTCCGGCCACAACGCCTGAGCTCCGGCGGCCGCCGTGTCTACAGCCCTCCAACAGCGCCCCGAGCTCAGACGTGCGCACTCACAAGGGGATCAGCATACCACCCGTGCCGCTGACAGAGAGCGCTTTTTATATTCTCCCCTGTCAGCGGCACGCGGCCCCTTCAGCCTCTCGTGACCCCCCCTTTTTCCCGCTCTGCCCGCGTGAGTCCTGACTCTATGAGCGCGGGGACACTCTGGAAGCTTCCCCAGCTTCTTCCACAGTGCCCTGTGTAGCGTATATTTAACCCCTTCAGAGCCACTATAAAGCGTCTATCCGTCTCTACTATGTGCAGCAGTTCCTACCTCTCTATAGTAACACTATTTTATACATTTCTTCACATAAATTAATTTATATACACATATAGGTATATTACACCACATATATATCATTATAATATATATACACCTATACATTGTTCACACTATATATACATATGGTTACACTAGTAAGTCATGCCCTCCCCCCCCCCAACTGACTGCAAGAGGCACCCTTTCCCCCTTGGGAATTACTCAGAGACCCCTCCCCCCCAGTGGCGTTTGAATGGGGAGGGGGCAAAATATGGCAGCGGAACAGGCACTGGCGATTGGGAACGTTTACCTCGGATCCCCACGGTGACTTCTCCTTTAACAGGTGTGCTTTTTGCTGCCACAGCTTGCTATACCATGCTCTCCTGTCTTGCCGGTTCTTCACAGATGCATTACTGGGAGGAGGCAGAGATGTCACAGCAGGCTCAGCATGGCCTCCCAGTAATGAATCTCTGAAAAGCCGGCAATTCAGGTTAGCATGGTATAGTACGCTGCGACAGCAAATAGCACACTTGTTAAAGGAGAAGTCACTGCAGGGACCCGGGGGTAAGCGCTATCCCGCACTTGGGGGGGAGGTATTGGGGGAGCATCAATATGTAATTTTTTTGGCGCCCCCAACCTCAAACCATTCTGGTACCCCTGCTTCCCCCGACTACTTAAAGATCTTCCCCTTGCACTACCTGCAGCGGGAGGGCTGCTGCCTGCTGAACTGCAGCCACATCTGCTGCTCTCAAGGCCGGGTCCGTCTAGTCTCTCCTCCTCACAGACGCTGGGAGTAGGAGTGGCTGTGGTCCGGGGATGTCCCTGCAGACTCAGCCACGCCTCCTCCAAGTATTAGTTAAGTCTCAGGAGAGGCGGGGCCAACCAGGTGAGCAGGTGTGGTTGCGGTGCAGCAACACACTTCTACTGTGATAGCTGCCAGCAGGGCTCCGCAACTAGGTGTAGAGGAAGGGTGCTGGGCCCCAGAGATGGCTCGGGCCCCATAGCAACTGCATCCCCTGCACCTATGGTAGCTACGCCCTTGCACTCAAGGCATCTCTGTGCGTCTGATTAGATGCACAGTGGGGGTTATTCAGATATGGTTGGAGGTGTGACATCATGTGCAAAGTGCTGATTATTAGAGATGTGCACCGGAAATTTTTCGGGTTTTGTGTTTTGGTTTTGGATTCGGTTCCGCGGCCGTGTTTTGGATTCGGACACGTTTTGGCAAAACCTGCCTGAAATTTTTTTGTCGGATTTGGGTGTGTTTTGGATTCGGCTGTCTTTTTCCAAAAACCCCTCAAAAACAGCTTAAATCATAGAAATTGGGGGTCATTTTGATCCTATAGTATTATTAACCTCAATAACCATAATTTCCACTCATTTCAGTCTATTCTGAACACCTCACACCTCACAATGTTATTTTTAGTGCTAAAATTTGCACCAAGGTCACTGGATGACTAAGCTAAGCGACCCAAGTGGCCGACACAAACACCTAGCCCATCTAGGAGTGGCACTGCAGTGTCAGACAGGATGGCACTTAACAAAAATTGGCCCCAAACATCACATGATGAAGATAAGATAAATTTAAAAAAAAAAAGAGGTGCAAAATGGAATTGTCCTTGGGCCCTCCCACCCACCCTTATGTTGTATAAACAGGACATGCACACTTTAACAAACCCATCATTTCAGCGACAGGGTCTGCCACACGACTGTGGCTGAAATGACTGGTTGGTTTTGGCCCCCACCAAAAAAGAAGCAATGAATCTCTCCTTGCACAAACTGGCTCTACAGAGGCAAGATGTCGACCTCATCCTCATCCTCCGATTCCTCACCCCTTTCACTGTGTACATCCCCCTCCTCACAGAGTATTAATTTGTCCCCACTGGAATCCACCATCACAGGACCCTGTGTATTTTCTGGAGGAAAATGCTGGTAAATGTCTCCATGGAGGAATTGATTATAATTCATTTTGATGAACATCATCTTCTCCACATTTTGTGGAAGTAACCTCGTACGCCGATTGCTGACAAGGTGACCGGCTGCACTAAACACTCTTTTGGAGTAAACACTGGAGGGGGGGCAACAAAGGTAAAATAAAGCCAGTTTGTGCAAGGGCCTCCAAATTGCTTCTTTTTCCTGCCAGTATACGTACAGACTGACGTGCCTACTTGGATGCTGTCACTCATATAATCCTCCACCATTCTTTCAATGTTGACAGAATCATATGCAGTGAAAGTAAACGACATGTCAGTAATCGTTGGCAGGTCCTTCAGTCTGGACCAGATGTCAGTTTTCGCTCCTGACTGCCCTGCATCACCGCCAGCGGGTGGTTTTGTAAATCTGATCCTTTTCCTGGCAGCTCCAGTGGCGGTAGAAAATGAAGGAGGAGCTGTTGGCGGTTCACGTTCCGCTTGACTTGACAAGTGTCTCACCAGCAGGTCTTTGAACATCTGCAGACTTGTGTCTGCCGGAAAGAGAGATACAACGTAGGCTTTAAACCTAGGATCGAGCACGGTGGCCAAAATGTAGTGCTCTGATTTTAACAGATTGACCACCCGTGAATCCTGGTTAAGCGAATGAAGGGCTCCATCCACAAGTCCCACATGCCTAGCGGAATCGCTCCGTTTTAGCTCCTCCTTCAATCTCTCCAGCTGCTTCTGCAAAAGCCCGATGAGGGGAATGACCTGACTCAGGCTGGCAGTGTCTGAACTGACTTCACGTTTGGCAAGTTCAAAGGGTTGCAGAACCTTGCACAACGTTGAAATCATTCTCCACTGCGCTAGAGTCAGGCGCATTCCCCCTCCTTTGCCTATATCGTAGGCAGATGTATAGGCTTGAATGGCCTTTTGCTGCTCCTCTATCCTATGAAGCATATAGAGGGTTGAATTCCCCCTCGTTACCACCTCTTGCTTCAGCTGATGGCGTGGCAGGTTCAGGAGTGTTTGCTGGTGCTCCAGTCTTCGGCACGCGGTGGCTGAATGCTGAAAGTGGCCCGCAATTCTTCGGGCCACAGACAGCATCTCTTGCACGCCCCTGTCGTTATTAAAAAAATTCTGCACCACCAAATTCATTGTATGTGCAAAACATGGGACGTGCTGGAATTTGCCCACATGTAATGCACGCACAATATTGGTGGCGTTGTCCGATGTCACAAATCCCCAGGAGAGTCCAATTGGGGTAAGCCAATCTGCGATGATGTTCCTCAGTTTCCGTAAGAGGTTGTCAGCTGTGTGCCTCTTATGGAAAGCGGTGATACAAAGCGTAGCCTGCCTAGGAACGAGTTGGCGTTTGCGAGATGCTGCTACTGGTACCGCCGCTGCTGTTGTTGCTGCGGGAGGCAATACAACTACCCAGTGGGCTGTCACAGTCATATAGTCCTGAGTCTGCCCTGCTCCACTTGTCCACATGTCCATGGTTAAGTGGACATTGGGTACAACTGCATTTTTTAGGACACTGGTGAGTCTTTTTCTGAGGTCTGTGTACGTTCTCGGTATCGCCTGCTTAGAGAAGTGGAACCTAGATGGCATTTGGTACCTGGGACACACTACCTCAAGAAATTTTCTAAGTCCCTGTGAACTAACGGCGGATACCGGACGCACGTCTAACACCAACACAACTGCCAAGGCCTGAGTTATCCGCTTTGCAACAGGATGACTGCTGTGATATTTCATCTTCCTCGCAAAGGACTGTTGGACAGTCAATTGCTTCCTGGAAGTAGTACAAGTGGTCTTCCGACTTCCCCTCTGGGATGACGATCGACTCCCAGCAGCAACAACAGCAGCACCAGCAGCAGTAGGTGTTACACTCAAGGATCCATCGGAGGAATCCCAGTCAGAAGGGGACTCGTCAGACTTGCCAGTGACATGGCCAGCAGGACTATTGGCGTTCCTGTCTAAGGAGGAAATTGACACTGAGGGAGTTGGTGGGGTGGTTTGCACTGGGAGCTTGGGTACAAGAGGAAGAAGGGATTTAGTTGTCAGTGGACTGCTTCCGCTGTCACCCAAAGTTTTTGAACTTGTCAATGACTTCTGATGAATGCGCTCCAGGTGTCGTATAAGGGAGGATGTTCCTAGGTGGTTAACGTCCTTACCCCGACTTATTACAGCTTGACAAAGGCAACACACGGCTTGACACCTGTTGTTCACATTTCTGTTAAAATAATTCCACACCGAAGAGGTGATTTTTTTTGTATTTTGACCAGGCATGTCAATGGCCATATTCATCCCATGGACAACACGTATCTCCCTGGGTGCCTGACTTAAACAAACCACCTCACCATCAGTATCCTCCTGGTCAATTTCCTCCTCAGCGCCAGCAACACCCATATCCTCATCCTGGTGTACTTCAACAGTGACATCTTCAATTTGACTATCAGGAACTGGACTGTGGGTGCTCCTTCCAGCACTTGCAGGGGGCGTGCAAATGGTGGAAGGCGCCAACTCTTCCCGTCCAGTGTTGCGAAGGTCAGGCATCGCAACCGACCCAATTGGACTCTCCTTGGGGATTTGTGATTTAGAAGAATGCACAGTTCTTTGCTGTGCTCTTGCCAGCTTAACTCTTTTCATTTTTCTAGCGGGAGGATGAGTGCTTCCATCCTCATGTGAATCTGAACCACTAGCCATGAACATAGGCCAGGGCCTCAGCCGTTCCTTGCCACTCCGTGTCGTAAATGGCATATTGGCAAGTTTACGCTTCTCCTCAGACACTTTTAATTTAGATTTTTGGCTCATTTTACTGAACTTTTGTTTTTTGGGGATTTTACATGCTCTCTACTATGACATTGGGCATCGGCCTTGGCAGACGACGTTGATGGCATTTCATCATCTCTGCCATGAATAGTGGCAGCATCTTCAGCACTAGGTGGAAGTGGATCTTGATCTTTCCCTATTTTACACACCAAATTTTTGTTCTCCATTTTTTAATGTGTGGAATTATATGCCAGTAATATTATTATATCAATAGCAAGGGCCTACTGTCCTGTACTACTATATATATACTGGTGGTCCCCAAAATGCTGCACTGTACTACTATACTGCTCACAAACAATGATCACAGATATGGATACTTGAAGTGACACGGAGCTGCAAGATACAGCAATGGCCTACTGTACTGTTCTACTATATATATACTGGTGGTCCCCAAAATACTGCACTGTACTACTATGCTGCTCACAAACAATGCAGCACAGATATGGATACTTGAAGTGACACGGAGCTGCAAGATACAGCAATGGCCTACTGTACTTTACTACTATATATATACTGGTGGTCCCCAAAATTCTGCACTGCATTACTATACTGCTCACAAACAATGCAGCACAGCTTTGGATACTTGAAGTGACACGGAGCTGCAAGATACAGCAATGGCCTACTGTACTGTACTACTATATATATACTGGTGGTCCCCAAAATGCTGCACTGTACTGCTATACTGCTCACAAACAATGCAGCACAGATATGGATACTTGAAGTGACACAGAGCTGCAAGGTACAGCAATGGCCTACTGTACTGTACTACTATATATATATATATATATACTGGTGGTTCCCCAAAATGCTGCTCTGTACTACTATACTGCTCACAAACAATGCAGCACAGATATGGATACTTGAAGTGACACGGAGCTGCAAGATACAGCAATGGCCACCTGTACTACTATATATATACTGGTGGTCCCCAAAATGCTGCACTGTATTACTATACTGCTCACAAACAATGCAGCACAGCTATGGATACTTGAAGTGACACGGAGCTGCAAGATACAGCAATGGCCTACTGTACTGTACTATTATATATATACTGGTGGTCCCCAAAATGCTGCAATGTACTGCTATACTGCTCACAAACAATGCAGCACAGATATGGATACTTGAAGTGACACGGAGCTGCAAGATACAGCAATGGCCTACTGTACTTTACTACTATATATATACTGGTGGTCCCCAAAATTCTGCACTGCATTACTGTACTGCTCACAAACAATGCAGCACAGCTATGGATACTTGAAGTGACACGGAGCTGCAAGATACAGCAATGGCCTACTGTACTACTCTATATATACTGGTGGTCCCCAAAATGCTGCAATGTATTACTATACTGCTCACAAACAATGCAGCACAGCTATGGATACTTGAAGTGACACGGAGCTGCAAGATACAGCAATGGCCTACTGTACTGTACTACTATATATATACTGGTGGTCACCAAAATGCTGCACTGTACTGCTATACTGCTCACAAACAATGCAGCACAGCTATGGATACTTGAAGTGACACGGAGCTGCAAGATACAGCAATGGCCTACTGTACTGTACTACTATATATATACTGGTGGTCCCCAAAATGCTGCACTGTACTACTATACTGCTCACAAACAATGCAGTACAGATATGGATACTTGAAGTGACACGGAGCTGCAAGATTCAGCAATGGCCTACTGTACTACTATATATATACTGGTGGTCCCCAAAATGCTGCACTGTACTACTATACTGCTCACAAACAATGCAGCACAGATATGGATACTTGAAGTGACACGGAGCTGCAAGATACAGCAATGGCCTACTGTACTGTACTACTATATATATACTGGTGGTCCCCAAAATACTGCACTGTACTACTATACTGCTCACAAACAATGCAGCACAGATATGGATACTTGAAGTGACACGGAGCTGCAAGATACAGCAATGGCCTACTGTACTGTACTACTATATATATACTGGTGGTCTTCAAAATGCTGCACTGCACTACTATACTGCTCACAAACAATGCAGCACAGATATGGATACTTGAAGTGACACGGAGCTGCAAGATACAGCAATGGTCTACTGTACTGTACTACTATATATATACTGGTGGTCCCCAAAATGCTGCACTGTACTACTATACTGCTCACAAACAATGCAGTACAGATATGGATACTTGAAGTGACACGGAGCTGCAAGATACAGCAATGGCCTACTGTACTGTACTACTATATATATACTGGTGGTCCCCAAAATGCCGCACTGTACTACTATACTGCTCACAAACAATGCAGCACAGATATGGATACTTGAAGTGACACGGAGCTGCAAGATACAGCAATGGCCTACTGTACTGTACTACTATATATATATATATATATATATATATATATACTAGTGGTCCCCAAAATACTGGATACTGTCTAGAACGGAGTCTGACACGGAGCTGCAAGATACAGCAATGGACTACTGTACTGTACTACTATAATACTGGTGGTTACCACAATGCAGCACACAGAGCACAGATATTGAGCTTTTCAGGCAGAGAATGTAGCAACGTCCTCTCCGCTCAATCTCCAATGCACGAGTGAAAATTGCGGCGACGCCTGGCTCTTTATATGGAATTCGAATCTCGCGAGAATCCGACAGCGGGATAATGACGTTCGGCCTCGTTCGGGTTAACTGAGCAAGGCGGGAAGATCCGAGGCTGCCTCGGACCCGTGAAAAACACGGGAAGTTCGGGGGGGGGGGTTCGGATCTCGACGAACCGAACCCGCTCATTTCTACTGATTATCCGTAATTTGTGCATGTGCAAGACCAGTTCTGCATGTGCCTGGAGGGGTCCTGTGACGTAGTATGCAGCCCAGCATTAGACTGTCACTAATTGATAGTCTGATGCAGTTTCAGGGGTGGGGAGGGGGCGTTTTGCCACTGTTTAGGGGGATGGAAGAGGCCAGAGATTTCCTTACCAATGCAACGGATGGCTTACGGGTCACCATGCATGCCGCAAGCCGTTCGATGATGAGTGAGAGATCTGATGCTGCATCTTAGTACACATGTCGGGCCACTACTGCAGCAGGAGATGTCTATTTGTAATAAACGCCTCCTGCTGCATCACCATACAGCGCTATCACTGCTGCTGATTGCAACTCCAATTACATCTGAATCAGGCCCAGTAACACCCAATACTGTAAAGGGAAGCGGCTGTGCAATACCGTACAACTAACATAATGTACTAAAGCTGCAGGAGGTGTTTATAGGAACATAATCCTCCACTGATCCCTGTTGTATTAGAAATATAAATCGGCCGCAGCTTGTTTTATATGGCGGCAGTTTCTGTTGAAGCCAATGTGGATTAGAAGCTGTTTTATTCATTTTCATTTAATGGTGCTTTTATAGAGACAGCATTCAACGGACATCATAGAAACAGGCCACTGTGGAATAAAAGCTGTTGTATTCATATGTATACTATTTGTTTGTATTATTGTGTTATAGAAAGTATCATTAAATTGATTTAATAGAAACATATACCGGGCTGCTTTCACTTTAGATGTTTGTGAGGTGTTTCAGTGGAGAAGAAGAAAGATACACAGTGATTGCTCATTGTGGTGAGTTCTTACTTAAAGTTGTATTGTTTCCTATTCTGTTGGTTTGTCTATTTGAAGTGTGCATTCCATAACCATGTGGGTACCATATTCCATGTGGGTACCATAACATAATAAATGTGCTCCTCAAGAATGATACATTTTTAAATACCAATTAACAATTACTTAATATTGCCCCTTAATAAAATGAATCAATTATTTTTCCCACTAATATGTTAATAAAATAATATTAGCCTCATCAGAGAATTACCAATGTAACAGTTTCTGACTCCTTTTGCTACACATAATAATTTACTTTATTATAAGTGTATGGTGATTCCTCTCCTTCAACTGGGCCTGATAGCTGCCTCAGCTTTATATCATTTTAACATAGGTTTTATTTTGGTTTTATGTTGGTTTGGTTAAAATCACATTATAAAACCCCTCACAAAACCAACGTAAACCAGATGCACACCAACAAACAAATGTGAGTCCAATTCCTCTACACATCAAACTACTCCATTCTGAGTAACCCAGACCCTTATAACTCAAATCTGTGTTCGGACCACTGCAAGGGCTTTCCACTTCATCCGCAACTACTCTAATTTATGTCTATAGCTTACCAAAACCATCTGAATTCTCACCTGTACCAATATTATCTGTATTTTTAAACTATGAAAAGACATCCCCAATCTGCTTACTACAGTTCTCTCTTGTGCAAACTCATGTATGTATTTTTGATGTAATGATTTGCTTGTAATTGGCATTGCATGTGTGGGAAAGTTGATCAGTGAAACATAGTTTATTATTGCATGCTCTCTGGTGTTTACCTCCTTTTGATCATTTGTTCATTTGTGGTCAGGTGTACTATATCTGTACATTTAGTGAGGTGTAGTCATAGTGTAAAGCACAGAGTGTGATTCCTGATTGGTAAAAAAACAAATACCAAACACTGAGCAACGTCACCAAACAGGTAATTTCAACTTTAAATTTGTCATTTATTTTGTACTGTCTGGACATGGCTACTAGTAGCAGATTCACAGGCAAAAATCTTAAAGCTATGTGTGCAAATGCTAGGAGCTTAGGAGACAAAGTTCCAGAGCTAATTGCGATAATGACAAGGGATAACCTGGATATTGTGGCAATTACAGAATCATGACTGGGACATAGCTATACCAGGATACAATTTATTTAGGAAAGACAGAATGGGAAGAATAGGAGGAGGGGTAGCAATGTATGTGAAAAAAAAGTATAAATGCTACTTTAATACAATATATTGATGACAAAACTGAGGTCCTTTGGGTCACCATAGAAACCGGGGAGAAGGACATTATTCGCATTGGGCTATTCTATAAAACACTAGGCCAGGGGCAGAATTTGGACAGGAACCTATTGTTGGACATCACTAAAATGGCTTTAAAGGGAGAAGTCATAATTATGGGAGACTTTAATTAACCTGATGTAAATTGGGAGGGGTCTTTTGCAAGTTCAGCTACAAGTGGCACATTTCTAAATTCCCTACAGGGAGCATCTCTAAAGCAATTGGTGAAGGAGCCTACTCGCAAATAATCAATATTAGATTTAATTCTTACAAATGGAGTAAGGATAGCAGACATATATGTGGGTGAGCACCTGGGATCCAGTGATCATCAAGCAGTATGGTTTAGTATAAAGTCTGGATCCAACTCCTGTCACACAAAAACATAGGTGTTGGATTTTAGAAATGCTGACTTTGCAAAAATGGGGAGATGTTTAAGTGATTCATTGGCGGACTGGGAGAACTTGGAAGGAGTGCTGGAGAGGTGGGAAAAAATAAAAAGTGCAATACTAAGGGCAACAGACCTTTGTATCAAAAGGGTTAGAAAAAGCACCAGGAAAAAGAAGCCAGTGTGGTTCACAAAAGAAGTAGCAACTAATGATAACAACAAAGAGGTGTATCTTGACAGACGGAAGGATGCTAAGAAAGTGATCTGATGTGCAAAGGCAGAAGCTGAGGAGAAAATGGCCCAATCAGTAGATAAAGGGGGCAAAACTTTTTTTAAGTATATAAGTGAAAGGAGAAAATCAAATGGAGGAATAATAAGAGTTAAGACAGAGAGTGAGCATTTGGTGGAGGGAGACAAGGCAATAGCAGATCACCTAAATAATTATTTTTGCTCAGTATTTACTACAGAAGGAGAAGGGAAGGGACCACAGTTAAGATGGAAGGACATTCATAAAAATAAGGTAGATGAAAGTACATTTACAGAGGAGAAGGTCCTAACAGAACTTCCAAAACTAAAAGTGGATAAATCAATGGGGCCAGATGGGATACACCCAAGGATACTAAAAGAGCTAAAAGATGTGCTGGTGACATCTTTAACAGAATTATTTAACCAGTGACTAAATACAGGTGCAATTTCAGAGGACTGGAAAAGAGCAAAGGTAGTTCCATTTCACAAAAGTGGAAGCAAGGAAGATGCAAGTAACTACAGACCAGTAAGCCTTACATCCATAGTAGGGAAAGTAATGGAAAAACTATTAAAAGAAAGAGTTGTGGAATATCTTAAATCAAACAACTTACAGGATCCAAAACAGCATGGATTTACTGGTGGGAGATCATGCCAAACAAATCTTATTGACTTTTTTGACTCTGTGATGAAAATAATAGATCAAGGGGGAGCTGTAGATGTAGCATATCTAGACTTTAGTAAGGCATTTGACATTGTCCCACATCGCAGACTGCTAAATAAACTTGAAAACGTGGGGGTGGATTATAAAAAAGTTAAATGGATAAGTACCTGGTTGCAGGATAGAAAACAGGCAGTTGTAGTAAATGGAGTGCAATCTATGGACGGAAATGTTACCAGTGGAGAACCCCAGGGATCTGTACTTGGACCAGTTCTCTTTAATATCTTTGTTGGTGACATTGCAATGGTATTGAAGGGAAAGTATGCCTTTTTGCAGATGATACAAAGATATGCAACAGGGTAGACACACCGGGAGGGGTAAAACAAATGATTGATGACCTAGGTAGGCTTGAGAAATGGTAAAGAACATGGCAACTACAGTTTAATGCTAAAAAATGCAAAATCATGCACTTGGTTCTCAAAAACCCAAAGGCTAAATATAGTATCAAGGGTACTAAAATGGAAACTACTGAGGAGGAAAGGGATTTAGGAGTCACTATTTCAAGTGACTTAAAGGCAGGAAAGCAATGCAACAAAGCAATGAGAAAGGCAAGTTAGATGATTGGTTGCATAGGGAGAGGAATCAGTAGCAGGAAAAAGAAGTTATAATGCCACTGTATAGGTCTTTGGTACGGCCCCATCTGGAATACTGTGTCCAGTTCTGGAGACCATATCTCCAGAAGGATATAACTACATTAGAAAGTGTACAAAGAAGGGCAACTAAAATGGTGCATGGCCTACATCACAAAACTTACCCAGAAAGGCTAAAAGATCTTAACATGTATAGTTTGGAGGAGAGAGGGAAAGGGGGGACATGATAGAAACTTTCAATTATACCAAGGGTCTTAACAAAGTTCAGGAGGGAAACATTCTTCAAAGGAAGAGCAGTATTTGAACTTGAGGACATACACTGAAATTGGAGGGAGACAGGTTCAGGGGAATTTAAGGAAAAATTACTTCACAGAAAGGGTAGTGGATAAGTGGAATAACCTCCCATCAGAGGTGGTAGAGGCTAAGACTGTAGAGCAGTTTAAACATGCTTGGGATCAGGGCCAGTGCTAGGGTGTTCGGCGCCCCCTGCAAACTATAAATTTGCGCCCTCCATACTTTACAAAGTGACAGCGCACATAGGCCCTCATTCCGAGTTGTTCGCTCGTTGCCGAGTTTCGCTATATTGCGATTAGTCGCTTACTGCGCATGCGCAAGGTTCGCAGAGCGCATGCACATAGTTATTTTACTCAAAAGTTAGGTATTTTACTCACGGCATAACGAGGATTTTCATCGTTCTGGTGATCGGAGTGTGATTGACAGGAAGTGGGTGTTTCTGGGCGGATACTGGCCGTTTTATGGGAGTATGCGAAAAAACGCTGGCGTTTCTGGGAAAAACGCGGGAGTGTCTGAAGAAACGGGGGAGTGTCTGGGCGAACGCTGGGTGTGTTTGTGACGTCAAACCAGGAACGAAACTGACTGAACTGATCGCAATGGCTGAGTAAGTCTGGAGCTACTCAGAAACTGCTAAGAATTTTCTATTCGCAAATCTGCTAATCTTTCGTTCGCAATTCTGCTATGCTAAGATACACTCCAGAGGGCGGCGGCCTAGCGTGTGCAATGCTGCTAAAATCTGCTAGCAAACGAACAACTCGGAATGAGGGCCATAATGCTTTTACACATAATGCTCCCTGTAGTAGTGCCGCTTACACACGTAATGCCCCCTGTGGTAGTTCTACTTATACACAACGCCCCCTGTAGTAGTGGCACTTACACATGTAACTCCCCCTGCAGCAGTGACGCTTACACGCGTAACACCCCCCTGCAACAGTGACGCTTACACACGTTACAGGGGGCGTTACTGTACCAGTGCTGCTTACACACGTAATGTCCCCTGTACCAGTCCTGCTTGCACACGTAACGCCCCCTGTACTAGTGCCGATTACACATGTAACCCCCCTGTACTAGTGACGCTTACACACGTAACGCCCCCTGTACCAGTGACGCTTACATGTAACGCCCCCTGTAGCAGTGCCGCTTACACACGTAACGCCCCTTGTACAGTGCCGCTTACACATGTAACGCCCCCTGTACCAGTGCTGCTTACACACGTAACGCCCCCTGTACTAGTGCCACTTACACATGTAACCCCCCGGTACTAGTGACGCTTACACACGTAACGCCCCCTGTACCAGTGACACTTACATGTAACGCCCCCTTTAGCAGTGATGCTTACACACGTAACGCCCCCTGTACCAGTGCCGCTTACACACATAACGCCCCCTGTACCAGTGACGCTTACATACGTAATGCGCCCTGTACCAGTGACGCTTACATGTAACGCCCCCTGTACCAGTGCTGCTTACACACGTAACGCCTCCTATACCAGTGCTGCTTACACATGTAATGCCCCTGTACTAGTGCCGCTTACACACGTAACCCCCCCGTACTTGTGACACACACGTAACGCCCCTGTACCAGTGAAGCTTACATGTAACGCCCCCTGTTGCAGTGACGCTTACACACGTAACGCCCCCTGTACCAGTGATGCTTACACACGTAACGCCCCCTGTAACATGCCGCTTACTCATGTAACGCCTCCTGTACTAGTGCCGCTTACATACGTAACGCCCCCTGTACTAGTGCCGCTTACACACGTAACGCCCCATGCACTAGTGCCGCTTACACACGTAATGCCCCCTATACCAGTGACGCTTACATGTAACGCCCCCTGTACCAGTGACGCTTACATGTAACGCCCCCTGTAGCAGTGATGCTTCCACACGTAACGCCCCCTGTACCAGTGCCGCTTACACACATAACACCCCCTGTACCAGTGACGCTTACACACGTAATGCGCCCTGTACCAGTGCTGCTTACACACGTAACGCCCCCTGTACCAGTGCTGCTTACACACGTAACGCCCCCTGTACCAGTGCCGCTTACACACGTAACGCCCCCTGTACCCAGGGCCGGCGCCACACTAGGCAGCTTTAGGCAGCTGCCTATGGGCTCCGGCCACGTGAAGGCGGCAGCTCACACTGCAGATGAGGGATTCTCCTCTTCCTTAAGAGGAATGTTTCGGGCGTTACCGCGGCGAGGAGCGGAAGACAGTTGCTGTAGCAACTGTAACAATATCCGGCAGCACGCTGCTTACTCTATGTGCATAGAGTATTAGAGCCGCTGCCGATGGGTTACACTGACCGTGCTGAAGGGATGACGCGGCCGCCCAACTGTCATCAGCCGGCCGCCCGCACGGACAATGTCAGTGTAACCCATCGGCAGCGGCTCTAATACTCTATGCACATAGAGTAAGCAGCGTGCTACCGGATATTGTTACAGTTGCTACAGCAACTGTCTTCCGCTCCTCACCGCGGTAACGGCCATCATACTCCCGCCCCGCACCACGAGAAGAAGCTGCCACAAACTCCCAGTGCGATTGTAAGAGCTCGATTTATTATATAAAGGGTCAGGGTGGGAGGGGGGAAATACTTAGGGGGTGGGGGATCATTAGATCTATACAGTAAAGGTGAGGGTGTATATTTAAATATATAAAAGGAATGACATTTTATATATATTTATGTATATATATATATGTGTATATATATATATATATATGTATGTATGTATGTGTGTGTATATATATATATATATATATATATATATTGGTAGTGTTTTTTTTAAATGGCCTAGCGTGCTCATGTTCCCCCCACCGCTGCTCCCAGTCACGGCGGTCGGTGCCGGAGCTCTGAACCACACTACTCCCCAGCAGTTACGGCGGACACACACTCCCCCTCCTTCCTCCAGCAGCCGCCCGTGCACAGTGCCTCGATTCCTCCAATTACTCAACCGGGCGCCTCCAATTACTCAACTGGGCGGCCACATCACCATGGACTGCATAGACGCTGGCGCTCGGATCCTTCTGCTGCCGGCCTCTTCTTCGGACTGTGCCTGGGTCCGTGCTGTGGGACTCCCTTGTTGACAGTGACACCCTGCAGCTCAAGCTAAGGTTGACTGGACATGGCAGCGGTGAGTGTCTGCTGGAGAGCCCTGTGCCCTCCTACCCCCCATTCCCCGTGTGTGGACCCTCCCTCTGTGTGCGTGACACCTTGTGCCCCTTGTCCCCCCCACTGCCTTTGTGTGTCACCCAGTGCTCCCCTACCGCTGTTGCCCTGTGTGATGACCCTCCGGCCCATGTATGGTGCTTTGTACACCCCCTGTGTGTGTGACACCCTGTCCCCCATGTTTCGGCTCATACTGTGTGCTATAATGTGAATTTCGGCTCATTCTGTGTGCAATAATGTGAATTTCGGCTCATACCGTGTGCTATAATGTGAATTTCAGCTCATTCTGTGTGCTATAAGGTGAATTTCGGCTCATTCTGTGTGGTGTAATGTGAATTTCGGCTCATTCGGTGTGCTATAATGTCAATTTCAGCTCATTCTGTGTGCTATAATGTGAATTTTGGCTCATTCTGTGTGCTATAATGTGAATTTCGGCTCATACTGTGTGCTATAATGTGAATTTCGGCTCATACCGTGTGCTATAATGTGAATTTTGGCTCATACCATGTGCTATAATGTGAATTTTGGCTCATTCTGTGTGCTATAATGTAAATTTCGGCTCATACCGTGTGCTATAATGTGAATTTCAGCTCATACTGTGTGCTATAATGTGAATTTCGGCTCATACCATGTGCTATAATGTGAATTTTGGCTCATATTGTGTGTTATAATGTGAAAGGGGCACCAGTACTAAATAGTATAAGGCAGTGATTTTCAACCTTTTTCAACTCACGGCACACCGAACAATATTTTTAAATTGCCAAGGCACACCACCAGTCCTCCATGGGGAAAAACACACATTGGCCCCCACGGTAATAAAAGAAACACACGGGCACTCACAGTAATAAAATAAATACATTCGCCCCCACAGAAAAACCCCACACACATTTGGCCCCCTCAGAATAAAAAAACAAACACTGGCCCCCTCAGAATTAAAAAAACAAACACTGGCCCCTCAGAATATAAAAACAAACACTTGCCCCCTCAGAAATAAAAACAAACACTGGCCCCCTCAGAATATAAAAACAATACATTGGTTGCTACCTCCTGGTAGAAGAGAAAGGAGCTCAGGTCCCTCATCGGCTCACAGTGCAGAGCTGTGAGCGGTAGACAGGCATGCATGCTGGCTGGCTAGCTGGCGAGTGGGGCCGACGTGCGGGCTGTACGGCAGACGGTTGTACGGCCTGGCGGGTGGTCATGCTGCCAGCCATGCTATGTGGCTTGCATGATCTATGATGTCACGCAGCTGCGTTGCTAAAGGGCACGGGTCAGGCGCTCCCAGAAGAGCCCAGCGCTGCCCGCGTGTCCGCTGTCCGGGTCCACAGTTAGTGAAGGCAGCTCTGACTCTGCGGCACACTAGTCAACCAGCTGCGGCACACTAGTGTGCCGCGGCACATGGGTTGAAAAACGCTGGTATAAGGAATACTACACTGAAGGACATGCCCCCTTTTGAGTGGCCTCTCCCCCTTTTCCGGAGCGAGCGCACCATAGGCACGCACATAATTGCAACCTTTACTTTTCTATACACCCACTTCAAAATTTCCACTTCGACCACTGCATATATATATATATATATATATATATAGGCCCCCTGAAGGCTTAATCCAGCCCTGGTCTAGCAGTTCTCGCGGTAGAACGCCTACAGCATTACAGCAGCAATCTGTCCTGAAGTACCCACTAAGAGTCAGCTGGATGGGATGTACTAACAGTAAAGTGCGATAAAACCTGTTTTCTGGGTTTTACTGCATTTCCTGTATGTATTAAGACTCGATGTGTGGTTTGGGGGGGGGGGGGGGCGCAGTCTGAAATTTTGCCTAGGATGTTGAGAAGCCTTGCACCGGCCCTGCCTGTACTAGTGCTGCTTACACACGTAATGCCCCCTGTACTAGTGCCGCTTACACACGTAACCCGCCCCCTGTACCAGTGAAGCTTACATGTAACGCCCCCTATTGCAGTGACGCTTACACACGTTACGCCCCCTGTACCAGTGATGCTTACACACGTAACGCCCCATGTAACAGTGCCGCTTACTCATGTAACGCCCCCTGTACTAGTGCCGCTTACACACGTAACGCCCCCTGTAGTAGTGATGCTTACACACGTAACGCCCCCTGTACTAGTGCCGCTTACACATGTAACGCCCCATGCACTAGTGCCGCTTACACACATTATGCTGCACAGTCACACATACACCACATACACATACACATACACACATACTTTACATACATTACACACATACAGTACAAATACACAACTTCTGTAGACACTCACACACACTCACACACTCACACTTTCTCACTCACTCTCCCTCAACTCACCATCTGGCTGGCCGGCTCTGTATTCTGCCTTCTGTCTTCCTCTGCAGCATGGCCATGGTCCCGTGCAGCTCCGCCCCTCAGCGCAGGTAAGCCCCACCCCTTTTTCGGGCTGGACACACACAGACGCTGGACTGAAGATGACACTGTCAGTGGAGGTAGGGGAAAGCTTCATGCTGCCGGCGCCGCTGCCTGTCAAACAGTGTGACAGGCACAGCAGCGGGGGATGCAAAGCAGAGAGAGCGGCTCTCCAACCCTGGCGCCTACCTGCTTTGCATCCCTTTGCTGAGCGGGTAGCGCCGGGCCTGCTTGGGATAAGCATATGAACATCCTTACAAAGAATTAAGGTTCAAAAAGGGTTGAGATTACCTAAAGGATAAAAAAAGGGGCAGACTAGATGGGCCAAGTGGTTCTTATCTGCCGTAAATTCTATGTTTCAAATTCTATAACAATGGTTTACAAAAAGTTATTAAATTTACTTTGTGGAAAATGATAAAGATTCCTGCACCAGAACTAATAATATCTAATTTATTAATGTAATCCCTATATCCTACAGTACCGTATTTGAATATTCAGTTTTATTAATAAATATTTTGTATTTTGTCATTTTCAAATAGATGTGCTACAACCTACATAACTTCCTAAATACAAGAGAAAGAAAGAGAAATTGCAGTGAACCCAGGGAGTACTGAAAATATATGTATTCAAATAAATTTTATGCTAAGTTAAAAAACATTTACACTGAGTCAGATTGTTGTGCCAATAAGAAGGGAGCAGCTGGAGGCCCTTTGGTGTATCAGTAGGAAGTTATGTTGGACTTTGTTTTCTTTCACCATGAAGATACAGTGGAGCTGTCTCTACAGCCCGGCCCCAACTGGTTTGATTGCTCCTTTAAAACATCAGGCAGACTAGCCGACACCTGCATCTCGCAGGTTACTACTTTTAGCCTTCTGTGTAGCAAAATCACAACATATAAATAAAATGGTAGCACAAATGTTCCTACCTGTGCACGTGGATAAATATGCAATCAATAGTTATATACCTTTATGCTGACAACAATGTTCATATATACTGTATATGTATGTATTCTCCAGCACCACATCAGTCAAGGTAGACATAATTATATATTTCTATTGTTATCATACAATAATGTTAACATGACATTGACATTTACCCCGCAGTAAAAATAATAGAGATGAGCGGGTTCGGTTCGTCGAGATCTAAACCCCCCCGAACTTCACGTGGTTTACGCGGGTCCGAGGCAGCCTCGGATCTTCCCGCCTAACACGCAAAACCCGAACGAGGCCGAACGTCATCATCCCGCTGTCGGATTCTCGCGATATTCGTATTCCATATAAAGAACCGCCATTTTCACTCGTGCATTGTAGATTGAGCGGAGAGGACGTGGCTACATTCTCTGTCTGAAAAGCTCAATATCTGTGCTCAGTGTGCTGCATTGTGGTGACCACCAGTATATTATAGTAGTACAGTACAGTAGGACATTGCTGTATCTTGCAGCTCCGTGTCAGACTCAGTTCTAGTATCCTGATCAGTGCTCAATATCTGCTGCATTGTTGTGTGACCAGTATATACTATATAGTAGTACAGTGCAGCATTGTGGTGACCACCAGTATATAGTAGTACAGTACAGTAGGCCATTGCTGTTTCTTGCTGCTCTGTGTCACTTCTAGTATCCATATCTGTGCTGCATTGTTGTGACCAGTATATAGTAGTACAGTGCAGCATTGTGGTGACCACCAGTATATAGTAGTACAGTACAGTAGGCCATTGCTGTTTCTTGCTGCTCTGTGTCACTTCTAGTATCCATATCTGTGCTGCATTGTTGTGATCAGTATATAGTAGTACAGTGCAGCATTGTGGTGACCACCAGTATATAGTAGTACAGTACAGTAGGCCATTGCTGTTTCTTGCTGCTCTGTGTCACTTCTAGTATCCATATCTGTGCTGCATTGTTGTGACCAGTATATAGTAGTACAGTGCAGCATTGTGGTGACCACCAGTATATAGTAGTACAGTACAGTTGTCCATTGCTGTTTCTTGCAGCTCCGTGTCAGACTCAGTTCTATTCTCCGGATCAGTGCTCAATATCTTTGCTGCATTGTGGGGACCAGTATTCTACAGTGCAATAGTCCAGTGCTGTTCTCGCTGCTCAGTGTCAGTTCTCCGTAGTATCATCAGTGATCAGTATAATCAGTTCTCAGTATAATCAGTGCGCTGTTAGACGTGCCCCCTTTTTCCGCCATTAGTGCATTGGGATTTAGACAATTGATGAAGTTATTGTGTCCCCGGTACAAAATCCCATCTAGATTCCACTTCACTAGGCAGGTGATAGCGAGATTTTACCAATTAATATCAGCGATTTATAATTATTAATTACAGTGATCTTGCCAAATAATTCCAGTGATTTTGTCATTTTCTTCCAGTGATTTGGACCAATAATACCATTGATTAGAACGAATAATTCTTGTGATTTTGTCATTTTCTTCCAGTGATTTGGAACAATAATACCATTGATTAGAACGAATAATTTCTGTGATTTTGTCATTTTCTTCCAGTGATGTGGACCAATAATACCATTGATTAGAACCAATAATTCCTGTTATATTGAGGTGTTTGTGTTGCTTAGCTTAGCCAACCAGCGACCACAGTGCACCTCTTTTTCTCTTTTCTTTGTATCATGTGCTGTTTGGGGAATATTTTTTTAAGTGCCATCCTGTCTGACACTTCCGTATATGTCCAGTGGTACTGCCATTTGATATAATTCCCGACATTACTGCCATTTAACTCCAGTGATTTTGTCATTTTCTTCCAGTGATTTGGACCAATAATACCATTGTTTAGAATGAATAATTCCTGTGATTTTGTCATTTTCTTCCAGTGATTTGGACCAATAATACCATTGATTAGAATGAATAATTCCTGTGATATTGAGGTGTTTGTGTCGCTTAGCTTAGCCATCCAGCGACCACAGTGCACCTCTTTTTCTCTTTTCTTTGCATCATGTGCTGTTTGGGGCCAATTTTTTTAAGTGCCATCCTGTCTGACACTGCAGTGCCACTCCTAGATGGGCCAGGTGTTTGTGCCGTCCACTTGGGTCGCTTAGCTTAGTCATCCAGTGACCTCGGTGCAAATTTTAGGACTAAAAATAATATTGTGAAGTGTTCAGAATAGACTGGAAATGAGTGGAAATTATGGTTATTGAGGTTAATAATACTATAGGATCAAAATTACCACCAAATTCTATGATTTAAGCTGTTTTTGAGGGTTTTTTGAAAAAAAACACCCGAATCCAAAACACAACCGAATCCGACAAAAGATTTTAAGGGAGGTTTTTCCAAAATGTGTCCGAATCCAAAACACGGCCGCGGAACCGAATCCAAAACCAAAACACAAAACCCAAAAAATTTCCGGTGCACATCTCTAAACTTTTAAAAAAAATAATAATAATAATAATAATAATAATAATTATTATTATTATTATTATTATTATTATTATGAATCATAATACAATTCTAATTGAATGTAATATATTCTGATGTTAGAATACAATAACACATTTGCACAATAATGAAATGACGCAATATACTGGGCAAGTATGATTGCCTCCCACCTCTCTCATTGGGGTAAATTTACTAAGGTGGGAGATTTTTAGAAGTGGTGATGTTGCCCATAGCAACCAATCAGATTCTACTTAACATTTGTCTAGCTGCTTCTAGAAGATAATAGATACAATCTGATTGGTTGCTATGGGCAACATCACTAGTTCTAAAAATCTCCCACCTTAGTAAATTTACCCCATTCAGTTTGAAGTGAAGACCTACAGTATTTTACAGTAATTATTATTTATTGTTGATATCTTTTGTATGCTGCCATGTGTCTTATATACAATACATGGTCAAGAGTATGTGGACACTCCAACCTCATCACCACATATTCTTGTTAAATATCGCATTCTAGAATCATAAACATTAATAAGGAGTTGGCCCCTTCTTTTGCTGCTGCTGTATGACAGTATTCACTCTTCTGGAAAGACTTTCTACTAGAATTTGGAATATGCATCTATTCAGTGACAAATTGGACACTGCTGTTGGGTAATAAGGCCTGACTCGTAGGCCAATTCATCCTAAAGCTGTTTGGTGGAGACCAGTCATGTTCTTTTACATCAAGCACAGCAGACACGTTCTTTTGTACCTTATTTTGTACATGGGGCATTGTCATGAGTAACCAAAGCCTACCCCATACATTAGCCACAAAGATAGAAAGTTCTTTTTATATTCATTGCACTATTCCCTTTGAGCACGGGCCTACACCAATGCAGTTAGGGCACTGAGCGGTATTCTGGAGACAGGCTGATATAAGACCCAAGTGGTATCTCCCCTTTTTGGCATCAGAGCAGGTATTTAAGTTGAGCGAACATTTTAATTAGTCTAATCACTGGGTTCCAAATCTACTAAATTGTGGTCAGATAAATTAAAGTTAAATATTTGTACCTTGGAACACCAGAAAAGAAATGGTAACATATAGTACAATGAACTATTGCTTTGGATTTATATACAGGTAATCTGCATTACTAGTGACACGTGCAAAAAGAGACATACTGTACATTCGACAGCAAACAGTGCACAGGGACGAAACTAGGATTTTTCACCCGGGCAAAGCAGTAATTTGGTGCGTTGCCTTGGACTGGTTGCCTGCTTGTAAGGCAGTGAGAGCTCCAGTCAGTCTGTGTATGAGGTAGGCTGAATACTCCGTGCCGGGGAACAGGCCCTATGCACAGTATGGAGGCGTTGTAGTTGGCTTGTTCAGCAGCCCCGGCTCACCTCCGTTGGCGGTCTGCTTGTAAGGCAGAGCCACAGCTCTTCTCCGTCTATGTGTGCAGCAAGGAGGCTGAATACTCCGTGGTAGTGAATTGGTTCTATGCACATTACAGAGGGGTGGTAAGCGGCTTGTTCAGTAGCCCTAGCTTCTCTCCATTGACTGCCTGCTTGTAAGGCAGAGCCACAGCTCTAGTCAGTCTATGTGCAGCAAGTAGGATGGATACTCCATGCCGGTTAATGAGTCCTATGCACAGTATGGAGAGGTGGTAGGCGGTTTGTTCAGCAGCCCCAGCTCTTCTCCGCTGGCTGTCTGCTTGTAAGGCAGAGCCACAGCTCCGGTCAGTCTATGTGTGCAGCATGGACACTCTAGGCTGGTGAACGGGTCCTATGCACAATACAGAGGGATGGTAGGCGGTTTGTTCAGCAGCCCCAGCTCTTCTCCACTGGCTACCTGCTTGTAAGGCAGAGCCACAGCTCTAGTCAGTCTATGTGTGCAGCATGGACACTCCAGGCTGGTGAACGGGTCCTAAGCACAGTACAGAGGGATGGTAGGCAGTTTGTTCAGCAGCCCCAGCTCTTCTCCGCTGGCTACCTGCTTGTAAGGCAGAGCCACAGCTCCGGTCTATGTGTGCAGCATGGACACTCCAGGCTGGTGAATGGGTCCTATGCACAGTACAGAGGGATGGTACGCGGTTTGTTCAGCAGCCCCAGCTCTTCTCCGCTGGCTGCCTGCTTGTAAGGCAGAGCCACAGCTCCGGTCAGTCTATGCGTGCAGCATGGACACTCTAGGCTGGTGAATGGGTCCTATGCACAGTACAGAGTGATTTTAGGCGGCCTGTTCAGCAGCCCCATCTCTTCTCCGCTGGCTACCTGCTTGTAAGGCAGAGTCATAGCTCTGATCAGCTGGATACTCCGTGGCCAGGCAAGTACACTCCCTCAAACCTAGCGTCTGGAACACATAGCCCCTAAACACAGCCCCACCCCCAGTTGCGGCCCTGTAAACAGTACTGAATACATGTATTTGAATGACTACAAGGCACAAATGAGTAAGCTTATCAAGATAACAAGCATGGTGGAGTACAGCTAACAATGTGACAATTTGAAGCAGTATTAGGGATGATGCCTAGCGCCTGTAGATATTCCAACCACTGGGATATTCCACCCCAAATCAACACAGGTGTTAGACTGATCATTTCAGATTGTGATGAAATTTGGTATAATAAAAGTTGCCATGGGTATAAAGAAAACCCCCAAATCTTAGGCTGATATGAACAATGGTTTTTTGACGTTACATGCCTTTAAAGCCTCAATTTTTTATGAAAAATTTGCTGTTAACATTTTCTTAAATTGTATTTGCAGCTCACCTAATTGAGCTAGAGAGATGGGTAGAGCCTCATTGTAAACCACTTTTTAAGGGCTTTTTATGTGATATATAACGCAGCAGTATGTTTCTAGAAACATAAAAAAAAATATTTTCTCAAAAAGCTGATTTTTTTTTACATTATGCGACTTATTAGTAGTGTTGCTTTCCAACAAGCTGGGAGAATGACAGTTATTTTAATGTATACCAATAAAAATATAAGATTTTTGAATCTAAATTTAAGAAGAGCCCAATAAAAAGACTCTTCTGTTTTTCTTCATAAATTTACAATATTTCTATCATCCAAGCTGGTGCTACAGAACATGCTGGCGCTATATAAATAATATTAATATAATAAATAAATATCAGGGCCACACATGCATACTACAAAATCAATACAAACAATATAAAATGAATGCTTAATTTTTTTTACGTATTTCGGCTCTATCAATATCTGCATGTGTACTTTCACATCTAGTGCTCTCCTCCTAATTCCTTTGTTTATGACATAAAGTACTTGCCAATATCTGATAATGATTTCCAGGACACTTTGTTCGTGGGCAGCTTAATCTGTATATGTTACATTGTAAACTACCTATGCTAGAATATTACTCCTACACAACATACTGTGACTGCTGGACATAATAAAATGCTATTGAATATAAATGTTATTTAAAAAGAAAGAAAAAAGAAAGTTACCTATGTGGCACAAAGAATAAGGTTCAAACCACCAACAACTAGTGATGTGCACCGGAAATTTTTCGGGTTTTGTGATTTGTTTTTGGATTCGGTTCCGCGGCCGTGTTTTGGATTCGGACGCGTTTTGGCAAAACCTCCCTGAAAATTTTTTGTCGGATTCGGGTGTGTTTTGGATTCGGGTGTTTTTTTACAAAAACCCCTCAAAAACAGCTTAAATCATATAATTTGGGGGTCATTTTGATCCCATAGTATTATTAACCTCAATAACCATAATTTACACTCATTTTCAGTCTATTCTGAACACCTCACACCTCACAATATTATTTTTAGTCCTAAAATTTGCACCGAGGTCGCTGGATGGCTAAGCTAAGCGACACAAGTGGCCGACACAAACACCTGGCCCATCTAGGAGTGGCACTGCAGTGTCAGGCAGGATGGCACTTCAAAAAAATAGTCCCCAAACAGCACATGATGCAAAGAAAAAAAGAGGCGCACCAAGGTCGCTGTGTGACTAAGCTAAGCGACACAAGTGGCCGACACAAACACCTGGCCCATCTAGGAGTGGCACTGCAGTGTCAGGCAGGATGGCACTTCAAAAAAATAGTCCCCAAACAGCACATGATGCAAAGAAAAAAAGAAGGCGCACCAAGGTCGCTGTGTGACTGAGCTAAGCGACACAAGTGGCCGACACAAACACCTGGCCCATCTAGGAGTGGCACTGCAGTGTCAGGCAGGATGGCACTTCAAAAAAATAGTCCCCAAACAGCACATGATGCAAAGAAAAAAAGAGGCGCACCAAGGTCGCTGTGTGACTAAGCTAAGCGACACAAGTGGCCGACACAAACACCTGGCCCATCTAGGAGTGGCACTGCAGTGTCAGGCAGGATGGCACTTCAAAAAAATAGTCCCCAAACAGCACATGATGCAAATAAAAAAAGAGGCGCACCAAGGTCGCTGTGTGACTAAGCTAAGCGACACAAGTGGCCGACACAAACACCTGGCCCATCTAGGAGTGGCACTGCAGTGTCAGGCAGGATGGCACTTCAAAAAAATTGTCCCCAAACAGCACATGATGCAAAGAAAAAAAGAGGCGCACTTAGGTCGCTATGTGACTAAGCTAAGCGACACAAGTGGCCGACACAAACACCTGGCCCATCTAGTAGTGGCACTGCAGTGTCAGGCAGGATGGCACTTCAAAAAAATTGTCCCCAAACAGCACATGATGCAAAGAAAAATGAAAAAAAAGAGGTGCAAGATGGAATTGTCCTTGGGCCCTCCCACCCACCCTTATGTTGTATAAACAGGACATGCACACTTTAACGAACCCATCATTTCAGCGACAGGGTCTGCCACACGACTGTGACTGAAATGACTGGTTGGTTTGGGCCCCCACCAAAAAAGAAGCAATCAATCTCTCCTTGCACAAACTGGCTCTACAGAGGCAAGATGTCCACCTCATCATCATCCTCCGATTCCTCACCCCTTTCACTGTGTACATCCCCCTCCTCACAGATTATTAATTCGTCCCCACTGGAATCCACCATCTCAGATCCCTGTGTACTTTCTGGAGGCAATTGCTGCTGGTGAATGTCTCCACGGAGGAATTGATTATAATTCATTTTGATGAACATCATCTTCTCCACATTTTCTTGAAGTAACCTCGTACGCCGATTGCTGACAAGGTGAGCGGCTGCACTAAACACTCTTTCTGAGTACACACTGAAGGGAGGGCAACTTAGGTAGAATAAAGCCAGTTTGTGCAAGGGCCTCCAAATTGCCTCTTTTTCCTGCCAGTATACGTACGGACTGTCTGACTTGCCTACTTGGATGCGGTCACTCATATAATCCTCCACCATTCTTTCATTGGTGAGAGAATCATATGCAGTGACAGTAGACGACATGTCAGTAATCGTTGGCAGGTCCTTCAGTCCGGACCAGATGTCAGCACTCGCTCCAGACTGCCCTGCATCACCGCCAGCGGGTGGGCTCGGAATTCTTAGCCTTTTCCTCGCACCCCCAGTTGCGGGAGAATGTGAAGGAGGAGATGTTGACGGGTCACGTTCCGCTTGACTTGACAATTTTCTCACCAGCAGGTCTTTGAACCTCTGCAGACTTGTGTCTGCCGGAAAGAGAGATACAACGTAGGTTTTAAATCTAGGATCGAGCACGGTGGCCAAAATGTAGTGCTCTGATTTCAACAGATTGACCACCCGTGAATCCTGGTTAAGCGAATTAAGGGCTCCATCCACAAGTCCCACATGCCTAGTGGAATCGCTCTGTTTTAGCTCCTCCTTCAATGTCTCCAGCTTCTTCTGCAAAAGCCTGATGAGGGGAATGACCTGACTCAGGCTGGCAGTGTCTGAACTGACTTCACGTGTGGCAAGTTCAAAGGGTTGCAGAACCTTGCACAACGTTGAAATCATTCTCCACTGCGCTTGAGTCAGGTGCATTCCCCCTCCTTTGCCTATATCGTGGGCAGATGTATAGGCTTGAATGGCCTTTTGCTGCTCCTCCATCCTCTGAAGCATATAGAGGGTTGAATTCCACCTCTTGCTTCAGATGATGGCAGGGCAGGTTCAGGAATGTTTGGTGGTGCTCCAGTCTTCGGCACGCGGTGGCTGAATGCCGAAAGTGGCCTGTCGTTTTTTAAATAATTCTGCATCACCAAATTCAATGTATGTGCAAAACATGGAACGTGCTGGAATTTGCCCAGATGTAATGCACGCACAATATTGCTGGCGTTGTCCGATGTCACAAATCCCCAGGAGAGTCCAATTGGGGTAAGCCATTCTGCGATGATGTTCCTCAGTTTCCGTAAGAGGTTGTCAGCTGTGTGCCTCTTATGGAAAGCGGTGATACAAAGCGTAGCCTGCCTAGGAACGAGTTGGCGTTTGCGAGATGCTGCTACTGGTGCTGCCGCTGCTTTTCTTGCTGCGGGAGGCAATGCATCTACCCAGTGGGCTGTCACAGTCATATAGTCCTGAGTCTGCCCTGCTCCACTTGTCCACATGTCCGTGGTTAAGTGGACATTGGGTACAACTGCATTTTTTAGGACACTGGTGACTCTTTTTCTGACGTCTGTGTACATTTTCGGTATCGCCTGGCTAGAGAAATGGAACCTAGATGGTATTTGGTACCGGGGACACAGTACCTCAATCAAGTCTCTAGTTGCCTCTGAATTAACGGTGGATACCGGAACCACGTTTCTCACCGCCCAGGCTGCCAAGGCCTGAGTTATCCGCTTTGCAGCAGGATGACTGCTGTGATATTTCATCTTCCTCGCAAAGGACTGTTGGACAGTCAATTGCTAACTGGAAGTAGTACAAGTGGTCTTCCGACTTCCCCTCTGGGATGACGATCGACTCCCAGCAGCAACAACAGCAGCGCCAGCAGCAGTAGGCGTTACACTCAAGGATGCATCGGAGGAATCACAGGCAGGAGAGGACTCGTCAGACTTGCCAGTGACATGGCCTGCTGGACTATTGGCTTTCCTGTGGAAGGTGGAAATTGACACTGAGGGAATTGGTGGTGTGGTTTGCAGGAGCTTGGTTACAAGAGGAAGGGATTTAGTGGTCAGTGGACTGCTTCCGCTGTCATCCAAAGTTTTTGAACTTGTCACTGACTTATGATGAATGCGCTGCAGGTGACGTATAAGGGAGGATGTTCCTTCGGTGGTTAACGTCCTTACCCCTACTTATTACAGCTTGACAAAGGCAACACACGGCTTGATACCTGTTGTCCGCATTTGTGTTGAAATAATTCCACACCGAAGAGCTGATTTTTTTGTATTTTGACCAGGCATGTCAATGGCCATATTCGTCCCACGGACAACAGGTGTCTCCCCGGGTGCCTGACTTAAACAAACCACCTCACCATCAGAATCCTCCTTGTCAATTTCCTCCCCAGCGCCAGCAACAACCATATCCTCATCCTGGTGTACTTCAACAGTGACATCTTCAATTTGACTATCAGGAACTGGACTGCGGGTTCTCCTTCCAGCACTTGCAGGGGGCGTGCAAATGGTGGAAGGCGCAAACTCTTCCCGTCCAGTGTTGGGAAGGTCAGGCATCGCAACCGACACAATTGGACTCTCCTTGGGGATTTGTGATTTAGAAGAATGCACAGTTCTTTGCTGTGCTTTTTCCAGCTTAAGTCTTTTCATTTTTGTAGCGAGAGGATGAGTGCTTCCATCCTCATGTGAATCTGAACCACTAGTCATGAACATAGGCCAGGGCCTCAGCCGTTCCTTGCCACTCCGTGTCGTAAATGGCATATTGGCAAGTTTACGCTTCTCATCAGACGCTTTCAATTTAGATTTTTGGTTCATTTTACTGAACTTTTGTTTTTTGGATTTTACATGCTCTCTACTATGACATTGGGCATCGGCCTTGGCAGACGACGTTGATGGCATTTCATCGTCTCGGCCATGACTAGTGGCAGCAGCTTCAGCTCGAGGTGGAAGTGGATCTTGATCTTTCCCTATTTTAACCTCCACATTTTTGTTCTCCATTTTTTAATGTGTGGAATTATATGCCAGTATCAATAGCAATGGCCTACTACTATATATACTGCGCACAACTGAAATGCACCACAGGTATGGATGGATAGTATACTTGACGACACAGAGGTAGGTAGAGCAGTGGCCTACTGTACCGTACTGCTATATATTATATACTGGTGGTCAGCAAACTGTGCAAAACTGAAATGCACCACAGGTATAGATGGATAGTATACTTGACGACACAGAGGTAGGTACAGCAGTGGCCTACTGTACCATAATGCTATATATTATATACTGGTGGTCAGCAAACTGTGCAAAACTGAAATGCACCACAGGTATGGATGGATAGTATACTTGACGACACAGAGGTAGGTACAGCAGTGGCCTACTGTACCGTAATGCTATATATTATATACTGGTGGTCTGCAAACTGTGCAAAACTGAAATGCACCACAGGTATGGATGGATAGTATACTTGGCGACACAGAGGTAGGTACAGCAGTGGCCTACTGTACCGTAATGCTATATATTATATACTGGTGGTCAGCAAACTGTGCAAAACTGAAATGCACCACAGGTATGGATGGATAGTATACTTGACGACACAGAGGTAGGTACAGCAGTGGCCTACTGTACCGTAATGCTATATATTATATACTGGTGGTCAGCAAACTGTGCAAAACTGAAATGCACTACAGGTATGGATGGATAGTATACTTGACGACACAGAGGTAGGTACAGCAGTGGCCTACTGTACCGTAATGCTATATATTATATACTGGTGGTCAGCAAACTGTGCAAAACTGAAATGCACCACAGGTGTGGATGGGTAGTATACTTGATGACACAGAGGTAGGTACAGCAGTGGCCTACTGTACCGTAATGCTATATATTATATACTGGTGGTCAGCAAACTGTGCAAAACTGAAATGCACCACAGGTATGGATGGATAGTATACTTGACGACACAGAGGTAGGTACAGCAGTGGCCTTCTGTACCGAACTCCTATATATTATATACTGGTGGTCAGCAAAATTATGCACTGTACTCCTACTATATACTACAATGCAGCACAGATATGGAGTGTTTTTCAGGCAGACAATGTATACTGGTGGTCACTGTCAGCAAAACTCTGCACTGTACTCCTCCTATATAATATACTGGTGGTCCCCAGTCCCCACAATAAAGCAGTGTGAGCACAGATATATGCAGCACACTGAGCACAGATATGGAGTGTTTTTCAGGCAGACAACGTATACTGGTGGTCACTGTCAGCAAAACTCTGCACTGTACTTCTCCTATATAATACAGCTGCTCCCCAGTCCCCACAATTAAGCAGTGTGAGCACAGATATATGCAGCACACTGAGCACAGATAAGGAGCGTTTTTTTCAGGCAGAGAACGGATAAAACTGGTGGTCACTGATCAGCAAAACTCTGCACTGTACTCCTCCTATATTAATAATACAGCTGCTCCCCAGTCCCCACAATTAAGATATAAGCAAGCACAAATATTTGCATCAACAATGAATAAACGGAGAGGACGCCAGCCACGTCCTCTCCCTAACATTTCCAATGCACGAGTGAAAATGGCGGTGACGCGCGGCTGCTTATATAGAATCCGAATCTCGCGAGAATCCGACAGCAGGATGATGACGTTCGGGCGCGCTCGGGTTAAACGAGCCATACGGGAGAATCCGAGTATGCCTCGGACCCGTGTAAAATGGGTGAAGTTCGGGGGGGTTCGGTTTCCGAGGAACCGAACCCGCTCATCACTACCAACAACCAAAATTATACAAGAAGTACTGGGCAAATGACCAAAATTAAATGTAGACTAGAGCCTATTAGCCTAACAGACCATGACCTATGTGGCGATTGCATGAGTTGTAACTTAAATGCCCAGTAATTATGAGGCAGTCTTAATAAATGGCACAACTAAACATTTTTAGTTTTGATGAGGACTATGGGGTGTCTTCAATAGCTGTCGGAAGCTGCTGTCTTGTCGGAAAGATGGCAGCTTCCGACAGATTTCGGTCGGAAGGGGTTCCGACCTATTCAGTTTGGGCAATTTAGTCCCGACTTGTTGGAAAACACCTGGATCAGTGGAATAGCCGCCGATTTCTGTCGGAAACAGGGCCAACTCCGACAGGTTTTGGCCCCCTTTCTGACTATCTTAATCCGACTTTAAAAAAAATCGTATTGAGGTGAGGAGACGGAGAGCGGTGGGCTATGGGGAGCGGTACAGCAGGCTACGGGGAGTGGGGCGGCGGGGCTGGCAGGTACCTTGACGGCCATCTCCCAGCCAGGCACCTCTCTCCCTGCAGCGTGGCACTGGCGGCCGTGATGTGCGGCTCTAGCAGCTCCCTGTGTGGGGAGCTGCTGACAGCCGCACAGACACCGGCCAAATCCGATAGTCGTATTAGGCTCTAATCCAACATTCGGATTTGGCCACTCTATTGAAAAGGGGTTGTCGGATCCATTCTGACAAATGCATGTTTATCAAAATTACTTTGACTATCAGTTTTCTTAGCGCTTAGAGTGTGCACCTGCATTTTTCTTTTTCCTGTGTGGTACTAGTGCCTTAGCATGGTAGCACCTCTTACAATGTTTACAAATAGGGTGTGCAGTCCAAGTCCTCCAATTTTTTTAATTAAGTAAATGTGACATAAAGAAATATTTGTTTGTGGTACTCACGTTGTTTCAGTAAATTAACATCTTGGAAACATTACATTGGCAAATCTGTAAAGACACAAAATGTATGCAGTCTCTATGGAATTCAGTACAAAGAGTAATTTAGGTGTACAAAGAAAAAGTACCGAATTTGCAGGATGCCTTTGTTTCTTTCCTGACCTTCTCACCTTCATTTTCAAAGACACAGAATCTGGCTCAGTAAACCTGAATTTGTACTCACTTCCTGATTTATAGCAAACAATAAAAAAGACTAAAATCCACCAAAGGGCTTTAAAGAAAAGAGCATTGACCAGTAAGCAGATGGAATCCTTGAGAACCAATTAGTAAGATTAATTTCCTTTGTCTGTTTGAATAAACTGCCTTTAAATGTTTGGAGAAAAATCAATATTTTGTTAGTTGCAGAATGGAACTGTATAAATAGAGGAAAAAAATAACTTTAACAGCAAAGTATCTTAAACTTTTTTAAAGGAATGTAGGATTAAAATATCAAAAGTAACAGAGTAATTGTATAAGGTTCCAGTTGACAGGATTTCTTTGGATGAAATCCCTTTGATAAAAAAATTATAATCTTGCCTTGACCTTGATATGTCCTTCTGGAAATACAACTATATCTGTGAATAATTTAGTTGCGTTTATGCAAGATAGTTAGTGGAAATGTAATTCGTCCTGTGTGCAAAATACACAGGGGTGCAGGGAGCAGTGTTTATTAATTTCCTGGACCTGTTGGGGGGCCTGGCGGAGACCGGGACCAGCTGCTAAGGTGGATAAATGTCTCCCATTGCAATGCATGGTGACACGAATAGTGTTTTACATGGTTTGTGGTGACTGGCGAGCATACTATGTGACCACTCCCCCTTAGAATCACCTAGGCCATGCAGATGTCTTAATGGTCCTGAAAATAAATAATCCAATTTTTTGTAAAATGTTAGATTCTAATAGAGTCAAACACTCTAAGGGGAGATTGAAGTAGTTTTGAAGTTCCATTGGAACCTCGTTATATGGGTAACTGCTAGAGATGAGCGGTTCGGATTTTAATAAATCTGAATTCACTCAAAATTCCAGTATCCAAGTAAATCTAAGCCCTGGCTTGGGTTTTCCCGCCAGGCTCAGATTTCAAATTGAGGCAAAATGTCATCAAAATGTCTTCCTCCCGGCGTTGGATTCTCCCGGAGGTGGTGAATCGGTGCCATTATACTCCGTTCACGCTGCTATGTGCTGTGCTCTGCTCTGCTGTGTCCATCCGTCTAAGGGCTGTGCGGTGTCCATCGAAGTGGCTGTGTGGTGACCATCTAAGTGGCTGTGAGGTGTCATCTAAGTGGCTATGCAGTGTCCATCTAAAGTGGTTGTGCAGTGTCTATCTAAGTGTCTGTGCCGAGTCCATCTACTTCAAGTGGCTGTGCGGTGTTCATCAACAAGTGACTGTGCTGTGTTCATCCACAAGCTGTGTCCAGTCCTATTAGTCTAATTCTATCACACAGTGGTGCTGCACTGACTCCGCAGGCCCCACCCACTGCTTTCACATAAGCAGTGTGACTCTGTATTGTTTGTCAGTAGCAAATATAGTTAAAAAAAGTTTAAAAGTAAAAAAAATGGTATGATTTGATTGTACTGTTCTTTTCACTGTAACCCAGTATACTGAACCCCAGTGCGTTGTTAATACATGTAAGCACTGTGACTCCACGCAGTGTGAGCAGAGCTGCCAGTTAACAAAATAAAAAATGTATATATTATATAATTTCTATGTACTGTTCTATGCACTCTACCTACCGCAGTATGCTTTGTACCCCAGTGCGTGTGCTTAAAAGCAACCTGACTCCACACAGTCTGAGTTGAGCTTCCAATAAAAAAAATATATACAGGTTGAGTATCCCATATCTAAAATGCTTGGGACCAGACGTATTTTGGATATCCGGTTTTTCCTTATTTTGGAATAATTGCATATCATAATGAGATATCATGGCGATGGGACCCAAGTCTAAGCACAGAATGCATTTATGTTTTATATACACCTTATATACACAGCCTGAAGGTCATTTTAGCCAAATTTTTTCAATAACTTTGTGCATTAAACAAAGTTTGTGTACATACACACAATTAATTTATGTTTCATATACACCTTATACACACAGGTGGTCATTCCGAGTTGATCACTAGCTGCATTCGTTCGCTGTGCAGCGATGAGGCAAAAAAATGGCACTTATGCGTATGCGATACAATGCGCACGCGCGACGTACAATTACAACGAACTATGTAGTTTCACACAGGGTCTAGCGAAGCTTTCCAGTCGCACTGCTGGCCGCAGAGTGATTGACATGAAGTGGGCATTTCTGGGTGTCAACTGACTGTTTTCAGGGAGTGCTCGAAAAAACGCAGGCGTGCCAGGAAAAACACAGGCGTGGCTGAGCGAACGCAGGGCGTGTTTGTGGCGTCAAAACCGGAACTGAACAGTCTGAAGTGATTGCAAGCGCTGAGTAGGTTTAGAGCTACTCTAAAACTGCACAAAAAAACTTTGTAGCCGCTCTGCGATCCTTTTGTTCGCACTTCTGCTAAGCTAAAATACACTTCCAGTGGGAGGCGGCATAGCGGCTGCTAAAAACAGCTAGCGAGTGATCAACTCGGAATGATCACATCCTGAAAGTCATTTAATGCAATATTTTTAATAATTTTGGGGGTCATTCCGAGTTGTTCGCTCGCAAGCTGCTTTTAGCAGCTTTGCACACGCTAAGCCGCCGCCTACTGGGAGTGAATCTTAGCTTCTTAAAATTGCGAACGAAAGATTCGCAATGTTGCGATAAGACATCTCTGTGCAGTTTCTGAGTAACTCGAAACTTACTCGGCATCTGCGATCAGTTCAGTGCTTGTCGTTCCTGGTTTGACGTCACAAACACACCCAGCGTTCGCCCAGACACTCCTCCGTTTCTCCAGCCACTCCCGCGTTTTTCCCAGAAACGGTAGCGTTTTTTCACACACACCCATAAAACGGCCAGTTTCCGCCCAGAAACACCCACTTCCTGTCAATCACAGTACGATCACCAGAACGAAGAAAAAACCGTGAGTAAAATTCCTAACTGCATAGCAAATTTACTTGGCGCAGTCGCAGTGCGAACATTGCGCATGCGCACTAAGCGGAAAATCGCTGCGATGCGAAGAAATTTACCGAGCGAACAACTCGGAATGACCCCCTTTGTGTATTAAACAACATTTGTGTACATTAATTCATCAGAAAATAAAGGTTTCACTATCTCAGTCTCACTCCAAAAATTCTGTATTTCGGAATATTCCATATTTCGGAATATTTGGATATGGGATACTCAACCTGTATATATTGTATAATTTGTTTGTACTGTTCAATTTACTTACCCCAGTATGCTCTGTAACCCAGTGTGCTGTGTTCACTTCATGTAAGCCCTTTGACTCCACACAGTGGGGGTAATTCCAAGTTGATCGCAGCAGGAATTTTTTTAGCAGTTGGGCAAAACCATGGCCCTCATTCCGAGTTGTTTGCTCGTTATTTTCCTTTGCATCGGTGCGATTTTCCGCTAACTGCGCATGCGCAATGTTCGCACTGCGGCTGCGTCAAGTAAATTTGCTAAGAAGTTTGGTATTTTACTCATGGCATTACGAGGTTTTTTCATCGTTCTGGTGATCGGAGTGTGATTGACAGGAAGTGGGTGTTTCTGGGCGGAAACTGGCCGTTTTATGGGTGTGTGTGAAAAAACGCTGCCGTTTCTGGTAGAGATGAGCGCCTGAAATTTTTCGGGTTTTGTGTTTTGGTTTTGGGTTCGGTTCCGCGCCCGTGTTTTGGGTTCGAACGCGTTTTGGCAAAACCTCACCGAATTATTTTTGTCGGATTCGGGTGTGTTTTGGATTCGGGTGTTTTTTCCCAAAAACACTAAAAAACAGCTTAAATCATAGAATTTGGGGGTCATTTTGATCCCAAAGTATTATTAACCTCAAAAACCATAATTTACACTCATTTTCAGTCTATTCTGAATACCTCACACCTCACAATATTATTTTTAGTCCTAAAATTTGCACCGAGGTCGCTGTGTGAGTAAGATAAGCGACCCTAGTGGCCGACACAAACACCGGGCCCATCTAGGAGTGGCACTGCAGTGTCACGCAGGATGTCCCTTCCAAAAAACCCTCCCCAAACAGCACATGACGCAAAGAAAAAAAGAGGCGCAATGAGGTAGCTGTGTGAGTAAGATTAGCGACCCTAGTGGCCGACACAAACACCGGGCCCATCTAGGAGTGGCACTGCAGTGTCACGCAGGATGGCCCTTCCAAAAAACCCTCCCCAAACAGCACATGACGCAAAGAAAAAAAGAGGCGCAATGAGGTAGCTGACTGTGTGAGTAAGATTAGCGACCCTAGTGGCCGACACAAACACCGGGCCCATCTAGGAGTGGCACTGCAGTGTCACGCAGGATGGCCCTTCCAAAAAACCCTCCCCAAACAGCACATGACGCAAAGAAAAAAAGAGGCGCAATGAGGTAGCTGACTGTGTGAGTAAGATTAGCGACCCTAGTGGCCGACACAAACACCGGGACCATCTAGGAGTGGCACTGCAGTGTCACGCAGGATGTCCCTTCCAAAAAACCCTCCCCAAACAGCACATGACGCAAAGAAAAAAAGAGGCGCAATGAGGTAGCTGTGTGAGTAAGATTAGCGACCCTAGTGGCCGACACAAACACCGGGCCCATCTAGGAGTGGCACTGCAGTGTCACGCAGGATGTCCCTTCCAAAAAACCCTCCCCAAACAGCACATGACGCAAAGAAAAAAAGAGGCGCAATGAGGTAGCTGACTGTGTGAGTAAGATTAAGACAATTTTATTTTAGGTTTTGGAGTCCTTTTTTTACTGATATTTGGTGTTTTGGTTTTGACATGCTCTGTACTATGCCATTGGGCATCGGCCTTGGCAGACGACATTGCTGGCATTTCATCGTCTCGGCCATGACTAGTGGCAGCAGCTTCAGCACGAGGTGGAAGTGGATCTTGATCTTTCCCTAATTTTGGAACCTCAACATTTTTGTTCTCCATATTTTAATAGGCACAACTAAAAGGCACCTCAGGTAAACAATGCAGATGGATGGATTGGATACTAGTATACAATTATGGACGGGCTGCCGAGTGCCGACACAGAGGTAGCCACAGCCGTGAACTACCGCACTGTACTGTGTCTGCTGCTAATATATAGACTGGTTGATAAAGAGATAGTATACTCGTAACTAGTATGTATGTATAAAGAAAGAAAAAAAAACCACGGTTAGGTCACTGGTATATACAATTATGGACGAGCTGCCGAGTGCCGACACAGAGGTAGCCACAGCCGTGAACTACCGCACTGTACTGTGTCTGCTGCTAATATATAGACTGGTTGATAAAGAGATAGTATACTCGTAACTAGTATGTATGTATAAAGAAAGAAAAAAAAACCACGGTTAGGTCACTGGTATATACAATTATGGACGGGCTGCGGAGTGCCGACACAGAGGTAGCCACAGCCGTGAACTACCGCACTGTACTGTGTCTGCTGCTAATATATAGACTGGTTGATAAAGAGATAGTATACTCGTAACTAGTATGTATGTATAAAGAAAGAAAAAAAAACCACGGTTAGGTGGTATATACAATTATGGACGGGCTGCCGAGTGCCGACACAGAGGTAGCCACAGCCGTGAACTACCGCACTGTACTGTGTCTGCTGCTAATATATAGACTGGTTGATAAAGAGATAGTATACTCGTAACTAGTATGTATGTATAAAGAAAGAAAAAAAAACCACGGTTAGGTCACTGGTATATACAATTATGGACGGGCTGCCGAGTGCCGACACAGAGGTAGCCACAGCCGTGAACTACCGCACTGTACACTGGTTGATAAAGAGATAGTAGTATACTCGTAACAACTAGTATGACGACGGTATAAAGAATGAAAAAAAAACCACGGTTAGGTGGTATATAATACAATTATGGTTGGACGGACTGCCTGCCGAGTGCCGACACAGAGGTAGCCACAGCCGTGAACTACCGCACTGTACACTGGTTGATAAAGAGATAGTAGTATACTCGTAACAACTAGTATGACGACGGTATAAAGAATGAAAAAAAAACCACGGTTAGGTGGTATATAATACAATTATGGTTGGACGGACTGCCTGCCGAGTGCCGACACAGAGGTAGCCACAGCCGTGAACTACCGCACTGTACACTGGTTGATAAAGAGATAGTAGTATACTCGTAACAACTAGTATGACGACGGTATAAAGAACGAAAAAAAAACCACGGTTAGGTGGTATATATTATAATACAATTATGGATGGACGGACTGCCTGCCGAGTTCCGACACAGAGGTAGCCACAGCCGTGAACTACCGCACTGTACACTGGTTGATAAAGAGATAGTAGTATACTCGTAACAACTAGTATGACGACGGTATAAAGAACGAAAAAAAAACCACGGTTAGGTGGTATATATTATAATACAATTATGGATGGACGGACTGCCTGCCGAGTTCCGACACAGAGGTAGCCACAGCCGTGAACTACCGCACTGTACACTGGTTGATAAAGAGATAGTAGTATACTCGTAACAACTAGTATGACTATGACGACGGTATAAAGAAAGAAAAAAAAAACCACGGTTAGGTGGTATATAATACAATTATGGATGGACGGACTGCCTGCCGAGTGCCGACACAGAGGTAGCCACAGCCGTGAACTACCGCACTGTACTGTGTCTGCTGCTAATATAGACTGGTTGATAAAGAGATAGTATACAATACTACTAATATACTGGTGGTCAGGCACTGGTCACCACTAGTCACACTGGCAGTGGCACTCCTGCAGCAAAAGTGTGCACTGTTTAATTTTAATATAATATTATTTATCATGTACTCCTGGCTCCTGCTATAACAACCTGCAGTGCTCCCCAGTCTCCCCCACAATTATAAGCTTTATATACAATACATTGATGTGCAGCACACTGGGCTGAGCAGTGCACACAGACTGAGTCACTGTGTGACTGTGTATCGTTTTTTTCAGGCAGAGAACGGATATATTAAATAAAACAAACAACTGCACTGTCTCTGGTGGTCACTGGTCACTGTGGTCGTCAGTCACTAAACTCTGTCTGCACTCTGCACTCTCTTCTAATCTACAGTATCACAGCAATCTCTCTCTCTCTCTCTCTCTTCTAAATCTAATCTAAATGGAGAGGACGCCAGCCACGTCCTCTCCCTATCAATCTCAATGCACGTGTGAAAATGGCGGCGACGCGCGGCTCCTTATATAGAATCCGAGTCTCGCGATAGAATCCGAGCCTCGCGAGAATCCGACAGCGTCATGATGACGTTCGGGCGCGCTCGGGTTAACCGAGCAAGGCGGGAAGATCCGAGTCGCTCGGACCCGTGAAAAAAAAAGTGAAGTTCGTGCGGGTTCGGATTCAAAGAAACCGAACCCGCTCATCTCTAGTTTCTGGGAAAAACGCGGGAGTGGCTGGGCGAACGCTGGGTGTGTTTGTGACGTCAAACCAGGAACGAAACTGACTGAACTGATCACAGTGGCAGAGTAAGTCTCGAGCTACTCAGAAACTGCTAAGAAATTTCTATTCGCAATTTTGCAAATCTTTCGTTCGCAATTCTGCTAAGCTAAGATTCACTCCCAGAGGGCGGCGGCTTAGCGTGTGCACTGCTGCGAAAAGCAGCTAGCGAGCGAACAACTCGGAATGAGGGCCCATGTGCACTGCAGGGGAGGCAAATATAACATGTGCAGGGAGAGTTAGATTTGGGTGGGTTATTTTGTTTCTGTGCAGGGTAAATACTGTCTGCTTTATTTTTACACTGCAATTTGGATTGCAGATTGAACACACCACACCCAAATCTCTCTCTCTCTGCACATGTTATATCTGCCTCCCCTGCAGTGCACATGGGGGGTCATTCCGAGTTGTTCGCTCGGTATTTTTTTCTCGCAAAGGAGCGATTAGTCGCTAATGCGCATGCGCAATGTCCGCAGTGCGACTGCGCCAAGTAAATTTGCTATGCAGTTAGGAATTTTACTCACGGCATTATGAGGTTTTTTCTTCGTTCTGGTGATCGGAGTGTGATTGACAGGAAGTGGGTGTTTCTGGGCGGAAACAGGCCGTTTTATGGGTGTGTGCGAAAAAACGCTACAGTTTCTGGGAAAAACGCGGGAGTGGCTGGAGAAACGGGGAAGTGTCTGGGCGAACGCTGGGTGTGATTGTGACGTCAAACCAGGAACGACAAGCACTGAACTGATCGCAGATGTCGAGTAAGTCTGGAGCTACTCAGAAACTGCTAAGAGGTGTGTGGTCGCAATTTAGAGAATCTTTAGTTCGCAATTTTACTATGCTAAGATTCACTCCCAGTAGGCGGCGGCTTAGCGTGTGTAAAGTTGCTAAAAGCAGCTTGCGTGCGAACAACTCGGAATGACCCCCATGGTTTTGCCCAACTGCTAACAAAGTTCCTGCTGCGATCAACTCAGAATTACCCCCAGTGTGAGCCAAGCTGCTAGTTAAAAAAAGAAAAAAAAATATTGTATAATTTTGACATCTGATCAGGTCTAAAAAAAATATTGCCTAAAATTAGTGACACCTCTACCGTAACTCCTACTGATACTGTCACCATCCAAACAATGGTGGAGGTTTATTTTTCTGACACCATACATATAGTACATGTCACAGAGTCCCTTTGAGTACTGGAAGGAAAAAAAGGCAATCTGGAGGCCCTTGTACAAATTGACATTGTGTTAGTTAAGCTGCCCACCCTCCAGAGTTTTCAGCACTGTTGGGAACCTTGTCAACGATCGGCGTAGGAGGATAATCCCTCAAAATGTGGAAAGGATGATGTTCATCAAAACTAACTACAAATTTTACAAGGAAGACCTTTACTGGCAATTACATTAAAGTACAACAACTTCTGTAATGGTGGACTCCACCAGGTATGAATTAATATTGTTTGAGGATGATGCACACACTGATGAGGATGGTAGTGACAATGACATCTTGCCATTGCAGAGCTGTTAGTTTAGCAGCCTTAAACCCATTCATAGCTTGTTTTGTGGGGGCCCAAACAAATGAAGCACTTCAGCCACAAAAGTGGCAGCCCCTGTTTTTGAAGTGCTTGGTCTGTTAAACTGTGCATGTCTGGGGCGTGGCCAAGGCGGCAAGCGGGTAGGCAGCAGGTCTCTGGAGCTCCCCGGGCAATATATCCTGATACCCATCTTGGGCCCCCTCCTGAGGTACAACTGAGCTACATTTAGCCCCCATCCCCCTGGGCTGCAGTGGGCGTCCCCTGCTACCTTCCTGGCTGGATTCCTGCGTGAGGCGGCTGTCGCCCGGAGCTGAGGCCTAGCCCGGCACTGGATCCCAGGCCTCGATTTCCTGCTTCCAGCCGCACGGTCCCGGGTTACCGCGGCAGTGCATCCGCGGCGGAGTTCGGAGCCATCAGCTCCCTGGGATGTGGAGTGACCCCCTGAAGCCCATGTGCACCCTTACCTGGCCATCCAGAGTCCCCGGAGCTCGATGGCTGCATCCCTGCATGAGAGGGGGAAGGGGGGGGGGGGGAGAGCTGTGGATCTGGTGGCCATCTTGACAGCAGCTCCCTCAATAGCTCAGCACTGCACAGCAGTGTAATCCTGGGACGGCTGCTTGGATGGGTGAGCTCGCTCTTTGGGCACACTGCTATAATCTCATGCACATCAATTATTGACTGCCTTTTCTGATTATACATAGCTGGGATTTTGCTGCCTATCCTTTTACTGAATATTTGGGACTTTCCTGTCTTTATTGACACTGAATATTTGGAACTTTGCTGCCTTTCTTGACACTAGTGATGTGCACCGGACATTTTTCGGGTTTGTGTTTTGGTTTTGGATTCGGTTCCGCGGCCGTGTTTTGGATTCGGACGCGTTTTGGCAAAACCTCCCTGAAAATCTTTTGTCGGATTCGGGTGTGTTTTGGATTCGGGTGTTTTTTTTCAAAAACCCCTCAAAAACAGCTTCAATCATAGAATTTGGGGGTAATTTTGATCCCATAGTATTATTAACCTCAATAACCATAATTTCCACTCATTTCCAGTCTATTCTGAACACCTCACACCTCACAATATTATTTTTTGTCCTAAAATTTGCACCGAGGTCACTGGATGGCTAAGCTAAGTGACACAAGTGGTCGGCACAAACACCTGGCCCATCTAGGAGTGGCACTGCAGTGTCAGACAGGATGGCCCTTCAAAAAATTGTCCCCAAACAGCACATGATGCAAAGAAAAAAAGAGGTGCACCAAGGTCACTGGATGGCTAAGCTAAGCAACCCAAGTGACCGACACAAACACCTGGCCCATCTAGGAGTGGCACTGCAGTGTCAGACAGGATGCCACTTCAAAAAATAGTCCCCAAACAGCACATGATGCAAAAAAAAAAGAGGTGCACGAAGGTCGCTGTGTGACTAAGCTAAGCGACCCACGTGGCCGACACAAACACCTGGCCCATCTAGGAGTGGCACTGCAGTGTCAGACAGAATGGCAGATTTAAAAAAATTGTCCCTAAACAGCACATGATGCAAATAAAAATAGAGGTGCACCAAGGTCGCTGTGTGACTAAGCTAAGCGACCCAAGTGGCCGACACAAACACCTGGCCCATCTAGGAGTGGCACTGCAGTGTCAGACAGGATGGCAGATTTAAAAAATAGTCCCCAAACAGCACATGATGCAAAGAAAAAAAGAGGTGCAATGAGGTAGCTGTGTGACTAAGCTAAGCTACCCAAGTGGCTGACACAAACACCTGGCCCATCTAGGAGTGGCACTGCAGTTTTCTAGCGAGAGGATGAGTACTTCCATCCTCATGTGAATCTGAACCACTAGCCATGAACATAGGCCAGGGCCTCAGCCGTTCCTTGCCACTCCGTGTCGTAAATGACATATTGGCAAGTTTACGCTTCTCCTCAGACGCTTTTAATTTTGATTCTTGGGTCATTTTACTGAACTTTTGTTTTTTTGGATTTTACATGCTCTCTACTATGACATTGGGCATCGGCCTTGGCAGCAGCTTCAGCACGAGGTGGAAGTGGATCTTGATCTTTCCCTATTTTACCCTCCACATTTTTGTTCTCCATTTTTTAATGTGTGGAATTATATGCCAGTAATATATCAATAGCAATGGCCTACTGTACCGTACTGCTATATATTATATACTGGTGGTCAGCAAAAGTATGCACTGTCCTCCTACTACTGCGCACAACAACTAAAATGCACCACAGGTATGGATGGATAGTATACTTGACGACACAGAGGTAGGTAGAGCAGTGGACTACTGTACCGTACTGCTATATATTATATACTGGTGGTCAGCAAAATTATGCACTGTCCTCCTACTATATATACTGCGCAAAACTTAAATGCACCACAGGTATGGATGGATAGTATACTTGACGACACAGAGGTAGGTAGAGCAGTGGACTACTGTACCATACTGCTATATATTATATACTGGTGGTCAGCAAAATTATGCACTGTCCTCCTACTACTGCGCACAACAACTAAAATGCACCACAAGTATGGATGGATAGTATACTTGATGACACAGAGGTAGGTAGAGCAGTGGCCTACTGTACCGTACTGCTATATATTATATACTGGTGGACAGCAAAATTATGCACTGTCCTCCTACTACTGCGCACAACAACTAAAATGCACCACAGGTATGGATGGATAGTATACTTGACAACACAGAGGTAGGTAGAGCAGTGGCCTACTGTACCGTACTGCTATATATTATATACTGGTGGTCAGCAAAATTATGCACTATCCTCCTACTACTGCGCACAACAACTAAAATGCACCACAGGTATGGATGGATAGTTTACTTGACGACACAGAGGTAGGTAGAGCAGTGGCCTACTGTACCGTACTGCTATATATTATATACTGGTGGACAGCAAAATTATGCACTGTCCTCCTACTACTGCGCACAACAACTAAAATGCACCACAGGTATGGATGGATAGTATACTTGATGACACAGAGGTAGGTAGAGCAGTGCACTACTGTACCGTACTGCTATATATTATATACTGGTGGTCAGCAAAATTATGCACTGTCCTCCTTCTATATAAACTGCGCAAAACTTAAATGGACCACAGGTATGGATGGATAGTATACTTGACGACACAGAGGTAGGTAGAGCAGTGGACTACTGTACCGTACTGCTATATATTATATACTGGTGGTCAGCAAAATTATGCACTGTCCTCCTACTACTGCGCACAACAACTAAAATGCACCACAGGTATGGATGAATAGTAAACTTGACGACACAGAGGTAGGTAGAGCAGTGGACTTCTGTACCGTACTGCTATATATTATATACTGGTGGTCAGCAAAATTATGCACTGTCCTCGTACTATACATAATGCGCAAAACTTAAATGCACCACAGGTATGGATGGATAGTATACTTGACAACACAGAGGTAGGTAGAGCAGTGGACTACTGTACCATACTGCTATATATTATATACTGGTTGTCAGCAAAATTATGCACTGTCCTCCTACTACTGCGCACAACAACTAAAATGCACCACAGGTATGGATGGATAGTATACTTGACGACACAGTGGTAGGTAGATCAGTGGACTACTGTACCGTACTGCTATATATATTATATACTGGTGGTCAGCAAAATTATGCACTGTCCTCCTACTACTGCGCACAACTAAAATGCACCACAGGTATGGATGGATAGTATACTTGATGACGCAGAGGTAGGTAGAGCAGTGGCCTACTGTACCGTAATGCTATATATTATATACTGGTGGACAGCAAAATTATGCACTGTCCTCCTACTACTGCGCACAACAACTAAAATGCACCACAGGTATGGATGGATAGTATACTTGACGACACAGAGGTAGGTAGAGCAGTGGACTACTGTACCGTACTGCTATATATTATATACTGGGGGTCAGCAAAATTATGCACTGTCCTCCTACTATATATACTGCGCAAAACTTAAATGCACCACAGGTATGGATGGATAGTATACTTGACGACACAGAGGTAGGTAGAGCAGTGGACTTCTGTACCGTACTGATATAATACTGGTGGTCACTGGTCAGCAAAATTCTGCACTGTCCTCCTACGATATACTACAATGCACCACAGATATGGAGCGTTTTTCAGGCAGAGAACGTATACTACTGGTGGTCACTGGTCAGCAAAACTCTGCACTGTCCTCCTACTATATAATACTGGTGGTCCCCAGTCCCCACAATAAAGCACACTGAACACAGATATTTGCAGCACACTGATCACAGATATGGAGCATTTTTCAGGCAGAGAACGTAGATATTTTAAGCACACTGAGCACAGATATTTGCAAGCACACTGAGCACAGATATTTGCAGCACACTGAACACAACTGAGAGAACGCTGCACGTCCTCTCCCTATCATCTCCAATGCACGAGTAAAAATGGCGGCGACGCGCGGCTCCTTATATAGAATACGAATCTCGCGAGAATACGACAGTGGGATGATGACGTTCGGGCGCGCTCGGGTTAACCGAGCAAGGCGGGAAGATTCAAATCTGCCTCGGATCCGTGTAAAATGGGTGAAGTTCGGGGGGGTTCGGATTCCGAGGAACCGAACCCGCTCATCACTTCTTGACACTGAATACTTGGGACCTGAGTGTCCCCCGAGCCTGTCGGTGCCTATACTTTGTGACAGTGCCTGCAATCCCTTATCTGTCTGATTGCTGCTTCACCTTTGGTTACCATGGTGAAGGACGGCCAGCGCGCAGCTGCGGCTAAATTGGAGAAGTATGCTTGTCAGTCTACCAGCCAGCCGGCGCAGTCGTCTCCTAAATCTTCCCCCTCCGCTAATCCTGATCCCCCATCTGGGGCCACCTCAGGTTCTTCTGCGTCCCCTCCTGCCCTTTCCATTCAACAGGTTCTTGAAGCTATAGTGGGTAGTGAACAACATTTATCTGATAAAATGGAGAAGGTGCAATGCGATCTTTCTTTATTGAGACAGGATGTCCAGTGTATCCGCGAGAGAGTGGGCGAGGCCGAGATGCGGGTCCCCAACCTGGAGGATCTTTGTGGCCCTCTGAAACATTCTGTTTCCACAGTGTCCCAGCAGGTCTCGTCGCTACAAACTAAGATCCTGGATATGGAGGAACGCCTACGTAGAAATAATGTGCGGTTTGTTGGCCTGCCTGAGAAAGAGTAAGGGTCACACCCTGAGGACTTTCTGGAATCTTGGCTCAAAGAGCTGTATGGCGCAGAATCCTTTACTTCACAGTTCGCAGTGGAACGTGCCCACAGGATACCCTCTTCACCCCCTGGTGCCCCTCCACGTACTTTTATTGCCAAATTCTTGCATTATAAAGACCGTGACTCTGTCCGTTGTCTGGGTTGCACGAGGGGCCCATTCCTTAGGAATGGTGTCAGGGTGTCAGCATTTCCGGACTTTGCCGCGGATGCTCAAAAGGACCGGACCCAATTCCTGCCCATCAAGCGTCGTCTCCGGGACCTGAATCTCTCCTACTCTATGCTGTTCCCGTCCCGGCTTTGTGTAGTAGCGAATGGGAAGACCAAATTCTTTAATTCTCCTAGAGAGGCTGCTGTCTGGCTGGACAGATATGCTCCGAGCGCCCGCCAGCTGGCTCCAGATTGACCTCCGACATTGCTATCTCCGAACTTATATGCCTAGGATATGCAAGTATAAGTCCGGGGAGCCCCCTTGCTCTGGTAGTTCCGGGCTCCAGTGTTTAGTGATATTTACATTTACGTATAGATTCCTCTTGGAAATTTAGATCTTAAGGGTTTTGGGAGTTGTTAAGTGTACAAGTATACCAAAGTTTGGGGAGGTATATGGGGTGGGGGCTTGTTATGCGGGTTCTATCTGCGTAGGTGTGTTTTTTTTTCTTTCTTTAGTTTGTTATTTTTCTTATTTCTGTATTTCTGACTGTGACGTGCAGGTATTCTGTAATGATAGGCCGGGCCTACAGCCTGGGGAAAGCGCACGGTGAGTGGTTGAACTCCATTCCTCTCTTGGGCTATTTTATGTTAGGTTTCTCCCGGGTACTTTTGACCCTGTGTTCGCCATACAAAAGCGCCCGTATCTCTGGCTGCTTTTGCTGATGGGTCGGGGTACCCATTTTATATTGTATTTATCCGTTATGGGTCTGATACTTTCACAAGTGCGATGCCAGACCTGAAACTTTTGGCTTGGAATGTCCGCAGTGTTAACAGTAAAATAAAATGTTCCCTAGTGCTTAATATGATTGGGAAATATGGCCCGGATATAGTTTTCTTAAGTGAGACCCATTTAGAAGGAACCAGACTGCTGTCGCTATGCAGACCCTGGGTGGGGTGGGCTTACCACTCCACACACTCATCCTTCTCTCGTGGGGTGTCGGTTTTGATTAAAAAGACTGTGCAATTTGAGTTACTTACGGTTGCCACTGACCCGGATGGTAGATATGTATTTATTGCATGTAAACTGAGTTCCCAGCCCTTTTTTCTTTTGTCTGTTTATGTTCCTCCTCCGTTCTCTTATGAAGTTTTGCAAAAGGCCGCCTCGTTTTATTGCCTCTTCCCCTTCCACCCCCATTGTCTGTTTAGGGGATTTCAATAATGTTTTCAATGTCTCTCTGGATGGGTGGAAGTCTCCTCCTGCTCCTGGGGTGGGTGGGGGCCTGTCTAAATTTGCTGATTTCGTGTGTAGTTTACAGTGGGTGGATGTCTGGAGGACTTGATTTCCTACGCTTCGGCAATTTTCTTGTCTTTCTAGCACGCATAGCTCCTTCTCTAGAATTGACCTGATACTGGTTTCCCCTGCACTGTTGCCTAAAATTTCGGATATTCACTACGAGGCTAGAGGTGTCTCTGATCATTCATCTATAATGATGTCACTTAATGTGGAGTACCAGAGGGGACAGTCCTATTGGAAATTACACCCTTCTTAGCTGGTCCAGTTGGGTGACTGTTCAGAACTTGAATCTCAGTGGGAGGGATACTTCGCAGATAATGTAGGTATGGCCCCTGTGTCTGTAGTTTGGGATTCGTTCAAGGCTTTTCTACGAGGCACGTTGATTGGACGGATAGCTACCCATAAAGTGTCTAATAGAGAAAAAGAGAAAACCATTGAATCTGACTTTAGGGAACTGGAGACTCAATACTTGACAAACGGCACCCCTGCGCTTAAAACACGCTGGTTGGTGGCTCAGTCGGCATGGTTAACCCATCTTGCTGATGCCAACTCACGTTCTCTTTAATTTCGAGCCACTATTTTATACATGCAAGCGGATAGACCTGGCAGCTTCTTGGCTCATATAGTTTATTATGACCGACCTGGGAATGTCATTATGCAAGTGTTTGGTTGTGATGGCACTATTGTTGACACTATGCCTGAGATTGCGCAGCTGTTTCTCTCCCACTACGAGAACGTGTATCAGTCTCAGCTGCCTTGCTCCAACACTGACCTTGTGCTTTCTCAGATGCTCCTATTACATTGGATGAGGTGACTGCAGCACTGGGGTTGTCTCCCAATGGTAAATCCCTCGGTTCTGACTGACTACCTAATGAACTATACAAACAACACATAGATTTTTTTGGCCCCAGGTTACATTCTTTATTTTTAGATTTATTCGCTAGCAATCAACTTCTCCCCTCCATGTCTGAGGCTATTATCATTCTCCTGCTGAAACCTGATAAGGTCCCCAGGCTCTTAGATTCCTACAGGCCAATCTCGTCATACCCACCGATGCTAAGATCCTGGCAAAAATTTTAGCGATTAGGCTTAACGCAGTTATCTCCTCTATAATTCATCAGGATCAATCCGGCTTTATGCCTGGTAAGTCCTCATCTATCAATTTGCGCAGATTGTATACCATACTGCAATGCACGCACGACATTCCCTCCGACTCGGTCGTCGTCTCGTTGGATATGGCCAAGGCTTTTGACAGCATTGAGTGTTCGTATCTGTGGGAAGTCATGAGAGGAATGGGCTTCGGCCCTAACTACACTGCTCAAAAAAATAAAGGGAACACTTAACACAATGTAACTCCAAGTCAATCACACTTCTGTGAAATTAAACTGTCCACTTAGGAAGCAACACTGATTGACAATCAATTTCACATGCAGTTGTGCAAATGGAATAGACAACAGGTGAAAATTAAAGGCAATTAGCAAGACACCCTCAATAAAGGAGTTGTTCTGCAGGTGGTGACCACAGACCACTTCTCAGCTCCTATGCTTTCTGGCTGATGTTTTTGTCACTTTTGAAAGCTTTCACTCTAGTGGTAGCATGAGACGGAGTCTATAACCCACACAAGTGGCACAGGTAGTGCAGCTCATCCAGGATGGCACATCAATGTGAGCTGTGGCAAGAAGGTTTGCTGTGTCTGTCAGCGTAGTGTCCAGAGCATGGGGGCGCTACCAGGAGACAGGCCAGTACATCGGGAGACGTGGAGGAGGCCCTAGGAGGGCAACAACCCAGGAGCAGGACCGCTACCTCCGCCTTTGTGCAAGGAGGAACAGGAGGAGCACTGCCAGAGCCCTGCAAAATGATCTCCAGCAAGCCACAAATGTGCATGTGTCTACGCAAATGATCAGAAACAGACTCCATGAGGGTGGTATCAGGGCCCGACGTCCACAGGTGGGGGTTGTGCTTGCAGCCCAACACCGTGCAGGACGTTTGGCATTTGCCAGAAAACACCAAGATTGGCAAATTCGCCACTGGCGCCCTGTGCTCTTCACAGATGAAAGCAGGTTCTCACTGAGCACATGTGACAGACGTGACAGAGTCTGGAGACGCCAAGGAGAACGTTCTGCTGCCTGCAACATCCTCCAGCATGACTGGTTTGGCAGTGGGTCAGTAATGGTGTGGGGTGGCATTTCTTTGGGGGGCCGCACAGCCCTCCATGTGCTCGCCAGAGGTAGCCTAACTGCCATTAGGTACCGAGTTGAGATCCTCAGACCCCTTGTGAGACCATATGCTGGTGCGGTTGGCCCTGGGTTCCTCCTAATGCAAGACAATGCTAGACCTCATGTGGCTGGAGTGTGTCAGCAGTTCCTGCAAGACGAAGGCATTGATGCTATGGACTGGCCCGCCTGTTCCCCAGACCTGAATCCAATTGAGCACATCTGGGACATCATGTCTCACTCCATCCACAGACTGTCCAGGAGTTGGCAGATGCTTTAGTCCAGGTCTGGGAGATCCCTCAGGAGACCATCCGCCACCTCATCAGGAGCATTCCCAGGTTGTAGGGAGGTCATACAGGCACGTGGAGGCCACACACACTACTGAGCCTCATTTTGACTTGTTTTAAGGACATTACATCAAAGTTGGATCAGCCTGTAGTGTGTTTTTCCACTTTAATTTTGAGTGTGACTCCAAATCCAGACCTCCATGGGTTAATAAATTTGATTTCCATTGATAATTTTTGTGTGATTTTGTTGTCAGCACATTCAACTATGTAAAGAACAAAGTATTTAATAAGAATATTTCATTCATTCAGATCTAGGATGTGTTATTTTAGTGTTCCCTTTATTTTTTTGAGCAGTGTATATACAATGGACTGCTATACCAAAGTTTAAGTACCAGGATCTCAGTAAATGGATATATTTCCTCCTCTTTTAATCTGTCCCTGGGCACCAGACAGGGATGCCCCCTCTCCCCCACATTGTTTGCCATAGCTATCGAGCCTTTGGCTTGTTTAATACGATCACATCCTGACATTGTAGGTATTACTACAGACCCTCGGATGGACATGGTTGCCCTTTATGCTGACGATCTGTTGTTGTTTCTGCATGACTATGCTACATCTATGCTTGATCTATTACATGTCATGGAGGACTTTGGCAATGTCTCTGGCCTTCATATCAACTGGACTAAGTCATTTATTATACCGTCATTGGCCTCCCTCCCAATATTCCAAAAATGTCTTTGCCACTTTGTTGGACAAATCAATTTAAATACCTAGGTATCCATATTACGAATAATCCCTCTGACTTCATACCTCTAAACCTTGACCCACTTGTGCAACAGATTACACGTAAATGAAAATCTTGGTGTAAACTCCCATTAACGGTATCCGGCAGAGTTAGCCTCATCAAAATGATATTGCTACCAAAAACTTTGTATATTATTTTGCAATCTCCGGTATATATTTTCCCGACATTCTTTAGGAAATTAAATAGTATTTTATCATCTTTGGTATGGGCCAATAGAAGACCTAGAATACAGCTGAATATTCTCACCAGACAAAAAGTTGATGGTGGATTGGCTTTGCCGATGCCGCTCAGCTGTCACACATTAGTACCTGGGTACAGGGTAGGGATGAGGGCTTGCTACATTGGGTGTTTCTCCAATGTTACTATCCAGGCCTTTCTCCCACACAGGTCCTTCTGAGCGGGCATATGTCTCGGGTCTCACCTCCCATTATCTTTCAGGCTGCAAAGATTTGGCGTGCCCTGAAAGTCCTTCTTGGTTTTGACGGCCTGGACCCGGATACTCCCCTCTGGTACTCTGCTTGGCTCCCTGATTTGAAAACCTTAGAGGGTAGAGAGGTTTGGGCTTCTTATTCAATAGTCTCCATATCCCAACTGTATAGTGATGGCACTTTAAAATCTTTCCAGCAATTGAAGGATGAGTTTCATATACCCAACTCATACTTTTATAGATACCTACAACTTCGACATGCCCTACAGTCTCAGTTTAAGACTTCGCCCCTTTGATTCTCCCATTTCCCATTAAGACCTTTGTAAGTAAACAACAGACAAAGAGGAAGGGGGGTGCAAATCCCCACCCCTAAATTCCCTTCCGCACGCTGATAATTACCTGTTACAGGTAATTATCAGTGTGCGGAAGGGAATTTAGGGGTGGGGATTTGCACCCCCCTTCCTCTTTGTCTGTTGTTTGTCTGTGACCCCTCCCCCTTCCAGCACCTGATATATAATTACCTCCAGGTATGATTGAGCAGCTTCCAAGTTGTTTGTCTGCTTGTGTGCAAGAGGCATTGAATGGGAGCAGCATTTGGAAGGCATGCTGTTCCTTGTAGTGCCAATGGGATATCCTGGGGGTGGCTCCCGGGTAAGTTAGCTCTCTGTCTGGAAGTGTTTTAGTAATAGCCTTTATCATGAGGCCTACTGTGACAAATAACATGGCACTATGTGGGCACTGCTATCATGTAGTGTTAGGACTGCTGTATCAGAGAAGCCGTGAAGTGGCCAGCAGCTAAACATGTGTTTGCAAACATTTGTGACTAATTCTCTGAATTTGTTTACCAGATAGGTTCAGGGATGGTTACAGGTAATTATCAGTGTGCGGAAGGGAATTTAGGGGAGGGGATTTGCACCCCCCTTCCTCTTTGTCTGTTGTTTGTCTGTGACCCCTCCCCATTCCAGCACCTGATATGTAATTACCTCCAGGTATGATTGAGCAGCTGCCAAATTGTTTGTCTGCTTGTGTGCAAGAGGCATTGAATGGGAGCAGCATTTGGAAGGCATGCTGTTCCTTGTAGTGCCAATGGGAGATCCTGGGGGTGGCTCCCGGGTAAGTTAGCTCTCTGTCTGGAAGTGTTTTAGTAATAGCCTTTATCATGAGGCCTAGTGTGACAAATAACATGGCCCTATGTGGGCACTGCTATCATGTAGTGTTAGGACTGCTGTATCAGAGAAGCCGTGAAGTGGCCAGCAGCTAAACATGTGTTTGCAAACATTTGTGACTAATTCTCTGAATTTTATTACCAGATAGGTTCAGGGATGGTTACAGGTAATTATCAGTGTGCGGAAGGGAATTTAGGGGTGGGGATTTGCACCCCCCTTCCTCTTTGTCTGTTGTTTGTCTGTGACCCCTCCCCCTTCCAGCACCTGATATATAATTACCTCCAGGTATGATTGAGCAGCTTCCAAATTGTTTGTCTACCTTTATAAGTAAACTGGGTCGAGTTAAGGCGATTTCTTTCACCTACTCATACCTCCTAACTAAACTTCACTCTGACCCACTTTCTTGTCTCCGTGAGAGGGTGATCTGGGCCCCATAGATGCAGAAGACTGGAAACTTGCCCGGGAGTACCTGAGTTTGGCTACTAAGTCCCCTAGATTTCAACAGATATAGCTCTTTTTTTTTACATAGAACTTACATGACGCCAGTCAGACTGGCTAGGTTTGGGGCTGGCCACTTATATGTTTGCCCTAAATGTGGGATTACTGGGGGTTCTTTTTGGCACCTCTTGTGGGACTGGTCATCGCTGCGGATATTTTGGTCTGGGATCAGGTCGGTTCTGGAGCGGACAGGCATACATGGGAGTGTGCTTACCCCGAGGTTTTGTCTTTTGGGAATGGGAGGCCTTGACTCAATGTCTAAGTGGAAGAGTCTATATACTCGCAGTTTATGTGCCTTGGCCAAGGTGTGTATTGCAAGACTGTGGATGGCCCCCACCTGTCCTTCGATATCTGCTTTTCAGACCCTGGGGAATGATACTATTCTCAAGGACCGATACATATATATGAAAAACAATGCTATTTCTAAATTTGAGAAAATTTGGTCCCCTTGGCTAGAGTCCTCGTTTTCCTCCCCTGACCTTGCGATATAGCGGGATCTGTCATTTTCTCATAATCGGTGTCCTGGGTTGGTGTCGAGCCTGGTGAACTTTATACATGTTATGCTGCTTCACGTTCACTTTTTCTTCTTCTCCTTCCTTTGTTGATGGTTTTATTTTCCTTTCCCCACCTTTTTCTTTTGTTTTTTGTTTGATTTTTGTGGTTTTTATTTAGCATTGTTAGTTACTTGCAAATGCAAGGTAAATGGGGGAATTTTTTTTTTACATTTCATGTTGTCTCATACCATGCTTACAGATTTCGCTACTTCTATATATTGTATAGTGTTTTCTATATACAGCTATCTGATGAATATGTTCTGTATCTGTTACATACTGTTGTAGTATGACTATGTGCTGTATTTGATGTCATATGTCTCATGCGATATCTGTCTATGACAACTTATTTTGAATAAAAATTACTCTATTTAAAAACAGTGCATGTCCTTTTTAATATCCAACATAAGAATGGGTGGGAGGGCCAAAGAACAATTCCATCTTGGCCACTTTTCATTTATGCCACTGCTGTATGGCAATGTTTCATAGATGTGCTATACTTGTTATGTGCTGCTGCTCTGTTACTGAAAATGAATGTTATTAAGGTAAATAATACTGTAGGAACAAAAAAACGGCTCAAATTAAGATTTTTAGCTTTTTGTAAAAAATTTTTTACAAAGAAATTCAAAACCAAAACCAATCACAGTGTTTAGGCAAAAGCAAAACCAGGCAATGAATTAGAACCAATACCAGCAAAAATGGTCCAGCGCACATCTCTAGTAACTGCACTGCACTCACTCATCTTTGCACACAAAACTATCCCGCAATTAACATTTTCAGTTTATATGTGGACTATTTGTAGCATAAAGACACTAACCTGCTTCTGATGGATCTTTTAGAGAAGTAATTAGTACTTTTGTATAAAGTATAAGCTTTTCTTGAAAAACAACCTGTGTTGTATTAGCACACAAGGGTCCTGATTCAAATATGGATGTTGTGATGCAGCAGGAGGCACCTTTAGGAAAAGACACCTCTTGCATGAAGCATTGATCCAAGTTGGTTGCGATGGTCGCAGCTTTCGCCATCTGAATACATAGAAACATAGAATTTGATGGCAGAAAAGAACCACTTGGCCCATCTACTCTGCCACCTTTTTTTATCCTTTAGGTAATCTCAACCCTTTTTGATCATTAGTTCTTTGTAAGGATATTCATAAGCCTATCCCAAGCATGTTTAAATGCTGTCTTAGCCTCTACCACATCTGATGGGAGGCTATTCCACTTATCCACTACTCTTTCTGTGAAATAATTTTTCCTTAAATTTCCACAGAACCTGCCTCTTTCCAGTTTCAGTGTATGTTTCAGTGCCACAGTTAACTCAGACTGGCCACTGCTGGCCACTGGCAGCAACTGGAATCTCTCTGATTTCTGTACCACTGAAGGGTGATCCTCACAGGTTTGCTGATGACATCCTTCGTGCATCCTGACCTCATATTTCTCAGGGCATCCTCGGCTGCCCACACTGCTGTCCACCCAGACTGTTATCGGCAGCCCTACCAGGATCACCCACAGCCCCAGGCAAAGCTGCAGCAGTGATGGGCCAGCATCAATATCAAATACCCCACTTGCAAAATTCTCCAAAATTGTTGATTTTTTTTCTCTTTCAGATATGGTACACACATGAGAAGTACATATATTACACTTCCATTTCTTAAAAACAGAGAGCATTGCTGCTTACTGATAAGTATTCTATGACAAACCCCAACACCAACTTTTCCCTTGTTCACAAGCCCCTTTTTTCGTCAGGTCCTGTACCTTCTTCTTCTTTCTCCTCTTCTTCTAATGTTGATGGAGTCCTGGTGGCTGCCGTCTAGAGATGTGCAGGTTCAGGTTTACTCGGTTCTTAACTCCAAAATGAATGCAAGTTCAGATTTATCTGGATTTTTCTTATTGGGTATCCAAAACATGTGACAACAGAGAGCCAATAAGATGCCATTTTGAAATCCTGGTAAATCCGGATAAATCTGGGGTAAATTCAAACCTGCACATCTCTACTGCCGACTATAAGCAACTGTGTTCAATGCAATATGAATATGGCAGGTACAGTAAGCTCTGTGTATGCTGAAGACAAGTTGAGAAAAGGTTGGAGGGATACAGAGAGGCAGGGCAGCTGCTGGATGGCCACATGGGTTGGAGTTGCTGGAGGGACATGGGTGGTGAGCTGGTGGAGTGACAGAGGCAGAGAAGTGCATAAGGGACTATTGTGGGCATTATGTTTATAAGGGGCACAACTCTGGGCATTATGTGTATAAGCAGTACTTCTGTGGGCATTATGTGTAGCCAGCACAACTGTGGGCATTATGTGTAAAGATCACTACTATTGTGGGCATTATGTGTAAGGGGCACTACTACTGTAGGCATTATTTGTATAATGAGGGCTACTACTGTGGGCATTATGTCTAAGGGGCACTACTACTGTGGGAAAGGAATATAAGGGGCACTACTGTGGGCATTGTGAATAAGGGGCTCTACTGTGTGGCATTATGTAGATAAGCAGTACTAATGTGTAGCATGACGTGAAAAAGGGGCATTACTGAGTTATGTAACGTGAATAAGGGGCACTACTGTGTGTCACAATGTGAATAAGTAGCACTACTATATAGTGTGATATGAATCAGTCAGCCATGTCTGGAAACTTGGTTGCATTGACATTGTGGCTTGTCATTGGTCCTCTTATTCATTGCCCTGTTCTACAGTCTTTCTAATTGGTGATGAAGAATTTTCGCCACTTTAGTTGTTTGTACAGCCTTAATGAGCAAAACATTTTTGTTGCAGTTATAAAGGAATTAATTCTGGAAATTGCTGGTTTGAGACTATTTCAAATGTCTTTAGAAGGCAGTTGCTTGAAATAAATGAACACTTCCTAAAGCATTTCTGTTTAGTAGCAGATGTGCAGTTTTCATTGTTCAGTTACTAGCATAATTAAAATACCTTACAACAAGCAATGGATAACATAAAAATGTTTTCTTAACAGCAAAATAAATAGGGCGAGGGAAAGCAAAATACATGTTTAGTCATAAATGCTTTACAGAGTGCATGGCCAAAAAGTCTGAATTATTCTGATAATGTATATTAAAAATTAAGAAATATTCATCAGCACTATAAATTTAAGGGGAAATTAGCAGTAAATACCTTTGGATCTTGTAAGAGTATATAATAAAGTACACTATCACTGTTTTGATATTTATGGTGTATCTCACACATTACAAATGTTGCGCAGTTCTGTGTCTGCAAATTTACACACACACACACACACACAAACTCACACACACACACACACACACACACACACACACACACACACACACACTACAGTACAGTACAGTATTCGGACGCCTGATCATTACACCAACAGGAACTGTAATGACATTGTATTCAAATACATAAACATTAATAACTCATCCAACCAGTCAGCCCAAGCTGGGGCTTGCTCTGGAAATGGGGACCCCCTCCAGGCACCCAAAGCCAGGGCTATCCCCAGCACTCCTGGGCTGTGGGTGCTGAGTTGACAGCATTTGAGTTCATTTGTGAAGCACAATGGAATTTGCTGCGCTTTATAAGAAACTGTTAATAAATAAATAAAAAATACATTTGAGTTTTTTTTAATAACTGTTTTTTACAGGATGACTACAGGTCCCAGCAAGCCTCCCCTGCATGCCGGTACTAGGAGAACCTCAAGTACCCGCTTGTGTGATATTGAAGGGCCTGCTAGTCCAATAGTCCTCGTGTAAAAAAATATTCAAAAAGTCATGACACACACCCGGTTTTATCTACATTCATATATTTATATGTCTTTTTGTAATGTCGTAGGGTAAATATAAATTCCCCATAACACTTTTTAATATTCACAACTTTTTTTAATATTCACCATTTTTTGTCACACCGTAAGGGTTAACCCATTTACCATATATCCATATGTAATTAGAACAACATTGACTCACATTATCTTCATTTGATATATATAACAATGTATTTTACCCATCTAATCTTTATTTCAACTTGTCAATAGCCATCATATTAGAAAATGAAGGACGCTCCAGAAATAATCAGTATTTATCTATAATTTAGTAAACATGATTTATTACCTACAATAACTTATATCAAAAAATATCTGTATGGAATAATATATATACATTGTGCAGCGCTCCTGGACCCTGATATTGCTCTCTGATTGGTGGAAGAACTTCACGTGGCCGAATTGATGACTGATCATGTAGGAGAGAAGATTCACGATTGGGTATCTTATCCATATGACCTTTAACTGAATGGTGATTGGCTCTCAAGACTCACTAAAGACAATAATGTCTGAGTCAATCGGGTTCAGACGGTGAAATGTGCGCATTGGCGGCATGTCTGGGCGATAATACAATCTGGGAGATTATACAATTATACTGTAAGTGTATATGAGGTATTTTCCGATGTTTTTGATGCCCCTGTCCATGCACAACCAACATATCCTATTATGTATAGGTAATTAGCAGGAGATATCGGGATGGTGGCACCCTAAAGGGGATAATACCATTGAAGGTCATACTTTACTCAAATGAATATCTAGACTGTTTTTGAATTACCATCAGTCTAAACTGTATGGAACTGCGGATTTCTTTAAACATTTTTAACAATAGTTTGTACTAGTAATGTGCAATGGACATTTTTCGGGTTTTGTGTTTTGGTTTTGGATTCGGTTCCGCGGCCGTGTTTTGGATTCGGACGCGTTTTGGCAAATCCTCACCGAAAATTTTTTGTCGGATTCGGGTGTGTTTTGGATTCGGGTGTTTTTTTCAAAAAACCCTAAAAAACAACTTCAATCATAGAATTTGGGAGTCATTTTGATCCCATAGTATTATTAACCTCAATAACCATCATTTCCACGCATTTCAAGACTATTCTGAACACCTCACACCTCACAATATTATTTTTAGTCCTAAAATTTGCACCAAGGTCGCTGGATGGCTAAGCTAAGTGACACAAGTGGCCGACACAAACACCTGGCCCATCTAGGAGTGGCACTGCAGTGTCAGGCAGGATGGCACTTCAAAAAAATACTCCCCAAACAGCACATGATGCAAAGAAAAAAAGAGGCGCAATGAGGTAGCTGTGTGACTAAGCTAAGCGACCCAAGTGGCCGACACAAACACCTGGCCCATCAAGGAGTGGCACTGCAGTGTCAGACAGGATGGCACTTCAAAAAAATTGTCCACAAACAGCACATGATGCAAAGAAAAATGAAAGAAAAAAGAGGTGCAAGATGGAATTGTCCTTGGGCCCTCCCACCCACCCTTATGTTGTATAAACAGGACATGCACACTTTAACGAACCCATCATTTCAGCGACAGGGTCTGCCACACGACTGTGACTGAAATGACTGGTTGGTTTGGGCCCCCACCAAAAAAGAAGCAATCAATCTCTCCTTGCACAAACTGGCTCTACAGAGGCAAGATGTCCACCTCATCATCATCCTCCGATTCCTCACCCCTTTCACTGTGTACATCCCCCTCCTCACAGATTATTAATTCGTCCGCACTGGAATCCACCATCTCAGGTCCCTGTGTACTTTCTGGAGGCAAATGCTGCTGGTGAATGTCTCCATGGAGGAATTGATTATAATTCATTTTGATGAACATCATCTTCTCCACATTTTCTGGAAGTAACCTCGTACGCCGATTGCTGACAAGGTGAGCGGCTGCACTAAACACTCTTTCAGAGTACACACTGGAGGGAGGGCAACTTAGGTAGAATAAAGCCAGTTTGTGCAAGGGCCTCCAAATTGCCTCTTTTTCCTGCCAGTATACGTACGGACTGTCTGACGTGCCTACTTGGATGCGGTCACTCATATACTCCTCCACCATTCTTTCAATGGTGAGAGAATCATATGCAGTGACAGTAGACGACATGTCAGTAATCGTTGGCAGGTCCTTCAGTCCGGACCAGATGTCAGCACTCACTCCAGACTGCCCTGCATCACCGCCAGCGGGTGGTCTCGGAATTCTTAGCCTTTTCCTTGCACCCCCAGTTGCGGGAGAATGTGAAGGAGATGTTGATGGGTCACGTTCCGCTTGACTTGACAATTTTCTCACCAGCAGGTCTTTGAACCTCTGCAGACTTGTGTCTGCCGGAAAGAGAGATACAACGTAGGTTTTAAATCTAGGATCGAGCACGGTGGCCAAAATGTAGTGTTCTGATTTCAACAGATTGACCACCCGTGAATCCTGGTTAAGCGAATGAAGGGCTCCATCCACAAGTCCCACATGCCTAGCGGAATCGCTCTGTTTTAGCTCCTCCTTCAATGTCTCCAGCTTCTTCTGCAAAAGCCTGATGAGGGGAATGACCTGACTCAGGCTGGCAGTGTCTGATCTGACTTCACGTGTGGCAAGTTCAAAGGGTTGCAGAACCTTGCACAACGTTGAAATCATTCTCCACTGTGCTTGAGTCAGGTGCATTCTCCCTCCTGTGCCAATATCGTAGGCAGATGTATAGGCTTGAATGGCTTTTTGCTGCTCCTCCATCCTCTGAAGCATATAGAGGGCTGAATTCCACCTCGTTACCACCTCTTGCTTCAGATGATGGCAGGGCAGGTTCAGGAATGTTTGGTGGTGCTCCAGTCTTCGGCATGCGGTGGCTGAATGCCGAAAGTGGCCCACAATTCTTCGGGCTACCGACAGCATCTCTTGCACGCCCCAGTCATTTTTTAAATAATTCTGCACCACCAAATTCAATGTATGTGCAAAACATGGGACGTGCTGGAATTTGCCCAGATGTAATGCACGCACAATATTGGTGGCGTTGTCCGATGTCACAAATCCCCAGGAGAGTCCAATTGGGGTAAGCCTGGGGTAAGCCATTCTGCGATGATGTTCCTCAGTTTCCGTAAGAGGTTGTCAGCTGTGTGCCTCTTCTGGAAAGCGGTGATACAAAGCGTAGCCTGCCTAGGAACGAGTTGGCGTTTGCGAGATGCTGCTACTTGTGCCGCCGCTGCTGTTCTTGCTGCGGGAGGCAATACATCTGCCCAGTGGGCTGTCACAGTCATATAGTCCTGAGTCTGCCCTGCTCCACTTGTCCACATGTCCGTGGTTAAGTGGACATTGGGTACAACTGCATTTTTTAGGACACTGGTGACTCTTTTTCTGAGGTCTGTGTACATTTTCGGTATCGCCTTCCTAGAGAAATGGAACCTAGATGGTAATTAGTACCGGGGACACAGTACCTCAATCAAGTCTCTAGTTGCCTCTGAATTAACGGTGGATACCGGAATCACGTTTCTCACCACCCAGGCTGCCAAGGCCTCAGTTATCTGCTTTGCAGCAGGATGACTGCTGTGATATTTCATCTTCCTCGCAAAGGACTGTTGGACAGTCAATTGCTTACTGGAAGTAGTACAAGTGGTCTTCCGACTTCCCCTCTGGGATGACGATCGACTCCCAGCAGCAACAACAGCAGCGCCAGCAGCAGTAGGTGTTACACTCAAGGATGCATCGGAGGAATCCCAGGCAGGAGAGGACTCGTCAGACTGGCCTGCAGGACTATTGGCTTTCCTGTGTAAGGAGGAAATTGACACTGAGGGAGTTGGTGGTGTGGTTTGCAGGAGCTTGGTTACAAGAGGAAGGGATTTAGTGGTCAGTGGACTCCTTCTGCTGTCACCCAAAGTTTTTGAACTTGTCAATGACTTCTGATGAATGCGGTCCAGGTGACGTATAAGGGAGGATGTTCCTAGGTGGTTAACGTCCTTACCCCTACTTATTACAGCTTGACAAAGGCAACACACAGCTTGACACCTGTTGTCCGCATTTGTGTTGAAATAATTCCACACCGAAGAGGTGATTTTTTTTGTATTTTGACCAGGCATGTCAATGGCCATATTCGTCCCACGGACAACAGGTGTCTCCCCGGGTGCCTGACTTAAACAACCCACCTCACCATCAGAATCCTCCTTGTCAATTTCCTCCCCAGCGCCAGCAACACCCATATCCTCATCCTGGTGTACTTCAACAGTGACATCTTCAATTTGACTATCAGGAACTGGACTGCGGGTGCTCCTTCCAGCACTTGCATGCAGGGGCGTGCAAATGGTGGAAGGCGCAAGCTCTCCCCATCCAGTGTTGGGAAGGTCAGGCATTGCAACCAACACAATTGAACTCTCCTTGGGGATTTGTGATTTAGAAGAACGCACAGTTCTTTGCTGTGCTTTTGCCAGCTTAAGTCTTTTAATTTTTCTAGCGAGAGGATGAGTGCTTCCATCCTCATGTGAATCTGAACCACTAGCCATGAACATAGGCCAGGGCCTCAGCCGTTCCTTGCCACTCCGTGTCGTAAATGGCATATTGGCAAGTTTACGCTTCTCCTCAGACGCTTTTAATTTTGATTTTTGGGTCATTTTACTGAACTTTTGTTTTTTGGATTTTACATGCTCTCTACTATGACATTGGGCATCGGCCTTGGCAGACGACGTTGATGGCATTTCATCGTCTCAGCCATGACTAGTGGCAGCAGCTTCAGCACGAGGTGGGAGTGGATCTTGATCTTTCCCTATTTTACCCTCCACATTTTTGTTCTCCATTTTTTAATGTGTGGAATTATATGCCAGTATCAATAGCAATGGCCTACTACTATATATACTGCGCACAACTGAAATGCACCACAGGTATAGAATGTAGATGGATAGTATACTTGACGACACAGAGGTAGGTACAGCAGTGGCCTTCCGTACCGTACTGCTATATATACTGGTGGTCACTGTATCAGCAAACTGCAAAACTAAAATGCACCACAGGTATAGAATGTAGATGGATAGTATACTGGACGACACAGAGGTAGGTACAGCAGTGGCCTTCCGTACCGTACTGCTATATATACTGGTGGTCACTGTATCAGCAAACTGCAAAACTAAAATGCACCACAGGTATAGAATGTAGATGGATAGTATACTGGATGACACAGAGGTAGGTAGAGCAGTGGCCTTCCGTACCGTACTGCTATATATACTGGTGGTCACTGTCAGCAAACTGCAAAACTAAAATGCACCACAGGTATAGAATGTAGATGGATAGTATACTTGACGACACAGAGGTAGGTACAGCAGTGGCCTTCCGTACCGTACTGCTATATATACTGGTGGTCACTGTGTCAGCAAACTGCAAAACTAAAATGCACCACAGGTAGAGAATGTAGATGGATAGTACTTGACGACACAGAGGTAGGTACAGCAGTGGCCTACTGTACCGTAATGCTATATATTGTATCCTGGTGGTCAGCAAACTGTGCAAAACTTAAATGCACCACAGGTATGGATGGATAGTATACTTGACAACACAGAGGTAGGTACAGCAGTGGCCTTCTGTACCGTACTCCTATATATTATATACTGGTGGTCAGCAAAATTATGCACTGTACTCCTACTATATACTACACAATGCAGCACAGATATGGAGTGTTTTTCAGGCAGACAACGTATACTGGTGGTCACTGGTCAGCAAAACTCTGCACTGTACTCCTCCTATATAATATTATACTGGTGGTCCCCAGTCCCCACAATAAAGCAGTGGGAGCACAGATATATGCAGCTCACTGAGCACAGATATGGAGTGTTTTTCAGGCAGACAACGTATACTGGTGGTCACTGTCAGCAAAACTCTGCACTGTACTCCTCCTATATAATACAGCTGCTCCCCAGTCCCCACAATTAAGCAGTGTGAGCACAGATATATGCAGCACACTGAGCACAGATAAGGAGCGTTTTTTTCAGGCAGAGAACGGATAAAACTGGTGGTCACTGATCAGCAAAACTCTGCACTGTACTCCTCCTATATTAATATAAAGATGCTCCCCATTCCCCACAATGATATAAGCAAGCACAAATATGTGCATCAACTCATCAATGAATAAACGGAGAGGACGCCAGCCACGTCCTCTCACTAACATTTCCAATGCACGAGTGAAAATGGCGGCGACGCGCGGCTGCTTATATAGAATCCGAATCTCTCGAGAATCCGACAGCGGGATGATGACGTTCAGGCGCGCTAGGGTTAACCGAGCCATACGGGAGAATCCGAGTATGCCTCGGACCCGTGTAAAATGGGTGAAGTTCGGGGGGGTTCGGTTTCCGAGGAACCGAATCTGCTCATCACTAGTTTGTACATGGTTTTATTAACCTATCATCTTATGGAACAATGATGGACTTTAAGATCTTTTTCTGACTCTAATTGCAAGGAATCATACTACTATACTCTCAAATCCTGCTAATTAAATGATAAATCACATGTAAGGTAATAGCCAGTTATTTTATTTGTGAGATTGTATAGTTTATGTAAAATGCTTTCCTCTGTTATTGGTGTCCCTGCATAATCAATTTATTCTATTAAACATAGGTAATTAGCAGGAGATATCCATACAGGGGTACCCTAAAGGGGATAACAATTATTTGATCCTTGGAATTACCATCAGCTTAATTACAAGAACTTTGAGCTAATACATAGTAGTTTAAAGTCGCCAACTAATGTCAAATAGAATAAGTCATATTATGACAAATACATTTTCTATGCGACCCTAATGCCCCAGCAAATGCTTATAAAGGAGTAAAACGCTACTGACACCTACATGTGGAAAGCATATTAGCTAATATCATAGAAACTAGTATATTGGTCCTAAAGAAAATGTTATATATTAGAACAATAGAGCTAGGAATAGCAAGCAGCTATACACTAATAATACTGTATATAAAAAACACTTAGACACAGTGGCGTAACTAGAAATTTTTCTCCCCCAAGCCAAAAAATCCTTCGGCGCCCCCCCCCCCCCCCCCATACCCCCCATAATTGGCACTAGTAAAGGGACAAATATGCGTGCGCCGTAGGCGCGTGCCGCCAAAAAGGGTGTGTGGCTTCGTTAAAATGGGCGTGGCTTCACGTAAAGGGGCGTGGCATTGCAGGAAAAGACTACCTTATACCCCAGTTTTGCAACCTGCACGCCCAGACGTTAGCCACCACAGGAAAGAAAAATAATCCTGATTCATGCCCCTTACATTATTTGTCATTTTTCCTCCTTATAGTAATGCCCAGTATACATTATTCCACATACTGCAATGGCCTTAGCCATTATGCCACACACAATAATGCACATGACACAATATGCACAGTCACACACTGTAATGCCCCCGACACATTATGCCACACACCGTAATGCCTGTGACACATTATGACCGGAATCGCAATGCCCATTATACATTATGCTACACACTGCAATGCCCCTGATACATTATAGCACATACAATGTCTGTGACACAGTATGACACACACCACAATGATCCTGAGACATTATACCACATACCACAATGCCCGTGATATAGTATACAACACACCGCAATGCCTGACACATTATGACACACACCGCAATGTCCGTGATACATTATGCCACACACCGTAATGCCCATTACACATTAAGTTCTACAGTAAGGCTTCTAATTACTTTTAAATTACCTGCTCGTTGCCAGGGGTTTCATGCTCTTGGTTCCATGCACGGTGCCAGGGGTTTTCATGCTCAGGGTGTCATGCTCGTTGCCAGAGGTTTCATGCACTGGGTGTCATGCTCGTTGCCAGCGGTTTCATACTCTTGGTTCCATGCACGGTGCCAGGGGTTTTCATGCTCAGGGTGTCATGCTCGTTGCCAGGGGTTTCATGCACTGGGTGTCATGCTCGTTGCCAGCGGTTTCATACTCTTTGTTCCATGCACGGTGCCAGGGGTTTTCATGCTCAGGGTGTCATGCTCGTTGCCAGGGGTTTCATGCACTGGGTGTCATGCTCGTTGCCAGGGGTTTCATGCACTGGGTGTCATGCTTGTTGCCAGGGGTTTCATGCACTGGGTGTCATGCTCGTTGCTAGGGGGTAGTGCTTGTTGCTAGAGCCATGATCCCAGTGCCACATATGCCCCCAGTGCCAGATATTCCCCCACAGTGCCAGGTATATGCCCCCAGTGCCAGATATTCCCCACAGTGCCAGGTACATGCCCCCAGTGCCACATATGCCCCCTCAGTGCCTGCTCCCCCCAGTGCCAAATATTCCCCCACAGTGCCACATATGCCCCCTCAGTACCTGCTCCCCCCAGTGCCAGATATTCCCCCACAGTGCCAGGTATATGCCCCCAGTGCCAGATATTCCCCCACAGTGCCACATATGCCCCCTCAGTGCCTGCTCCCCCCCAGTGCCAAATATTCCCCCACAGTGCCAGGTATATGCCCCCAGTGCCAGATCTTCCCCCACAGTGCCAGGTATATGCCCCAAGTGCCAGGTATATGCCCCCAGTGCCAGATATTCCCCCACAGTGCCACATATGCCCCCTCAGTGCCTGCTCCCCCCAGTGCCAAATATTCCCCCACAGTGCCAGGTATATGCCCCCAGTGCCAGGTATATGCCCCCAGTGCCAGATCTTCCCCCACAGTGCCAGGTATATGCCCCCAGTGCCAGATCTTCCCCCACAGTGCCAGATATATGCCCCCAGTGCCAGATCTTCCCCCACAGTGCCAGGTATATGCCCCCAGTGCCAGATCTTCCCCCACAGTGCCAGGTATATGCCCCCAGTGCCAGATCTTCCCCTACAGTGCCAGGTATATGCCCCCAGTGCTAGATCTTCCCCCACAGTGCCTGCTCCCACCCCCCGCTCCTTTGTGTTGGAGGGACACGGAGCGCATAGCGCGCCTCTCCTGTGTCCCTCCTGGCTCTCCTGCAAGTCTAGTAAAGGAAGTGCCGGTTCGTGAGCCAATCAGAGCTCACGAACGTCACTTCCTTTATTAGACAGGCCGGGGGAGAGCCAGGGAGGGACACAGGAGAGGCGCACGATGTGCGCTCCGTGTCCCTCCTTACAGCAGCGGAGGGAAGGAGACCGCAGATTGACATGCGGACGCTCGTCCGCATGTCAATCTGTGCAAAGTCAGTGGCGCCCCCGCAGCCCCTCGCCCCCAAGCCACCGCGAGGACTGCGGGGGCAGTAGTTACGCCACTGCTTAGACACCTTAAGCAGACACATTGTTGTTGTTTTTTATAACACTCTTTATTTTTTCAAGCACTATATGTGTATGTCTATATGTCAAATTGATTTTAACCTCTATATTTCATGGCAATTCTCTTTTTCCCCAATACTAAGGGAAATGTTAAAGATACAAAATTAAAATGATATATTAGAATAATTCCTGTTTTGTGTACACCTACCAAATACTAGAGATGAGCGGGTTCGGTTCCTCGGAATCCGAACCCCCCCGAACTTCAGCCTTTTTACACGGGTCCGAGGCAGACTCGGATCTTCCCGCCTTGCTCGGCTAACCCGAGCGCGCCCGAACGTCATCATCCCGCTGTCGGATTCTCGCGAGGCTCGTATTCTATCGCGAGACTCGGATTCTATATAAGGAGCCGCGCGTCGCCGCCATTTTCACACGTGCATTGAGATTGATAGGGAGAGGACGTGGCTGGCGTCCTCTCCGTTAGAATAGATAGAGACACTTGAGTTGATTACTTAGTAATTTTGGGGAGCATTAGGAGTACTCAGAGTGCAGAGTTTTGCTGATAGTTACTAGTGACTGACCACCACCAGTTTTATTTATTATTTAATATAATCCGTTCTCTGCCTGAAAAAAAACGATACACAGTCACATACCATATCTGTGCTCAGCCTCAGTGTGCTGCATGATAATATCATCTATATGTATATCTGACTGTGCTGAGTGCTCACTGCTCACACAGCTGAATTGTGGGGGAGACTGGGGTGTAGTTATAGCAGGAGTACAGTGCACACTTTTGCTGCCAGTGTGACTGACCAGTGACCACCAGTATATTGTCTGCCTGAAAAAGTTAAACACTCCTGTGGTGTTTTTTTTTTTTTAATTCTATAAACGCATTCTGCTGACAGTGTCCATCAGGTCCGTCATTCATTATATTATATAAATATTTACCTGCAGTAGTGTTATATTTTTTTTGTTCATCTCTATCATCTTTATCATCTCTATATTAGCAGACGCAGTACGGTAGTCCACGGCTGTGGCTACCTCTGTGTCGTCAGTGCTCGTCCATAATTGTATACCTACCTGTGGTGGGGTTTTTTTTTCTATCTTCTTCATACTAGTAGTTTAGGAGTCTGCTGACAGTGTCCAGCAGGTCCGTCATTATATTATATATACCTGCAGTAGTGATATATATATATATTTTATATCATTATCATCTCTATACTAGCAGACGCAGTACGGTAGTCCACGGCTGTAGCTACCTCTGTGTCGTCAGTGCTCGTCCATAATTGTATACCTACCTGTGGTGGGTTTTTTTTTTCTATCTTCTTCATACTAGTAGTTTAGGAGTCTGCTGACAGTGTCCAGCAGGTCCGTCATTATATTATATATACCTGCAGTAGTGATATATATATATTTTTTATATCATTATCATCTCTATAATAGCAGGCGCAGTACGGTAGTCCACGGCTGTAGCTACCTCTGTGTCGTCAGTGCTCGTCCATAATTGTATACCTACCTGTGGTGGGGTTTTTTTTTTCTATCTTCTTCATACTAGTAGTTTAGGAGTCTGCTGACAGTGTCCAGCAGGTCTGTCATTATATTATATATACCTGCAGTAGTGATATATATATATTTTTTATATCATTATCATCTCTATACTAGCAGACGCAGTACGGTAGTCCACGGCTGTAGCTACCTCTGTGTCGTCAGTGCTCGTCCATAATTGTATACCTACCTGTGGTGGGGTTTTTTTTTCTATCTTCTTCATACTAGTAGTTTAGGAGTCTGCTGACAGTGTCCAGCAGGTCCGTCATTATATTATATATACCTGCAGTAGTGATATATATATATTTTTTATATCATTATCATCTCTATACTAGCAGACGCAGTACGGTAGTCCACGGCTGTAGCTACCTCTGTGTCGTCAGTGCTCGTCCATAATTGTATACCTACCTGTGGTGGGTTTTTTTTTTCTATCTTCTTCAAACTAGTAGTTTAGGAGTCTGCTGACAGTGTCCAGCAGGTCCGTCATTATATTACATATACCTGCAGTAGTGATATATATATATTTTTTATATCATTATCATCTCTATACTAGCAGACGCAGTACGGTAGTCCACGGCTGTAGATTACCTCTGTGTCGTCAGTGCTCGTCCATAATTGTATACCTACCTGTGGTGGTTTTTTTTTTCCTTTCTTCTTCATACTAGTAGTAGGAGTCTGCTGACAGTGTCCAGCAGGTCCGTCATTATATTATATATACCTGCAGTAGTGATATATATATATTTTTTATATCATTTTCATCTCTATACTAGCAGACGCAGTACGGTAGTCCACGGCTGTAGCTACCTCTGTGTCGTCAGTCACTCGTCATCCATAAGTATACTAGTATCCATCCATCTCCATTGTTTACCTGAGGTGCCTTTTAGTTGTGCCTATTAAAATATGGAGAACAAAAATGTTGAGGTTCCAAAAATAGGGAAAGATCAAGATCCACTTCCACCTCGTGCTGAAGCTGCTGCCACTAGTCATGGCCGAGACGATGAAATTCCATCAACGTCGTCTGCCAAGGCCGATGCCCAATGTCATAGTACAGAGCATGTAAAATCCAAAACACAAAATATCAGTAAAAAAAGGACTCAAAAATCTAAAATAAAATCGTCGGAGGAGAAGCGTAAACTTGCCAATATGCCATTTACCACACGGAGTGGCAAGGAACGGCTGAGGCCCTGGCCTATGTTCATGGCTAGTGGTTCAGCTTCACATGAGGATGGAAGCACTCAGCCTCTTGCTAGAAAAATGAAAAGACTTAAGCTGGCAAAAGCACAGCAAAGAACTGTGCGTTCTTCGAAATCACAAATCCACAAGGAGAGTCCAATTGTGTCGGTTGCGATGCCTGACCTTCCCAACACTGGACGTGAAGAGCATGCGCCTTCCACCATTTGCACGCCCCCTGCAAGTGCTGGAAGGAGCACCCGCTCCAGTTCCTGATAGTCAGATTGAAGATGTCAGTGTTGAAGTACACCAGGATGAGGAGGATATGGGTGTTGCTGGCGCTGGGGTGGAAATTGACAAGGAGGATTCTGATGGTGAGGTGGTTTGTTTAAGTCAGGCACCCGGGGAGACACCTGTTGTCCGTGGAAGGAATATGGCCATTGACATGCCTGGTGAAAATACCAAAAAAATCAGCTCTTCGGTGTGGGAGTATTTCAACAGAAATGCGGACAACAGGTGTCAAGCCGTGTGTTGCCTTTGTCAAGCTGTAATAAGTAGGGGTAAGGACGTTAACCACCTCGGAACATCCTCCCTTATACGTCACCTGCAGCGCATTCATCATAAGTCAGTGACAAGTTCAAAAACTTTGGGCGACAGCGGAAGCAGTCCACTGACCAGTAAATCCCTTCCTCTTGTAACCAAGCTCACGCAAACCACCCCACCAACTCCCTCAGTGTCAATTTCCTCCTTCCCCAGGAATGCCAATAGTCCAGCAGGCCATGTCACTGGCAATTCTGACGAGTCCTCTCCTGCCTGGGATTCCTCCGATGCATCCTTGCATGTAACGCCTACTGCTGCTGGCGCTGCTGTTGTTGCTGCTGGGAGTCGATGGTCATCCCAGAGGGGAAGTCGTAAGACGACTTTTACTACTTCCACCAAGCAATTGAATGTCCAACAGTCCTTTGCGAGGAAGATGAAATATCACAGCAGTCATCCTGCTGCAAAGCGGATAACTGAGGCCTTGGCATCCTGGGCGGTGAGAAACGTGGTTCCGGTATCCATCATTACTGCAGAGCCAACTATAGACTTGATTGAGGTACTGTGTCCCCGGTACCAAATACCATCTAGGTTCCATTTCTCTAGGCAGGCGATAACGAAAATGTACACAGACCTCAGAAAAAGACTCACCAGTGTCCTAAAAAATGCAGTTGTACCCAATGTCCACTTAACCACGGACATGTGGACAAGTGGAGCAGGGCAGACTCAGGACTATATGACTGTGACAGCCCACTGGGTAGATGTATTGACTCCCGCTGCAAGAACAGCAGCGGCGGCACCAGTAGCAGCATCTCGCAAACGCCAACTCTTTCCTAGGCAGGCTACGCTTTGTATCACCGCTTTCCAGAATACGCACACAGCTGAAAACCTCTTACGGCAACTGAGGAAGATCATCGCAGAATGGCTTACCCCAATTGGACTCTCCTGTGGATTTGTGGCATCGGACAACGCCAGCAATATTGTGTGTGCATTAAATATGGGCAAATTCCAGCACGTCCCATGTTTTGCACATACCTTGAATTTGGTGGTACAGAATTATTTAAAAAACGAGAGGGGCGTGCAAGAGATGCTGTCGGTGGCCAGAAGAATTGCGGGACACTTTCGGCGTACAGAAGACTGGAGCAACACCAAAAACGCCTGAACCTGCCCTGCCATCATCTGAAGCAAGAAGTGGTAACGAGGTGGAATTCAACCCTCTATATGCTTCAGAGGTTGGAGGAGCAGCAAAAGGCCATTCAAACCTATTCAACTGACCACGATATAGGAGGTGGAATGCACCTGTCTCAAGCGCAGTGGAGAATGATTTCAACGTTGTGCAAGGTTCTGCAACCTTTTGAACTTGCCACACGTGAAGTCAGTTCAGACACTGCCAGCCTGAGTCAGGTCATTCCCCTCATCAGGCTTTTGCAGAAGAAGCTGGAGACATTGAAGGAGGAGCTAACACTGAGCGATTCCGCTAGGCATGTGGGACTTGTGGATGGAGCCCTTAATTCGCTTAACAAGGATTCACGGGTGGTCAATCTGTTGAAATCAGAGCACTACATTTTGGCCACCGTGCTCGATCCTAGATTTAAAACCTACCTTGGATCTCTCTTTCCGGCAGACACAAGTCTGCAGGGGTTCAAAGAACTGCTGGTGAGAAAATTGTCAAGTCAAGCGGAACGCGACCTGTCAACATCTCCTCCTTCACATTCTCCCGCAACTGGGGGTGCGAGGAAAAGGCTCAGAATTCCGAGCCCACCCGCTGGCGGTGATGCAGGGCAGTCTGGAGCGACTGCTGATACTGACATCTGGTCCGGACTGAAGGACCTGACAACGATTACGGACATGTCGTCTACTGTCACTGCATATGATTCTCTCACCATTGAAAGAATGGTGGAGGATTATATGAGTGACCGCATCCAAGTAGGCACGTCTGACAGTCCGTACGTATACTGGCAGGAAAAAGAGGCAATTTGGAGGCCTTTACACAAACTGGCTTTATTCTACCTAAGTTGCCCTCCCACAAGTGTGTACTCCGAAAGAGTGTTTAGTGCCGCCGCTCACCTTGTCAGCAATCGGCGTACGAGGGCCCTCATTCCGAGTTGATCGGTCGCAAGGCGAATTTAGCAGAGTTACACACGCTAAGTCGCCGCCTACTGGGAGTGAATCTTAGCTTCTTAAAATTGCGACCGATGTATTCGCAATATTGCGATTACTAACTACTTAGCAGTTTCAGAGTAGCTCCAGACTTACTCTGCCTGTGCGATCAGTTCAGTGCTTGTCGTTCCTGGTTGACGTCACAAACACACCCAGCGTTCGCCCAGGCACTCCCACCGTTTCTCCGGCCACTCCTGCGTTTTTTCCGGAAACGGTAGCGTTTTCAGCCACACGCCCCTGAAACGCCGTGTTTCCGCCCAGTAACACCCATTTCCTGTCAATCACATTACGATCGCCGGAGCGAAGAAAAAGCCGTGAGTAAAAATACTTTCTTCATAGTAAAGTTACTTGGCGCAGTCGCAGTGCGAACTTTGCGCATGCGTACTAAGCGGATTTTCACTGCGATGCGATGAAAAAGAACGAGCGAACAACTCGGAATGAGGGCCCAGGTTACTTCCAGAAAATGTGGAGAAGATGATGTTCATTAAAATGAATTATAATCAATTCCTCCATGGAGACATTCACCAGCAGCAATTGCCTCCACAAAGTACACAGGCAGCTGTGATGGTGGATTCCAGTGGGGACGAATTGATAATCTGTGAGGAGGGGGATGTACACGGTGATGAATCGGAGGATGATGATGAGGTGGACATCTTGCCTCTGTAGAGCCAGTTTGTGCAAGGAGAGATTAATTGCTTCTTTTTTGGTGGGGGTCCAAACCAACCCGTCATTGCAGTCACAGTCGTGTGGCAGACCCTGTCACTGAAATGATGGGTTGGTTAAAGTGTGCATGTCCTGTTTATACAACATAAGGGTGGGTGGGAGGGCCCAAGGACAATTCCATCTTGCACCTCTTTTTTCTTTCATTTTTCTTTGCGTCATGTGCTGTTTGGGGAGTGTTTTTTGGAAGGGCCATCCTGCGTGACACTGCAGTGCCACTCCTAGATGGGCCAGGTGTTTGTGTCGGCCACTAGGGTCGCTTATCTTAGTCCCACAGCTACCTCATTGCGCCTCTTTTTTTTATTCTTTGCGTCATGTGCTGTTTGGGGAGTATTTTTTGGAAGGGCCATCCGGCCTGACACTGCAGTGCCACTCCTAGATGGGCCTGGTGTTTGTGTCGGCCACTAGGGTCGCTTAGCTTACTCACACAGCTACCTCATTGCGCCTCTTTTTTTCTTTGCGTCATGTGCTGTTTGGGGAGTGTTTTTTGGAAGGGCCATCCTGCGTGACACTGCAGTGACACTCCTAGATGGGCAAGGTGTTTGTGTCGGCCACTTGGGTCGCTGAGCTTAGTCACACAGCTACCTCATTGCGCCTCTTTTTTTCTTTGCGTCATGTGCTGTTTGGGGAGTGTTTTTTGGAAGGGCCATCCTGCGTGACACTGCAGTGCCACTCCTAGATGGGCCAGGTGTTTGTGTCGGCCACTTGGGTCGCTGAGCTTAGTCATCCAGCGACCTCGGTGCAAATTTTAGGAATAAAAATAATATTGTGAGGTGTGAGGTGTTCAGAATAGACTGAAAATGAGTGGAAATTATGGTTATTGAGGTTAATAATACTTTGGGATCAAAATGACCCCCAAATTCTATGATTTAAGCTGTTTTTTAGGGTTTTTTGAAAAAAAACACCCGAATCCAAAACACACCCGAATCCGACAAAAAAAATTTGGTGAGGTTTTGCCAAAACGCGTTCGAACCCAAAACACGGCCACGGAACCGAACCCAAAACCAAAACACAAAACCCGAAAAATTTCCGGTGCACATCTCTACCAAATACAACCACTTTTCTCATTTGCATATACAAGTTTTGGTTGTTAAGGTTGCACTCGCATAATACTTTTGGTTGTTAAGGTTGGAAGGTTGCATCTGCATAAAAAATATTATTGATCAAGAACATAACGGGTGATAATACTGAATCCATGTGTGCTGATATCTGTTGTTCCATAATTTTAGTTTGTGGTGTAATATGAATCAGGGGCACTGAAAATAAGATTGTGCTATTGTGTGGCATAATTTGAACTGGGGGCACTATTGTGTTGCCACACCCATTCCTTGTGAGACCACACCCTTTTTTGCAGCAAGCACCTAAGGCACACGCTGTCCTTTTATGTATGGGAGGAATTATGTAAATTCATCATTTGCAGGGGGCACCAACAGGCCCAACACCTCTATCACCAGCTCTGATTAAGGGGCTACTTTACAAGTTCTGGGAAGCTTACAGTATCTTTTTGGACCTTGCCATCTGAAGATGGCATTAGCCCACTCTCCTCTATGGAGAAAGCCTGTCCAGAGAGGGATCTTCTGTTCCTCAACAATAAGCTTGATCTTTTTTCGATACGCATTGCAACTATTTTGCATTGTACATGCAAAGCCTATTGCCAGGTATACACTGTGTCCAAACCTTAGCTATCACAAAGCCTTAGCTATCAGTTCACTTTTTACGCGGTGCTAGGACAAGCTCTTATTGAAGCCAATGTCCTAGCAATTGGCCTATGATAAAAAAAACCCTCAGAAATACATTCCACATCAATGCGTTATGTAGTGATGAGGAATATTAATAAACAGGGATACACAGCATTTCTTAATTGATTAGCTTCAAAATAATGTGTGTATACAGGTTGAGTATCCCTTATCCAGAAGTATTTTGGATATTGGATTTTCCGCATTTTTGAATAATTGCATACCATAATGAGATATCATGGTGATGGGACCTAAGTCTAAGCACAGAATGCATTTATGTTTCATATACACCTTATACACACAGCCTGAAGGTCATTTAATACAATATTTTTAATTACTGTGTATTAAACAAAGTTTGTGTACATTGAGCCATCAAAAAACAAAGGTTTCACTATCTCAGTCTCACTCAAAAAATTCTGTATTTCGGAATATTCCGTATTTCTGAATATTTGGATATGAGATACTCAACCTGTATTACATTTCTGTAGAAAAAAAATCTTCAATCCTTCACAAACGCTGTGCTTTGCTTACTGTAAAGCAGATTTATATAGCTAGGAATTGAGTAAACATTGCCACCTACATGAGTATCAATAATTATTGCACATAGGCTTTGAGTCACAAAGGTTAGAGAGTTTAATGTGACTTCAAGCTCATTTAGCTTTTCATTAGAGAAAATCTGCACTTGAGCAAGCTTAACAAAGTGCTAATGATTTATACAGTTTGGAGACAATAGATGCAAATTTTACACTAATGAGACATTAAAATGCCTTTTCATAATGATTTCACAAGTCTAAAACTCCATAAATTACAAGAGGGTTCTTCAATGTTTCATTATGAAAGTCAGAAGAAAATCTGCCAAGAACATTGACTTTTAACTAAATAAGAGAAATTATTTGGAGTTTTAAGGCATCAATGGTCATTAGGCTTAATGACTCCTCACCAGTGACTCCACACCTACATGAACTACAGAGGATTGCCTACAGTAGGTAACATAACTGAAAACCGAATAATCTAGGGGAATGAACTATATATAATATAGAATAATTACCATTTATTTATATAGTGGCAGCATATGCCACAGAGCTTTACATTTGAGAACAATTTCAGTAATAAAACAAGAATGGGTAGTAACAGACAGACAAAGCTGCAGAATGTTTCACAGCACATTCTCCAGGATCCCGATGATTGATAGGTATTTTATATCTTCATTCTGTGGTGCAGCTAGGGATGGGCTAGTCTGAGGTTTTGGTTCCAGCACGGGAGCTGCAGCAGCAATCCTGGGTGGGATCTATTGTTAACTATGTGACAAATCAGGGGTATTTAGCTTGGTAGAGGGCTTAGTGGTGCAGTGTATTGGGTGCTTTAAACATTGTCTCACACACACAGATTTTCAGGTAAGTTAAACAAATGGAGCTTTACTGGTCGCATAAATAAAACAGAAAATAATCAACCTAGCCCCCATGCAGGGCACTAACTCACCTAAAAGTCTCAGTCCTGTCTCTCACAGATAAGGTGCTTCCTGGCCTTCTCAAAGTCTTCCCTGCATCTTGTAGGTTTAGACATGGCCTCCTGGCCTTCTCACACTCAAGGCCCAGTTACAGGATTTGTGGTCTTTTCTGCCACCTGCAGATTCAGATACTGGTCTCCTTGCCGCCACTGGCCTCCTGGCACACTGGGCTCTTTGACCATCACTGCAGCCTGACTGGCTTTCACAACCCCACCTGGGATGCAAGCTATGAGGTATGATCCCACACAGGAATTGACAACTGGTGTTATTCAGAAGGTGAATCAATATATCCTTCATGTTATGTTTTTCAGACAAACAATGAAAAATATATTATATACTTGGGGGACACCTACAGTTAGTGGAAGTGGGAGGGAGGTGGAGCCATGAGAGGAGACAGAGAAGGAGCGGTCAGAGGGTAGGAGGACAGCAAGGAGAGGGCAACATCACGCAGACCAAGGGAGTGAAGGAGTTGCAGAAGGAGAGGGTGGTCCACATATTACACACAGATGCTTGTCATATGAGATATGACTGTTGTTTCTCGGATGCCATTCTTTTCATGTCTCATTGATTTACGATACCATGCACTGAGGAAAAATATAAATTTTAAACTACTATAACTATTAGAGAATCCCTCTCATTCATTTTTAAGATGCTAGTTTGTGCAACTCTAAGACTGTTTGCAGCTGTCTGAAATTGTGACATATAGTTCATTTGCACAAATGTATGATCAGTAATGATTCAGTATAATTTTGGCATTTCAATTAGTGTGATATGATCATTCAGCAACTTTGACTGTAAAAGTGAGTGTAAGCACACAATCTGCAACTTCTCATTTTCCAATTGCTATACAGTATGGTAGCAAACCTTGTGAACAACAGGAATGATGCACTCCTATAACTAATATAGAGTATCTTTCCCCAAAATATGAGATGCTTTACTAGACAGAACCCATTTTTATACAAAATAGCACACAAACAAACTGTATTTACATTTTTGTAAACATATGAGTAACTATTGCACCAAGCAGATCTTTGGATGATGTATATTTTCACCTTGACATTCTAAATTAATTATGGAAGGAGCAAAAAATTACAGTTGGTAGCTACAGTATACTGTGTGGATATATATTCCCCTGCCCCCTAACCCAACTCTGAACAGGTCCAAAATGGGAATCTGCAAAAACAAATCAACATAAGATGATGAAATTGTGGTAAGTGTTCTAGCACCAGATAAGACAGAGCATGTAGCCCATGCAGGGAGTGTCTTACAATATTTGAGTAAGTGATAATATATTAAAATATAAAAAATATACAAACATATAACAGGTAGCACACGGTGGTAATAAAAGCCTCACACCTCCCAGCAAGGGCTGGCTAGCAGCTTTCAGCCTGGGGGCCAGACTCAAGCAAGCAGCCCAGCTTTTCACAGGGAATCTGCAGTCAGGTGGCCCTGGAACACTTAAATTGCACTGGCCCGGGGGAGGCAGATGGCACCCTGCCCCCCAGCTCAGCCTGCACCTGCCTCCCAGGATTTCTCTGCATTGGTGAGGCTGTAATCCAGACGTGGCTTCAAATCTGCATGGACTGTAACCATTCGATCATGGGAATTGACAATAAAATGTACCATTAAGTATAATATATTCATCAGACATTTTTGTTGTTGTGCTTATCCCTATATTTGGAATCGACTGCTTGGTCCTGATTAGTTTTATTTTATATACAAGTGAACTTTAATGGTATTTGATACTGTATGCAGATCAACATCACAATATGTTACTTTTAGATTGATTTCCAATTCTCCTATAAGAATACTATTTTATTAATATTTTTAACTAGTAAATCTATTGTAATAAGATGTATTAATTCAAGTCCTATACAAGTGGTTCCCAAACTATTTTGAATCACGCGTCCTAGGTATGAGAATTTTTTCACACCAACCCTAGCCAAAAGTTTAATTATGTGGGGGGAGATGTACTAAGCCTGAAAAGTGATAAATATCACTGTGATAAAGCACCAGCCAATCGGCTCCTAACTGCCATGTCACAGGCTGTGTTTGAAAAATGACAGTTAGGAGCCGATTGGCTGGTGCTTTATCACAGTGATATTTATCACTTTTCAAGCTTAGTACATCTGGCCCCATGGGACAAGATTCGCTTCTGTTTGTCCACATATTTTATGATTGGCAGCCACCAGCACTGGTTTTGTCTATTACACTGACCATAAATAATTTGAATTGGTCCTGACCACTAATCCAAGGCAAGTGTCTCGAGGCACCCCAGGGAGCCATGGCACACAGTTTGAGAACCACTGTCCTATACTGAATTTCTATTGAACTGAGTTTTATATTGGAGTGCTACATTTTTATATGGAGTCACTTCTGTTTTTAATGCAGCTCCAGTTACCTAATTAGGACCAGTACTTTGGGCCTAATTCAGTAAGGATAGCAAATTCTACTAAATAATTTGCAGAATTTTCTATCCTTTCGAGCACATGATGGGGGCGGACCATCGCTGGGCAAGGCTGCGCAGCATGCTGATCGGATCCTCCCCTCCTTCAACAAGCATAAATTGCGCCCACAGGAGACCTGTCGACATCTTCCCAATCGCGTGACATCACGCAGCCGCTGCGTTCAAGCCCCCAACATGTCCTTGTTCGTGCCGCACTGCCCCCATTCGTCTGGCTCCGCCCCACATTGCTCAGTCTTCTCCCTGGAAACAGAGCGTTGCCCGCCCTGCGACCACCTCTGCCTGATTGACAGGCAGAGGCGATCGTATTTTGTGCGGGCCTCCAGCAGAAAATGCGGGTGCATGCACAGGACAGGCACTGCGCATGTGACCACATCTTTTTTCTCAAAACTGCGTTCCAACCTGAATTAGGCCCATTGTACATAACTATAGGTTATAAGAGGCACGGGGGGTAAATTTATTAAGTGTCTCTATTAACGGTTGATGCATCTTCCAGGGCATGTTTTTTTGTTGTATTTATATATTACATTTGGTCACAACTAAAATGTTTTATTTCCAATACAGAGGTTGATTACTGTGTCAAGATTTACAAAGGCTACATCGTACAGCACGATAGTTTTACAGAATTACGCTTTATCCTGTACAATGAATTGTACATCAGTGTCAGAAATGACAAGAGCTTTGCAGTGATGTTCTGTTTCGGAGAGCGCATTCCGTCTCATATGTGAGCCCGCAGATCTACAGTAGTATTTTTGTTCAAGAGATTTAATAAAAGAGAGGAAGACAACCGTGATATATTTACAATACACATACTATAGAATTTTTGTTCAATAATGGGTACAGACTGTGAATCAAAGTCCGTGCCAAAGGTCTTCTGACATAATAATCCAGACTTTTCATTCCTATCCCAGAACACATATAATTAGATGGTGCTCTCTGACAGTAATCCTTCTCAGAGCCTTTCTCAAACGATACAATTGCCTTAGTTACAATGAATCCTATGTAATGCTTTATGTACTGGTCACCCATATATACCGACTAGTTATATAAGAAACATTTGTACTTTTCATGTCAACCAAAGATTGCCGGTAATTGAAATAGTAGAGATGTGCGCTGACCCCTGTGTTGTGGTTCTAATTCATAATGTTTTGGTTTTTCCAAAACCTCCCACAAGTGTTTTGGTTTTGGATATGTTTTTTTTTTAATTGATAAAAACAGCTAAAATCATGTACTTTGGGCCTGTTTTTGATTGGACAGTATTAGTAACCTCAATCACATTATTAGTCATTTATAGTCAATTGTGATCACCTCACAGCTCGCAATATTGTTCACCAATATTGGGAAAAGGCTAGCTGGCTAAACTAAGCAACAGAGAACGGCACAAACATACGGTATATTAAAAGAATACTGCACATCTATGAAACATTGCAGCACAGCAGTGGAAGACAGGATGGCAGTTTAATAAACTATATAACCCCATGAGAAGAATGTTTTCATTAATCAAGAACTAGATCAGAGGCCTGAGGGAAGCACAGGAAAATGGAGTTGGAGTACGTAGTGAAAGACAGGTAAAGGATTGATTAATAGATTGATGGATTGATCAATTGATTAATTCAGAGGTTCTCAAATGCGGTCCTCAAGGCACCCCAATGGTTCAGGTTTTAAATATATCCATGGTTCAACACAGATGGTTAAATCACATTGACTGAGGTACTAATTAAGTCACCTATGGCCAAGCAATGATATACTTAAACCTTGGAACATTGGGGTGTCTTGAAGACTGCATTTGAGAAGCTCTGGATTAATTGATTGATTAAAAAAAAAATTGAGATGTGGTCTTGCGAGAGACAGAAGTCTGTGTTTTGCACCAACGGAGAATGGAAAATGCCTTAAAAGAAGAATACAAAATCCTGTGCAAGGGTTGAAAGAGAAGTCCAGAAAATTAATAGTTACATGGCAGAGCTGCAGTCTCCAAACAAATATTAGGAGGCTGACCTGCTGGCCATACTACCGCCCTCACAACCATTCCTGAGTTGTTTTTTTATGAGGCATCACATTATTTCTGGTTAAAAATGTTTTGCAATTTAGTAATGTATTAGAGCAATAACCAATAAAAATGTTTGTCTATGAAAAACACTCAGAAATTCAAACCCCCCCCCCCCAAAAAAAAAACAAAACAAAAAAACAAACAAACAATATTATACAATTATTATTCTTTCTAATTAACTTCCAATACACTGCCAGTCAGGGGTGTATGTTCATACCAGGCGCCCGGAGGTGTATTAGGCGGTGATGCCCCCCCCCCCTCCTGGTTGACAGATTATAACAGCAAGGAAGGAAGGAATGCATCATTAATACTGCAATTTTTGTTTAATCTCCAGCCACTCTCCCCCACCCCAAGTTCTCTTCAGCCTGATCCCCCACCCTTGTGTCTCTCCAGCCTCATTATTATTATTATTATTATTATTATTAGCATTTATTTATATGGCGCCACAAGGGTTCCGCAGTGCCCAATTACAGAGTACATATGCACATAATCAAAACAGGAAGACAGTGACTTACAGTTGAAGACAATATAGGACAAGTACAGGGTAACTAAGCATAACTACACTAGTAAACGACAGATAATTTCCAAGGTGGCCACAAAACTGCGGGATTTGGGCACTTGATCATTCCTTGTGTTTCTGCAGCTCCCACCCCCAGTGTGTCTCTTGCCCCACAGTGCCTCTCCAGAACCATCCTTCCATCTTCTCTTTCAACAGCACCCCAATGTCTCTCAAGATAGCCCCCTTCTGTCTCCAGCCAGTACCAGCCAAGCACTTATGTCTCTAGCCCTGCACTGTATCTACTGTATATCCTGAACCTGTCAGCCCTGCACAGTATTTTCAAATCTAGCCAGTCCCCTTCTGAATTCCCTGCATCAAGCCCCCTCACCTGTAAACCACAGACACTAACTTTCTTTGGTGTCTTGTGGGCTGCTACTCCTCTCCTCTTCATGCCAGCGGCTCCTCTATCAGCAGTGTGGTGCATGTGACATAATGACGTCACGCGCGCCGGGTCACAATGAAAAAAAACTTTATTAAACTGACAGACGCCAAATGCCCCCAAAAATACATCCCATAATGAAAATGGCGCAAGATGGAATTATCCTTGGAACCTCCCATTCACCCTTACTGTATGTTGTATATTTAAAGGGGATATGCACAGTTTAGCAAAGCAATCACTGCCACTTTTGTAGCTGAAGTGATTGGTTTGTATTTTTTAACACAGTGCCTGAGCACACAAACAACACAGTGCTCCTAGTAATAATGGCACTCTTAAGTTAGGATAATTTTTAACACAGCGCATAAACAAACCAACCAGTGTTCGGGTTTGTTTTTTTCAACACAATGCCTGAAGAACACACAGTGCCTCACAGTGCTCCTATGGCAGTGGCACCCTATGGCATTTTTTTTTATAACACAGTGCTCCATTGCGTCTAATAGTATTTTTTTTAACACAGTGCCTGAAAGTCACAAAAGACAGTGCCTCAGAGTGCAGCCGCCCTCTTCCTCCAATCTCCTTTGTGACATGGCGCTGATAACAATCCAATACATGTGAGATCTGGCTCTGGGAAGATTACATTTTGTCTTGTTTTTGGGATCCGAACTTAATGGGCAGACCCGAGCCGGGGCTTAGTTTGCCTCGTAACCCATTAAATGAAGTGTTTTGGTTTCTACTAGGAAACTGAACCTACTTATCTCTATTAAATAGTAGCACAACATATCAATAACAAGTAGCTGAGCTGTTGGGTTTGTTATTTAAGATTATTAACAAAAGCTATTATCAACATGCTATTAATACAAACAAGTTCATATTTCCAGATTTTTTAAATCATGTTTATATCATTACGAAGAATACACTAATTTTACAAATACAGTAGGTGTAACTAAAAGTAAGGACATCATTTAATTCCAAAACTGTGAGTACACTGTCATGTGTTTCAGTCTTTCAATTAACTTAACACAAATCTCGGGATTTGTGTTCTTGTTTTGGATCTGTATCTCCTTTGTGTTTTGGATTTGGATTTGTTTTGCCAAAACCTCCCTTGCGAGTTTTTGGGTCTGTATTTGTTTTGGATCTGTACTGAAAAAAAAAAAAAAAACAGCTAAAATCACAGAATTTGGGTCTGTTTTTGTTCCATCAGTATTATTAACCACAATAACATTAATTTCCACTCATTCCCAGTCAATTAAGACCACCTCACAGCTCACAATATTGTTTTCATCCAGTTTAGGCCAAAAGGTTTCACAGAGGTAGCTGGATGACTAAGCTAAGCGGCAGCAGTGGGCGGCACAACCATGTGACACTTTAACTTCCAACATGGCACATTTAGGAAAAAAAATGGCACTGCAGTGGCAGACAGGGTGGCAGTTTAAAAAACTATACAAATGTTTGTTGTCTACACAAGTAGACACTCAGCAATACTCCAAACAGCACATAATCCAAAGAAAAGAGGTGCAAGATGGAATTGTCCTTGGGCCCTCCCACCTACTAGGAATAGTAATTAAACACTGCGATTTAATTTCACCAACAGTGTCGCACGATACGTGTATGAGTAGGAAATACAATATATTACTGTTGTACCACTTACACCCACAGCGTCACACAAGACGTGTGTGCATCAGGAATAGTGATCGAACACTGCGGTTGACCTTTACCAACAGTGTGGCACAATACGTGTATGAGTACGAAATAATAATATACTGCAGTCTGATCGGCAGTGTCACAGTACTTATGAAAATAAAATAAAAATTGTATAGTACACTGCGTACAGCACAAACAAAAATAATATATATTTTTTTAGAATTATATTTTTAGTTTTTTTGTTTTTAGCTTTTATTATTGTAATTTTACACTTGGGTGGAGCCCCTGGATGGACAGATCACCCCTTTCAGATACAGCAGACAGAGCACCCCGCCTGGACTGATACAGCAGAGCACCCCTTTCAGATACAGCAGACAGAGCACCCCTTTCTCAGATACAGCAGACAGAGCAGCCGCCCCACACCAGACAACACTGTACTGAGACAGACACATCCATCCAGTACACTCTCCACAGCCGGAGTGAAGCCGGCACCAATCACCGAGGACCTTTATAGAATCCAAAACTCGCAAGAATCCGACAGCTGGATTATTTTTTGCTTCTTTGTTTGCAGAAAATGTGTCTTAGTCATAATGCAATGTGACTAGGTCGCATGAGGAGACTCTGCTGATTACTTTGACATATGACACTTGTATATCTGTGTGAGACTGAATCTTTGAATCTGTACACGAAGTGCTACAATGAAGCAGCAGCAGCTTTTTTCCAATACAAGTTCTGTTCTGCTCCGTATACAGTCTCAGTAACACACAATATACAGGTGTCATATATCAAATTAATTAGCATAATCCCCTTGTGCGTCCTAGTTACATGGCTTTGCAACTAAAATGCATTTTCTGCAAAAAAGAGACTCATACTCTCAAGGGAAATGTGTCATTGTATTCCTGGTGTTGCTCTTGGTGTGTTCGGTATGTGTAGCTGGCAGACGGGATGCTGACAGTCACAATACTGATACCGGCATCCTGATGTTTAAACTCCTGACAGGGATGAGGTAAGTATGCTATCCCCTCTCCCCTACCCCCTAACACTTCCTTCCCGTAGCCTACCCCTTAGTGCCTAACCCTGACCTCCCACTGTTGGTGCCTAAACCTAGCCCCCCTCCCCGCAGCCTAACCCTCGCCACTTAGTGCCTGACCCTAACCCCAGGGGCATATCTAGAGGGGAGGAGGCCCATGTGCAGGCTCCATCTGGGCCCCGTTGTCGGTCTCCTGACTGTGTCGGTATTCCAGCGTCGGCCTTCTGACAGATATATGGATTCCCGCATTGGGATTCCAACTGCTGGGATCCCAACAGCCGGTATCTTAACTGCAAATACTCTTGGCAGATACTTACTATATGCATCTGATGTATAGAACTGGATTCCAGAGGCACATAATCCATAATTTACCTCAAGAGTACAGTGTATGTACAGATGACCTATTAGCTACCTTTACATAGCCAAGACTTACTTTTTGTATATAGTATTACTATCTTACCCATGTCCTTTATAATGTTGCTTTAACAATTTTTCCCCAAAAGGCATAAAATTATCAGATATCAAAGTCAGAGGTTGGTATGCCAAGCAGTGAAAACAGTGGAGAAGTGGAGAAGTTGGGAAGTTGCCATAGTAAGTAATCAGCTCCTACCTATCATTTTTTTAAAATTCTAATTGCTAAATGATATCTTATAGCTGATTGGCTGCTACTTTGGTCCACCAAAATTATTTCAAATTTGTGGTCATTATGGAATCTTAGCTGACATTTGCTAGAATAAACTACTAAGAAGTGTGAGTATTGTGGCATGTGATTGCAAATACTGTATATTATCATTTACACTGTGATATAACTTTTCTGAGAATGTCAATAAAATGTGATGAAAAATGTAAACCATCTTATTAAAAAAATCTATTCAGAATAAAAAGAAGTCATGAAATATAATAACCCTTTCATCGATAGTGATTGTTCATCTTGCCCCTTGCCGTGTTGGTTTCATAGGAATAACTTTTATATTTTACTGTACGTATATAAGCAAATAAGATTTTGTCTGTATTTTATATAGAACACAGGCAAAAATAATAAATAGAGCAATTTCTATGATGTTCCCTTCAAAACTTCTGCAATTCATTAGGAAAATTAAATATACTGTAATACAATTTTTTTCTGTGACTTCTAATATTTATATTGAAATAAATATATATGCTTAGAGCAGGCTTTCCCAACCACGGTCCTCAAGGCACACCAACAGTGCAGGTTTTAGTGATATCCAGGCTACAGCACAGGTGACTTAATTAGTAGCTCACTTATTTTGATTTAACCATCTGTGCTGCAGCCTGGATATCACTAAAACCTGCACTGTTGGTGTGCCTTGAGGACCGCGGTTGGGAAAGCCTGGCTTAGAGCATAGTCTATGTATATGAGCCTTTTAAAGCCACTTTAATTTGTTTGTTCATTTTATAGTTCGCCACTATAAAACATTCAACAAATAAAGGAGAGAATCCAATTAGTCACAAGGGGAAAAGCTCCAGGTTTCACCCCCGCAGCTATTCAATAAAATTGCCTTTTCCCCGCATGGTAAACCCTGTAAAATGTGTAATGAATGGGGTTTCCCGGAATCCCAGAGGGCTTATTGGGTATTTGTGGGGGGAGTTACACCCACCTCTACCATGGACAGACACAGAGAAGAGAACCTCAACAGCAGCAGCTTCAGCATAAGGTCAGCTGGGAGTGAAGATACATCACACTGCAGCCGCCCAGGGCAGTCGAGAGCTGGGCTGGGCCCAGAAACTTTTCAAGGGGTGTGGCCTAATCACAGGAGGTGTGGTCATGTATCCTTAGAAAAAAACACTGAAAAAAATTGTATTTTAAGCACATCCATGGCCACACTGCAGCCCAGTACACAGCAGCGAGTGCTATGTTGAGGAGAAGAGCTGCAGCTGCTGCTGCCAGGTAAGGGGGAGGGAGCCTAGGCCCCTACTGGACCCTCACTGGGCCCCTCCATCAGACCTGGGCCCGGGTAATTTGTACCCTCTCCCCCCTCTCTCGGCACCACTGCAACCACCCGGAGAGGGGGGGTGAGACCAAGATGAGAAAATAGGCTCAAGTAACAGACAGGAGCTACACAAATAACAGTGTGAGAGGAACCAAAGAAGAAACATTATTACATTATACAGTACACATACATGCATAGCGTACACTCACACATACTATACATACAGTGCCAGATTAAGGTCCTCATGGGCCTGGAGCTGTAATTTATGAAGGGCCTACTGTGTGCCGCTGCAGGGGGTGGGACCATCATGGTGGGGGTGTGACTACTGATATGGAGGTGTGGTCTGTGCAGTGTGGTCTGGCTAGCACCATGGAGGGCATAGCTACCCACCTACCTAACTATGGTTTATTTTTGTGTTACGAGCCAATTAACCTACCAGTATATATTTGGATTGTGGCAGTAGGAAACCCATGCAAGTACGGGGAGAATATACATACTCCACACAGTTAGGGCCATGGTGGAAATCAAAACCATGACGTTAGTGCTGTAAGGCAGTAAAGCTAACCATTACACCATCTGTAGACCTGTTAGTGGTGCCAGTCCAAGCCACATGGGAACTTTTGCCCCAGAACATTTTAAAAATACATTTATATAATTCTATCCTATGACTAAACTCAATGAGCATCTACTGCTATGGTTTTTTCCAATATGCATTTTCAGGGTTTTTTAACATGCCACAACAATGTAAATAATATACTACCACTAACCCTACACCCGCTCCCCACACACACTACCCCTGCATCCGCTCCCCGCACACACTACCCTTCCGCTAACCCTACACCCGCTCCCCACACACTACACTGCCCCTGCACCTACTCCTCGCACACACTACACTACCCCTGCACCTACTCCCCGCACACACTACACTACCCCTGCACCTACTCCCCGCACACACTACACTACCCCTGCACCTAATCCCCGCACACACTACACTACCCCTGCAATTACTCCCCGCACACACTACACTACCCCTGCACCTGCTCCCTGCACACACTACACTACCCCTGCACCTACTCCCCGCACACACTACACTACCCCTGCACCTACTCCCCGCACACACTACACTACCCCTGCACCTACTCCCCACACACACTACACTACCCCTGCACCTACTCCCCACACACACTACCCCTGCACCTACTCCCCGCACATACTACACTACCCCTGCACCTACTCCCTGCACACACTACACTACTCCTGCACCTACTCCCCGCACACACTACACTACTCCTGCACCCGCTCCCTGCACACACTACACTACCTCTGCATCCGCTCCCCGCACACACTACCCTTCCGCTAACCCTACACCCGCTCCCCACACACACTACACTACCCCTGCACCTACTCCTCGCACACACTACACTACCCCTGCACCCTCTCCCCGCACACACTACCCCTAACCCTGCACCCGCTCCTCGCACGCACTACCCCTAACCCTGCACCCTCTCCCCGCGCACACTACCACTAACCCTGCACCCGCTCCTCGCACACACTACCCCTAACCCTGCACCCTCTCCGCGCACACACTACCCCTAACCCTGCACCCGCTCCTCGCACACACTACCCCTAACCCTGCACCCGCTCCTCGCACACACTATCCCTAACCCTGCACCCGCTCCCCGCACACACTACCCCTAACCATGCACCCACTCCCCGCACACACTATCCCTAACCCTACACCCGCACCCCGCACACACTACCCCTAACCCTGCACCCTCTCCCCGCACACACTACCCCTAACCCTGCACCCGCTCCTCGCACACACTACCCCTAACCCTGCACCCTCTCCGCGCACACACTACCCCTAACCCTGCACCCGCTCCTCGCACACACTACCCCTAACCCTGCACCCGCTCCTCGCACACACTACCCCTAACCCTGCACCCGCTCCCCGCACACACTACCCCTAACCCTGCACCCGCTCCCCGCACACACTAGAGATGAGCGGGTTCGGTTTCTCTGAAACCGAACCCGCACGAACTTCATGTTTTTTTTACGGGTCCGAGCAGACTCGGATCCTCCCGCCTTGCTCGGTTAACCCGAGCGCGCCCGAACGTCATCATGACGCTGTCGGATTCTCGCGAGACTCGGATTCTATATAAGGAGCCGCGCGTCGCCGCCATTTTCACACGTGCATTGAGATTGATAGGGAGAGGACGTGGCTGGCGTCCTCTCCATTAGAAATTAGATTAGAAGAGAGAGAGAGATTGTGCAGAGTCAGACAGAGTTTACCACAGTGACCAGTGCAGTTGTTGTTAGTTAACTTTTATTTATTTTAATATAATATATCCGTTCTCTGCTATATCCGTTCTCTGCCTGAAAAAAAACGATACACAGCAGCAGCCAGTCACACAGTGTGACTCAGTCTGTGTGCACTCAGCTCAGCCCAGTGTGCTGCACATCAATGTATAAAAGGCAAAGCTTATAATAATTGTGGGGGAGACTGGGGAGCACTGCAGGTTGTTATAGCAGGAGCCCCCAGGAGTACATAATATTATATTAATTTAAAATTAAACAGTGCACACTTTTGCTGCAGGAGTGCCACTGCCAGTGTGACTAGTGGTGACCAGTGCCTGACCACCAGTATAGTAGTATATTGTTGTATGTATTGTATACTATCTCTTTATCAACCAGTCTATATTAGCAGCAGACACAGTACAGTGCGGTAGTTCACGGCTGTGGCTACCTCTGTGTCGGCAGTCGGAACTCGGCAGGCAGTCCGTCCATCCATAATTGTATTACAATATATACCACCTAACCGTGGTATTTTTTTTTCTTTCTTTATACCGTCGTCATAGTGTCATACTAGTTGTTACGAGTATACTACTATCTCTTTATCAACCAGTGTACAGTGCGGTAGTTCACGGCTGTGGCTACCTCTGTGTCGGCAGTCGGCAGGCAGTCCGTCCATCCATAATTGTATTATTATTATAATATATACCACCTAACCGTGGTTTTTTTTTCATTCTTTATACCGTCATAGTGTCATACTAGTTGTTACGAGTATACTACTATCTCTTTATCAACCAGTGTACAGTGCGGTAGTTCACGGCTGTGGCTACCTCTGTGTCGGCAGTCGGCAGGCAGTCCGTCCATCCATAATTGTATTATTATTATAATATATACCACCTAACCGTGGTTTTTTTTTCATTCTTTATACCGTCGTCATAGTGTCATACTAGTTGTTACGAGTATACTACTATCTCTTTATCAACCAGTGTACAGTGCGGTAGTTCACGGCTGTGGCTACCTCTGTGTCGGCAGTCGGCAGGCAGTCCGTCCATCCATAATTGTATTATTATTATAATATATACCACCTAACCGTGGTTTTTTTTTCATTCTTTATACCGTCGTCATAGTGTCATACTAGTTGTTACGAGTATACTACTATCTCTTTATCAACCAGTGTACAGTGCGGTAGTTCACGGCTGTGGCTACCTCTGTGTCGGCAGTCGGCAGGCAGTCCGTCCATCCATAATTGTATTATTATTATAATATATACCACCTAACCGTGGTTTTTTTTTCATTCTTTATACCGTCGTCATAGTGTCATACTAGTTGTTACGAGTATACTACTATCTCTTTATCAACCAGTGTACAGTGCGGTAGTTCACGGCTGTGGCTACCTCTGTGTCGGCACTCGGCAGGCAGTCCGTCCATCCATAATTGTATTATTATTATAATATATACCACCTAACCGTGGTTTTTTTTTCATTCTTTATACCGTCGTCATAGTGTCATACTAGTTGTTACGAGTATACTACTATCTCTTTATCAACCAGTGTACAGTGCGGTAGTTCACGGCTGTGGCTACCTCTGTGTCGGCAGTCGGCAGGCAGTCCGTCCATCCATAATTGTATTATTATTATAATATATACCACCTAACTGTGGTATTTTTTTTTCTTTCTTTATACCGTCGTCATAGTGTCATACTAGTTGTTACGAGTATACTACTATCTCTTTATCAACCAGTGTACAGTGCGGTAGTTCACGGCTGTGGCTACCTCTGTGTCGGCAGTCGGCAGGCAGTCCGTCCATCCATAATTGTATTATTATTATAATATATACCACCTAACCGTGGTTTTTTTATACCACCTAACCGTGGCAGTCCGTCCATAATTGTATACTAGTATCCAATCCATCCATCTCCATTGTTTACCTGAGGTGCCTTTTAGTTCTGCCTATAAAATATGGAGAACAAAAAAGTTGAGGTTCCAAAATTAGGGAAAGATCAAGATCCACTTCCACCTCGTGCTGAAGCTGCTGCCACTAGTCATGGCCGAGACGATGAAATGCCAGCAACGTCGTCTGCCAAGGCCGATGCCCAATGTCATAGTACAGAGCATGTCAAATCCAAAACACCAAATATCAGAAAAAAAAGGACTCCAAAACCTAAAATAAAATTGTCGGAGGAGAAGCGTAAACTTGCCAATATGCCATTTACCACACGGAGTGGCAAGGAACGGCTGAGGCCCTGGCCTATGTTCATGGCTAGTGGTTCAGCTTCACATGAGGATGGAAGCACTCAGCCTCTCGCTAGAAAACTGAAAAGACTCAAGCTGGCAAAAGCACCGCAAAGAACTGTGCGTTCTTTGAAATCCCAAATCCACAAGGAGAGTCCAATTGTGTCGTTTGCGATGCCTGACCTTCCCAACACTGGACGTGAAGAGCATGCGCCTTCCACTATTTGCATGCCCCCTGCAAGTGCTGGAAGGAGCACCCGCAGTCCAGTTCCTGATAGTCAGATTGAAGATGTCAGTGTTGAAGTACACCAGGATGAGGAGGATATGGGTGTTGCTGGCGCTGGGGAGGAAATTGACCAGGAGGATTCTGATGGTGAGGTGGTTTGTTTAAGTCAGGCACCCGGGGAGACACCTGTTGTCCGTGGGAGGAATATGGCCGTTGACATGCCAGGTGAAAATACCAAAAAAATCAGCTCTTCGGTGTGGAGGTATTTCACCAGAAATGCGGACAACAGGTGTCAAGCCGTGTGTTCCCTTTGTCAAGCTGTAATAAGTAGGGGTAAGGACGTTAACCACCTCGGAACATCCTCCCTTATACGTCACCTGCAGCGCATTCATAATAAGTCAGTGACAAGTTCAAAAACTTTGGGTGACAGCGGAAGCAGTCCACTGACCAGTAAATCCCTTCCTCTTGTAACCAAGCTCACGCAAACCACCCCACCAACTCCCTCAGTGTCAATTTCCTCCTTCCCCAGGAATGCCAATAGTCCTGCAGGCCATGTCACTGGCAAGTCTGACGAGTCCTCTCCTGCCTGTGATTCCTCCGATGCATCCTTGCGTGTAACGCCTACTGCTGCTGGCGCTGCTGTTGTTGCCGCTGGGAGTCGATGGTCATCCCAGAGGGGAAGTCGTAAGCCCACTTGTACTACTTCCAGTAAGCAATTGACTGTTCAACAGTCCTTTGCGAGGAAGATGAAATATCACAGCAGTTATCCTACTGCAAAGCGGATAACTGAGTCCTTGACAACTATGTTGGTGTTAGACGTGCGTCCGGTATCCGCCGTTAGTTCACAGGGAACTAGACAATTTATTGAGGCAGTGTGCCCCCGTTACCAAATACCATCTAGGTTCCACTTCTCTAGGCAGGCGATACCGAGAATGTACACGGACGTCAGAAAAAGACTCACCAGTGTCCTAAAAAATGCAGTTGTACCCAATGTCCACTTAACCACGGACATGTGGACAAGTGGAGCAGGGCAGGGTCAGGACTATATGACTGTGACAGCCCACTGGGTAGATGTATGGACTCCCGCCGCAAGAACAGCAGCGGCGGCACCAGTAGCAGCATCTCGCAAACGCCAACTCTTTCCTAGGCAGGCTACGCTTTGTATCACCGCTTTCCAGAATACGCACACAGCTGAAAACCTCTTACGGCAACTGAGGAAGATCATCGCGGAATGGCTTACCCCAATTGGACTCTCCTGTGGATTTGTGGCATCGGACAACGCCAGCAATATTGTGTGTGCATTAAATATGGGCAAATTCCAGCACGTCCCATGTTTTGCACATACCTTGAATTTGGTGGTGCAGAATTTTTTAAAAAACGACAGGGGCGTGCAAGAGATGCTGTCGGTGGCCAGAAAAATTGCGGGACACTTTCGGCGTACAGGCACCACGTACAGAAGACTGGAGCACCACCAAAAACTACTGAACCTGCCCTGCCATCATCTGAAGCAAGAAGTGGTAACGAGGTGGAATTCAACCCTCTATATGCTTCAGAGGTTGGAGGAGCAGCAAAAGGCCATTCAAGCCTATACAATTGAGCACGATATAGGAGATGGAATGCACCTGTCTCAAGTGCAGTGGAGAATGATTTCAACGTTGTGCAAGGTTCTGATGCCCTTTGAACTTGCCACACGTGAAGTCAGTTCAGACACTGCCAGCCTGAGTCAGGTCATTCCCCTCATCAGGCTTTTGCAGAAGAAGCTGGAGGCATTGAAGAAGGAGCTAACACGGAGCGATTCCGCTAGGCATGTGGGACTTGTGGATGCAGCCCTTAATTCGCTTAACAAGGATTCACGGGTGGTCAATCTGTTGAAATCAGAGCACTACATTTTGGCCACCGTGCTCGATCCTAGATTTAAAGCCTACCTTGGATCTCTCTTTCCGGCAGACACAGGTCTGCTGGGGTTGAAAGACCTGCTGGTGACAAAATTGTCAAGTCAAGCGGAACGCGACCTGTCAACATCTCCTCCTTCACATTCTCCCGCAACTGGGGGTGCGAGGAAAAGGCTCAGAATTCCGAGCCCACCCGCTGGCGGTGATGCAGGGCAGTCTGGAGCGACTGCTGATGCTGACATCTGGTCCGGACTGAAGGACCTGACAACGATTACGGACATGTCGTCTACTGTCACTGCATATGATTCTCTCAACATTGATAGAATGGTGGAGGATTATATGAGTGACCGCATCCAAGTAGGCACGTCACACAGTCCGTACTTATACTGGCAGGAAAAAGAGGCAATTTGGAGGCCCTTGCACAAACTGGCTTTATTCTACCTAAGTTGCCCTCCCACAAGTGTGTACTCCGAAAGAGTGTTTAGTGCCGCCGCTCACCTTGTCAGCAATCGGCGTACGAGGTTACATCCAGAAAATGTGGAGAAGATGATGTTCATTAAAATGAATTATAATCAATTCCTCCGCGGAGACATTGACCAGCAGCAATTGCCTCCACAAAGTACACAGGGAGCTGAGATGGTGGATTCCAGTGGGGACGAATTGATAATCTGTGAGGAGGGGGATGTACACGGTGATATATCGGAGGGTGAAGATGAGGTGGACATCTTGCCTCTGTAGAGCCAGTTTGTGCAAGGAGAGATTAATTGCTTCTTTTTTGGGGGGGGTCCAAACCAACCCGTCATATCAGTCACAGTCGTGTGGCAGACCCTGTCACTGAAATGATGGGTTGGTTAAAGTGTGCATGTCCTGTTTTGTTTATACAACATAAGGGTGGGTGGGAGGGCCCAAGGATAATTCCATCTTGCACCTCTTTTTTCTTTTCTTTTTCTTTGCATCATGTGCTGATTGGGGAGGGTTTTTTGGAAGGGACATCCTGCGTGACACTGCAGTGCCACTCCTAGATGGGCCCGGTGTTTGTGTCGGCCACTAGGGTCGCTTATCTTTCTCACACAGTCAGCTACCTCATTGCGCCTCTTTTTTTCTTTGCGTCATGTGCTGTTTGGGGAGGGTTTTTTGGAAGGGACATCCTGCGTGACACTGCAGTGCCACTCCTAGATGGGCCCGGTGTTTGTGTCGGCCACTAGGGTCGCTTATCTTACTCACACAGCGACCTCGGTACAAATTTTAGGACTAAAAATAATATTGTGAGGTGTGATGTGTTCAGAATAGGCTGAAAATGAGTGTAAATTATGTTTTTTGAGGTTAATAATACTTTGGGATCAAAATTACCCCCAAATTCTATGATTTAAGCTGTTTTTTAGGGTTTTTTGAAAAAAACACCCGAATCCAAAACACACCCGAATCCGACAAAAAAAATTCGGTGAGGTTTTGCCAAAACGCGGTCGAACCCAAAACACGGCCGCGGAACCGAACCCAAAACCAAAACACAAAACCCGAAAAATTTCAGGCGCTCATCTCTAGCACACACTATCCCTAACCCTACACCCGCACCCCGCACACACTACCCCTAACCCTGCACCCGCTCCCCGCACACACTACCCCTAACCCTGCACCCGCTCCTCGCACACACTACCCCTAACCCTGCACCCGCACCCCGCACACACTACCCCTAACCCTGCACCCTCTCCCCGCACACACAACCCCTAACCCTGCACCCGCACCCCGCACACACTACCCCTAACCCTGCACCCTCTTCCCGCACACACTACCCCTAACCCTGCACCCACACCCAGCAAACACTACCCCTAACCCTGCACCCGCTCCTCGCACACACTACCCCTAACCCTGCACCCGCACCCCGCACACACTACCCCTAACCCTGCACCCGCTCCCGGCACACACTACCCATGGGTTGACAGCAGGGACTTTTTTCTGTGAGACGGAGCCACAACTCCCCCTCTTGTATATAAACAGGGGCTTCTTTGCAGTGTGGTGCGGTGGGTGGGGGGACACCCCTCTTGTATATACTGTACATAGGGGCAATTTGTAGGGGAGCTCTGGACATACAGAGCTTTTCTCCCTTATTCTGAAAGTGCTCTCATGGCAATACCACGCCCCCCTCCCCTTCCCCCACACACTTCTAGATCCAGGGTGACCTACTACCTCCCTCCTCCCGTCCCACTGTCCCAGCTACAAAAAATAGCCACCCCCTCATCCTTGGACGCCGGGTACCTGAGGTTCATCATGGGCTGCAGCCGCAGATAGTATGTGCAGCTAGGCCACGCCCACTTGTCATAGTCTGCTTCCCCTTGCCCTCCCGGGGACTGACAGATGACATCACTTGGAGGCGGGGCCTAAACACTCATCACTGAGAGGCGTGGCTTGAGTACAGGGGGCGGGGCTATGTCCCGGAATTTACAATAGTGCACCATACGTGCCTTGGTGCCCCCCCGAATCTGCACAAGAAGGGTGTGATGCTGGAGGAGATGGGTCTGGCGCTGTAGGCTGTAGTAGAAGGAAATTTGTTTTCCTGTCTACAGCAGCATGGACATCTATGGGCAGATGCAGTGGGGCCTATTTTGGAGAGTGGGCCTGGAGCTGCAGCTCCATCCGCCCCATTGTTAATCCGGCCCTGTATACATACATACATACATACATACATACATACACACATACATACACTCATACACACATACGCACACACTAACAAACATACTGTACATACTGTACATACAGCTGCCAGGAGACTGACGGCCACTGTGAGGATTGAGAGAGCTGCTGCTATGACTGAGATTGTCTGCATGCAGAGAGCTCTGCCATTCATCTCCGATTGCCCAAACAGAGACACAGCTCTCTCCATGTCTGGAAAAAAAAATTGCCCCATCGGAGGGGTTTCTGGGTACTCACAAACTCCCCTTCTGCATGCAGCACTGGATGGTGCCTTTTATCGCAGACTTTTACTTCCAGCTTCTAAAGCTGCAAGTAAAAAGTCCAGCTCTTAACATGTGGGGTAAACCCTGCTTATTGAATCGGTCTGCACAGGTGTAGTGGCTAATTGGATTCCCTCATAGTGTGTGATCACAAACTAAGCATTAGATGTGTCTGGGTTTTCCCAGGATATTCCCCAAATGTTTGACTCAATATGCTAATTTCTCTATAACTCGAAATATTAATGCGACCAATATAAGAGATCTAGTGTCATATACTGCTTAACCTTGTATGGAACTCAAACTGCAGTATATGTAGTTTTAAAAGATTTAAAAACTGCACTCATTTGTACACAAGTGGTTCACAGCGCCAGCACACATTAAAACAATACAGGGTACACAGAATTTACCTTTACAGTAACTGAAAAACTAAAACAGAGCACAGGTAACAACAGCACAATTCTCAGTACACAATACAGCTGAGACTTAAGGAAGCAAAGGAGTAATCAGCATACTACTAGAGGTGGGAAGCCATTGGAAGAGATGAACGGTTACAAACGAGAGGAGATGTTGGTATAGACAGTCACTGAGTCAGAGAGAGCAGTAATTGTGAGAGAAGAGGGCTGTGAGAAAAGGAGGGAAGAGGGACCTGCTCCAAGTTTTAGTCACACTCTGGGAGAGGAATTGCCTGATGTGAGCGATGTTGCATAACTGGAATTGATAGGAATTAGCCAGAGATTGGACTGGGGGTGGGGCAAGGGGGGAAGGAGAGGGAGGAGGATGTGGGGGTGAAGGAGAGTTACATCTACTTATGTGCAGAGAGGTTGCATGAGACAACAAGTACCAAGCTAGTGTAAGTTGCGTAAAGCTAGAGCGTATTTAGGTAACTGCAACAACATTAGATGTACACTCATCCCAAGATACTTCAGGGCTGGATTAAGCCTTGGGGGATCCAAGGAAAAGGGGGAAGGAGGTGTATATTAGATTGTGCATACCTCCCAACATGACTTCAGGGACAAAATGCTCTCTACCTAGACTTCCCTTTTAATATACAGTACGAGTGGCATCATCTGTGTTGAACTATTTAATTGATAGAAGTGTTAACACAGGTAATTGCAATCATAAACTAAGAGGGCAGTCCAGCTAGAGAGCATTTTGTCCCTCCTGGAATGGGTCATGCTGGGGGGTATAGATTGTGTACATTAAATTTAAACAAATAGTTAAATAATGCCTGGGTACTGTTTATAGCTCCACCTAATTGACAGACAACTATTTTATCAAGTTTTTTGTAGTGGAACAAAGACACTATGCTTTTACTTTAATTCCATCAATATCCCTAAACCTAGAGGTGATCATAACCTAATGGTAACCCAGTGCCAATCACAGCCCTAATCCTAAGGATATCCTAATGCCAATGATAACCCTAATGGAAATGCCAATACTCTGTCACTATTGACCTTTTATACAGTAGGTGTCAGCGTTATGCGATGTCAAACTCCTGTTCAGCAAAACAAAGAGGAGATTTGTCCGTAACAAACACACAATGAGGCCCATTTACAGTTGGACTTTAGATACAGCTTTCTGTACTGTGCATGCCCATCAATATGATGAAGGCATGTGTCCATATGGTTTTATTGCATAAGTGACGTGGTCCGCTTCCGTTTGCAGATCAGTGTCGGGCAGGGATGGCTAAGCATAGAAGGAATTGGCGGAATACTGTTAATTTAAATGTGACAGGATTAGACATGAACATGGACATAACCCCGATACACCTTTAGGAGGCATATTTTGTTTTTGCTGGATGGCTGGTGCAATAATATTCAGTGATGGTGCTTTTCTAGCACTTTTAATTAATAGTGTTATTGCTCTGTTACTGTATATTAAGTTATTTCCATCCATTTGTATGACTTAGTTGATATATATATTTGAACTAATGTCGGAAAGAAGATTGTTATTTGTTTTTTTGAAGTGATTAGTGTCGATATGTTCTATTTAATTTCATTTGAATGGAAATTGCAAGTCATATTTATGAATAAATAATAATAATAATAATAATAATAATATACATATGGTTCTCTCTTGTGTATGTGACATTCACTTCCATTATTATATAGTGTATATAGCTAGGGCATATGCTACTGTTGAAAAGCCAGAAGCATCTTCAGCAGTTAGGTTTAAAACCATTGTACATTGTATATAGAGGTGTGCCCTTATGTCCCAACAGCAGCTGTCATAGACGTCTCAAGTGTATTCTTTCCCCATGATATGCAAATCTATGCTCAAAACTAAAAAGTGATTTGTACAATATAAAAGCAGTAGAATGCCTCTGTGCTGTATAGGGAATCCCAGTGACGTCACCATGTGACCATGTGTACCTCCTGGTAGCTGGGCCAGCTGTCTTGCAATTGATAACTGAATCATCTGTGTCATGCAAGACATAACTATAGATCCATGCTAATATTAATCTAATACTAACTGCTATTGTAGCTTTTAATATATTCAGTTTACATATGTCTCCCATTTTGTTCATTATAGATCCAATTTCAGATTCTGGGAACCCCTAAAGCTCTCTCCAGATTAAGAGAAAAGTAAAAAAAAAAAAAAAAATCCAATAACACATATCATTATCCTCATCATAGATATCATAATCACACAAAACACAGTAGTACATGATAGTAACATTAGTAAATCATACAAAAAACAAATCATACTGTACATAGAAACCAGGGAAGGACTGAGGTGGGTCAGCTCTGGCATCCATGTAAACATAGCCGTGCCTCATGAGGGCATGATGTGAAACAGGAGTCATACCCTTGCAGCTCTCTGCTCAGCTGGCATGCTGAGAGACAGGGCATGCTGGGAGGGCACGTCTCCATCTCTCAGCTTGCCAGATGAGCAGATTGCCGGCAGGCGGAGATGCTCGGCCAGACTTTTGGGGCACACCGGTCCATCAGAACAAGGAAATATGAGGTTAATTGAGAAGATACAGACAAGATGTAGAGCAGAGGTATTCAACATGCAGCCTCTCAGCTGCTGTGGAACTACATATACCAGCATGCCCTAATAGCAAACCTGTGGAATGTGTAGTTCCATTGTAGCTGAAACAGTGGTTTGAGATGGTTTTGATTGTGATTACTGTTAGGAATGTCTGTGTGTTTGTGTTGCCTTGCATTATCTCATTCCTGCCTCTAGGGGTCTCACTTGCTGCCTTAGGTCTGAATGGCAGTTGCACACTCTGTCCCTGCAGGTTGATTACCTGATTGTGAGCAGCTGTGGCCAACACCTTGTGCTGCTATTTAGCTCCAACTCACCAGCATTCATGTGCAGATCATTGTGGTTCCGTCTGGAGTGTGTCTAGGCTCTCTCCAGTTATCCTGTCTTGCTTCTGCCATACCTACATCTTGGAGACATTTCCTGCAGTTTGCCGTTACACATGCCTTGCTACAAGACTTCTAACCCTGCTGGATCAACATCTGCATTCCTGTATTATTATTTGCAGTCTGTTTCCACCCCTGCCTGATTACTACGTTTTGGTATGTTATTTTCCCCCTGCTTGGTTTAAACCCGGATCTCTTCATGTTTATTTCACCTCTGTAATTAACCTGGACTATACCTATATTCGAGCATAATCATCCTCCCTGTTTCTATAACAAGCCATTACAATTATCTGGGAATATTGTGTTCTGTTCCATGTTAATCAAGGATCCAGTTTCTGTATGCTGATATTTTACTGGTTCTTTTCTACAATAAACCTTGTTTTAATTTTCACCTGGCTTCAGCTGACCTCATTTCAGGTATGCACACACAGAGAAACCTAGTAATCCTAACAGAATGATCTGCCCAAATAAACGTGTGCAGGAGTTTGAGGTATAGCTGAATTTCATAAAATGGCTTCATTTAAAAAAAAATCCCTGCCTCTCGAGTTTATGCCGTTCGTGGGTTCTACATTGCTACTGGATTTCAGAGAGAAACTGGAGAATATTCAAACCCTGTCTTCAGAGATAATTGTCTGCTCTGCCTGAATATTCAATAAGATTACCAGTTCCCTTTAAGGAGACGCAGGGGAAAAGGGAAAAATATGAGTCTGGTGCTCTCAATTCTGGCCGCTGTTTTCCAATCCCAAGCAAAGGCAAGTTCTGGAGCTCTCCACGACCCAGCCTCTCTGAGGAAGAAAAAAGACACAGAAGGGATAAAAAACTTTGTTTTTATTGCGGCAGGTCTGGACATTTTATTCAATTATGTCCTGCTCGCAAACCTAAAAAGAGCTTTCCTCATTCTGCCATAGTGCCTAATTCTGCTCCGTTATGCCACTGTGGTGCTCAAATTTCAAAAGGAGGGGTGTCCAGCCAAGCGACCCCAGGAGGGGTGTCCGGCCAAGCGACCCCAGGAAAGGTGTCCGGCCAAGCGACCCCAGGAGGGGTGTCCGGCCAAGCGACCCCAGGAGAGGTGTCCGGCCAAGCGACCCCAGGAGAGGTGTCCGGCCAAGCGACCCCAGGAGAGGTGTCCGGCCAAGCGACCCCAGGAGAGGTGTCCGGCCCAGCGACCCCAGGAGGGGTGTCCGGCCCAGCGACCCCAGGAGCCCTTGCCTTTTGGCATGAGGACTCTGCTGCCCTTGCCTTTGGGCACGAGGTCCCTGCTGCCCTTGCCTCACGGCATGAGGTCCCTGCTGCCCTTGCCTCACGGCATGAGGTCCCTGCTGCCCTTGCCTCACGGCATGAGGTCCCTGCTGCCCTTGCCTCACGGCATGAGGTCCCTACTGCCCTTGCCTCACGGCATGAGGTCCCTACTGCCCTTGCCTCACGGCATGAGGTCTCTGTTGCCCTTGCCTCACGGCATGAGGTCTCTGTTGCCCTTGCCTCACGGCATGAGGTCTCTGTTGCCCTTGCCTCATGGCATGAGGTCTCTGTTGCCCTTGCCTCATGGCATGAGGACCTGTCTGCCCTTGCCTCACGGCATGAGGACCTGTCTGCCCTTGCCTCACGGCATGAGGACCTGTCTGCCCTTGTCTCACGGCATGAGGACCTGTCTACCCTTGCCTCACGGCATGGGGACCTGTCTGCCCTTGCCTCACGGCATGAGCACCTGTCTGCCCTTGCCTCACGGCATGAGGACGCTGTTTTTCCGTCTATTGGGCAAATAAGGACTGCCGTGTCAATGGTCAGACCAAATGTTATTTTGTCTTTCAGGGTCACTCAGTCATCCAAGTCTGCCATGCCAGAGGTCCGTGAGGTGTCTGCCTTGCCAGAGGTCTGAGAGGTGTCCGCCTTGCCAGAGGTCCGAGAAGTGTCCGCCTTGCCAGAGGTCCGAGAGGTGTCCGCCTTGCCAGAGGTCCGAGAGGTGTCCGCCTTGCCAGAGGTCCGAGAGGTGTCCGCCTTGCCAGCCGCCTTGCCAGAGGTCCGAGAGGTGTCCGACTTGCCAGAGGTCCGAGAGGTGTCCGACTTGCCAGAGGTCCGAGAGGTGTCTGCCTTGCCAGAGGTCGTGCCAAGGCCTGTCCAGCCCCAGGAGGGGGCTCTGCCTGTCCAGCCCCAGGAGGGGGCTCTGCCTGTCCAGCCCCAGGAGGGGGCTCTGCCTGTCCAGCCCCAGGAGGGGGCTCTGCCTGTCCAGCACCAGATAGAGGTGCCTGCCATGCCCGATATCCAAGATTTGCCCGAGGTGTCTGCCCAGTCGGGGCCATCTGAGACTTCCCTGTCTAAGGTGCAAGAAGAGTCCATCTTGTCTGAGAGGCCACGGTTGTCTATCCTCCCTGATGTAACATCTAATTTGGAAAGCCGAGTCGTTGAGGAACTGCCTTACTTTTATGGAAATATCTCTCACTGTTTAGCTCTCTTCAAGTATTATCTGAGTTTTGATGACTTTTCCCCTATTGATATCATTGCTAACATATGTATGAGATTCAGAGGGAGGGCCTTGAAGTGGGTAAATGGTCTTATAGATGCGGAAGATCCAGTTTTACAAGATTTGCCCGCTTTCCTCAAGGCAGTGTCCGAAAGATTCTGTCCACCAACTGTCCTCGCTCTCCTGGATGAATCTGTTAAAGTGTGCCCGTCTGAGAACCTGCCTTTGCAGTGTGGGCAGCACCCTCAGTTTTTGAGATGTGGGCACGTGTCTTTAGGTGTTCATGCAGATTGCTCGGCAAGTTTGGCTTCTACAAATTTACCATCCGCTCTTGATACGATCCAAGAAAATAAGGGGTCACTACTGCCGTTGGGTTGTGGCTCTGATTCTGAGAGCGAGCTTCTGGAGGATCCTAGACTTATAATTGATGGACCTGTACTGCCAAGTAGTGTCTTTGTGACACCTTCAAATAGGTCTAGGCAACCCAAAAAGAGGAGAGAAAAAAAGAAGAGAAGGTGAACTTTTAGGCGTCTGGAATCCGCCTGTTTAAGGGGGGGATAATGTTAGGAATGTCTGTGTGTTTGTGTTGCCTTGCATTATCTCATTCCTGCCTCTAGGGGTCTCACTTGCTGCCTTAGTTCTGAATGGCAGTTGCACACTCTGTCCCTGCAGGTTGATTACCTGATTGTGAGCAGCTGTGGCCAACACCTTGTGCTGCTATTTAGCTCCAGCTCACCAGCATTCATGTGCAGATCATTGCGGTTCCGTCTGGAGTGTGTCTAGGCTCTCTCCAGTTATCGTGCCTTGCTTCTGCCATACCTACATCTTGGAGACATTTCCTGCAGTTTGCCGTTACACATGCCTTGCTACAAGACTTCTAACCCTGCTGGATCAACATCTGCATTCCTGTATTATTATTTGCAGTCTGTTTCCACCCTGCCTGATTACTACGTTTTGGTATGTTATTTTCCCCTTGCTTGGTTTAAACCCGGATTTCTTCATGTTTATTTCACCTCTGTAATTAACCTGGACTATACCTATATTCGAGCATAATCATCCTCCCTGTTTCTATAACAAGCCATTACAATTATCTGGGAATATTGTATTCTGTTCCACGTTAATCAAGGATCCAGTTTCTGTATGCTGATATTTTACTGGTTCTTTTCTACAATAAACCTTGTTTTAATTTTCACCTGGCTTCAGCTGACCTCATTTCAGGTATGCACACACAGAGAAACCTAGTAATCCTAACAATTACATTCTAAGGGCGGTATTCAATTCTTTTCACCCCCTTCCACACCCATATTGTTTCTGTTGATGGGTGTGGTATATTGATTTCAGCTAGCTTCCCCCGGAGTAGCAAGGGCGCCCAACCCTTGTATTTGAACCTGACTACTATGGGCGTGATATGCACAATAACGGGAATCACTTTAGAAAAGAGATTGGGCGTGATATATTATTTGAATACCTCCCTAAATGAGAGGGCAAAGAAGAGACAATAGGAGCATCCGGACAGGGATGTTAGCTGGTAGTATCACTCTTAGGGGCAGATTCAAATCAACACGAGCTGCCTACCTATTTATCTGCCAGCTACAGTAGGCAAAATCTGCCTTCAGCAATTAAAGCACCTAACTGAATCTGCCCCTTTGTGTCAAGAATTAATTAGTACAGAACGGTTATAGAATTACCAGTGTTTGCTTTAACTTTAAATCGATTTAAATTAGTGATGTGCACCAGACATTATTCGGGTTTTGTGTTTTGGTTTTGGATTCGGTTCCGCGGACGTGTTTTGGATTCGGACGCGTTTAGGCAAAACCTCCCTGAAAATTTTTTGTCGGATTCGGGTGTGTTTTGGATTCGGGTGTTATTTTACAAAAAAACCTCAAAAACAGCTTCAATCATAGAATTTGGGGGTCATTTTGATCCCATAGTATTATTAACCTCAATAACCATAATTTCCACTCATTTCCAGTCTATTCTGAACACCTCACACCTCACAATATTATTTTTAGTCCTAAAATTTGCACCAAGGTCGCTGAATGACTAAGCTAAGCGACCCAAGTGGCCGACACAAACACCTGGCCCATCTAGGAGTGGCACTGCAGTGTCAGACAGGATGGCACTTCAAAAAGTAGTCCCCAAACAGCACATGATGCAAAGAAAAAAAGAGGTGCACCAAGGTCGCTGTGTGACTAAGCTAAGCGACCCAAGTGGCCGACACAAACACCTGGCCCATCTAGGAGTGGCACTGCAGTGTCAGACAGGATGGCACTTCAAAAAATAGTCCCCAAACAGCACATGATGCAAAGAAAAAAAGAGGTGCAATGAGGTAGCTGTGTGGCTAAGTTAAGCGACCCAAGTGGCCGACACAAACAACTGGCCCATCTAGGAGTGGCACTGCAGTGTCAGACAGGATGGAACTTCAAAAAACAGTCCCCAAACAGCACATGATGCAAAGAAAAAAAGAGGCGCACCAAGGTCACTGTGTGACTAAGCTAAGCGACCCAAGTGGCCGACACAAACACCTGGCCCATCTAGGAGTGGCACTGCAGTATCAGGACAGGATGGCAGATTTAAAAAATAGTCCCCAAACAGCACATGATGCAAAGAAAAAAAGAGGTGCAATGAGGTAGCTGTGTGGCTAAGCTAAGCGACCCAAGTGGCCGACACAAACACCTGGCCCATCTAGGAGTGGCACTGAAGTGTCAAACAGGATGGCACTTCAAAAAATAGTCCCCAAACAGCACATGATGCAAAGAAAAAAAGAGGTGCACCAAGGTCGCTGTGTGACTAAGCTAAGTGACCCAAGTGACCGACACAAACACCTGGCCCATCTAGGAGTGGCACTGCAGTGTCAGACAGGATGGCACTTAAAAAAATAGTCCCCAAACAGCACATGATGCAAAGAAAAAAAGAGGTACACCAAGGTCGCTGTGTGACTAAGCTAAGCGACCCAAGTGGCCGACACAAACACCTGGCCCATCTAGGAGTGGCACTGCAGTGTCAGACAGGATGGCAGATTTATAAAATAGTCCCCAAATAGCACATGATGCAAAGAAAAAAAGAGGTGCACCAAGGTTGCTGGATGGCTAAGCTAAGCGACCCAAGTGGCCGACACAAACACCTGGCCCATCTAGGAGTGGCACTGCAGTTTTCTAACGAGAGGATGAGTGCTTCCATCCTCATGTGAAACTGAACCACTAGCCATGAACATAGGCCAGGGCCTCAGCCGTTCCTTGCCACTCCGTGTCATAAATGGCATATTGGCAAGTTTACGCTTCTCATCAGACGCTTTTAATTTAGATTTTTGGGTCATTTTACTGAACTTTTGTTTTTTTGGATTTTACATGCTCTCTACTATGACATTGGGCATCGGCCTTGGCAGACGACGTTGATGGCATTTCAACGTCTCGGCCATGACTAGTGGCAGCAGCTTCAGCACGAGGTGGAAGTGGATCTTGATCTTTCCCAATTTTACCCTCCACATTTTTGTTCTCCATTTATTAATGTGTGGAATTATATGCCAGTAATATATCAATAGCAATGGCCTACTGTACCGTACTGCTATATATTATATACTGGTGGTCAGCAAAATTCTGCACTGTCTTCCTACTATATATACTGCGCACAACAACTAAAATGCACCACAGGTATGGATGGATAGTATACTTGACGACACAGAGGCACGTAGAGCAGTGGACTACTGTACCGTACTGCTATATATTATATACTGGTGGTCAGCAAAATTATGCACTGTCCTCCTACTACTGCGCAAAACTTAAATGCACCACAGGTATGGATGGATAGTATATTTGATGATACAGTGGTAGGTAGAGCAGTGGACTACTGTACCGTACTGCTATATATTATATACTGGTGGTCAGCAAAATTATGCACTGTCCTCCTACTATATATACTGCGCAAAACTTAAATGCACCACAGGTATGGATGGATAGTATACTTGACGACACAGAGGTTGGTAGAGCAGTGGACTACTGTACCGTACTGATATAATACTGGTGGTCACTGGTCAGCAAAATTCTGCACTGTCCTCCTACTATATACTACAATGCAGCACAGATATGGATCGTTTTTCAGGCGGAGAACGTAGATACTTTCAGCACACTGTGCACTGATATTTGCAAGCACACTGAGCACAGATATTTGCAGCACACTGAGCACTGATATTTTTAGCACACTGAACACAACTGAGAGAACGCTGCACACGTCCTCTCCCTATCATCTCCAATGCACGAGTGAAAATGGCGGCGACGCGCGGATCCTTATATAGAATACGAATCTCGCGAGAATCCGACAGCGGGATGATGACGTTCGGGCGCGCTTGGGTTAACCGAGCAAGGCGGGAAGATTCGAGTCCGCCTCGGAACCGTGTAAAATGGGTGAAGTTCGGGGGAGTTCGGATTCCGAGGAACCGAACCCGCTAATCACTAATTTAAATACTTCATAACTTACAACCATTCATACAATATGGAAAGAAAATTTTTTATTAATGAATATCATTTTTTATTTTGAATATTGAATTTAATAAACAATTATCACATACAATCAGTTGAACAGTTGCCATGTCACAGCAATGTATGATACAATAAATGCCATGTTATTATTAGGATAATAGTCATTATATTTATAATTATCTAAACTTACAGACGTCAACTCTTTTTCAATGGCATAACTGCCATTAACAAAAGAAAAGGTGCTTTGCTGTACATTGTATTGTAGCTCTTTTTGTACTCATTAAGCTGACATTAAGAAAGTCGATTAAAATTGATGAGAGCAATGCCTTCATTTATCAAAGACGTCCTTACACCAAAGAATGCTAACACAGATAAGATAATTTTGTAGTCAAAGAGTAATGTCAGACTGATAGAAATAATTTTAGTTTTCTTTCTGTCTTTAAAAACATAGGTATTTTGTTGCAATGCAGGGAATTTTCACACAAAGAGTACATGTAGAATGCATACATTCAACAAATGTTGAGCATTAAAAAGGTATAACAGGAAATGATCTGGAATGCAAAGAGGAAGATAAATATTGGCATTGCTTATATATAAAGACAGTTTTTAAATAAAGCATACAAAGACATTAAGGGGTCTATTCATGAAGCAGTGAAAAGTGTGTAGAAGTGAGCCTGTGAAGAAATTGCCCATGGCAACCAATCAGCCGCTACGTATAATTTTATAGAATGCATTTTATAAGTGTTCCCTCAACACTGATTGGTTGCCATGGGCAACTTCTTCACTGTCTCCCTTCTCCACACTTTTCACTACTTCATGAATAGACCCCAAAATTGGGATCCCATAAGAATCCCGGCTTTCAGGATCCTGCCAGTTGGAATCCCGACGTTGAAATCCCAACATACTGTCCTATGTTGTATGGAGGGGCTCATGACTCAAATAAATTATATACCATGACATTAAGTAGAAGGGAAATGTGGCACTTCTCAAATGAGCTTTCACTCTAAGAAATGTGAGAAACACAATAAATATGATAGCAGAATAGCAATTGTTGCTGCTGGTAGGGAGAGCGTGTGTTTGGCTATTGTAAGGTATTTCTGTGCAGTAACTTTTGTGTTGTGTAGTGGGTGGGGCCAGTGGTGGATTTCCTACTAGGCACATGAGGCATGCGCCTAGGGTTGACACTTGCTGGGGGGGTCGGAACAACATGCTCACTTGCATGAGAGCGCTGCTAGCCCTATGGCCAGATGAGGTCAGGTGATTCTTTTTTTTGTGTGTTTGCTTATGTCATTTCAACTTATTTTTGTATTGGTGAGGAAGGAGGGGGCAATGGTCTGGGCCGGCTCTACCATTAGGCAGCTTTAGGCAGCTGCCTAGAGCACTGGGATCTGGGGAGATACCACCAGTCTGCCTATCACAAAATTAAGGATGTCTCTGAAAGAAACATCCTTGTTGTATGTAATGCAAGTAGTGGCTGTGGAACTTATAAGTCACACTTTCTTCCTAAGTGCTGGAAAGTGTATATTAGTGTTGGTAGGGGCAGCAGGCTGATATTTTGCCTAGGGTGCCGAGAAAAACTTGCACTGGCCATGGCAATGGTCAGTAAATTGTGGTGGAGGGGAAGTGAGGTCGGTACTGCTTTAACAGCTGGGAGGACCCAACATGAACGGGGCAGTAAGGTGAGGGGGACGACGACGACGACGACCTATAATGTTGTGCCTAAGGGCCTGACCCCTATATTCGAGCCTGGGTGGTACATAAAAAATGTATAAGTCATTGTAAAAATATTAACAGCTACTTGCAACTAACAATGCTTTACTATGTATTGTTACTGAATTTTCCTCTTCTGGCTCTAGAAAAAAATATTGTTATGCTGCATGGGCATTCTTGTGATTATACACCAGCACTGCCTTTTTTTTTTTTTTTAGTATCATGTTTGCTACTGAAAACAGAGCCAGATCACTTAAGCTGGGTTCACACTAGACACACATTTTAAAGGATTTGTCAGATTCCAACGAATCGGAACAACAAATTATTTAACCGTCCAGTGTGTACGATCTATCATGATGCCGATGCGCGTTTCCCGCTTGTCATTGGTTGCTTCTTTTGATCTTATGAACGTGCAGGAAGATCTGTACATATTGTCAACAACCGCATAGTCCTGGATGTGGCCACTGACAATATCTTTTGTAAGATTGCACAGTGTGTAGGCACTAGGGCCCTCATTCCGAGTTGATCGCTCGGTAGCTATTTTTTGCAGAGCAGCGATCAGATAGTCACCGCCTCTAGGGGAGTGTATTTTCGCTTTGCAAGTGTGCGAATGCTTGTGCAACCGAGCGGGACGAAAACGTTTTTTGCAGTTTCTGAGTAGCTCTGGACTTACTCAGCCATGCGATCACTTCAGCCTGTCTGGTCCTGGAATTGACCTAAAACACCCGCCCTACAAACGCCTGGACACGCCCGCGTTTTCCCTACCACTCCCAGAAAACGGTCAGTTGACACCCATAAACGCCCTCTTCCTGTCAATCTCCTTGCGATCGGTTGTGCGAATGGATTTGTCGCTAGAAGCATTGCACAGCAACGATGCTGTTTGCACTCGTACGGCGTGCGTGCGCATTGCGGTGCATACGCATGTGCAGTAGTAACCTGATCGCTGCGCTGTGAAAAACAGCAGCGAGCGATCTGCTCGGAATGAGGGCCTATATCGTTTGTCTAGTAGTTCCAGGGAGTTCATGGAAAATCATTGATGACATTGCATCGTTTGCAAGTCGTCTAATGGCTAGCTTTAGGATTAAAGTCATGAGACCTTTGAAAAAGGAGAAGTGGCGGTGTTGCAGCCAATCAGATTCTTGCTAATCTGATGGGTTGCTATTAGTAACAGCACCACTTCTCGTTTTTAAAAAGTTTGATAAATGCACACTTTAGTCCAGGGCCATAACTACATGTGTGTGAAGTGTTCTTTGCACACAACGCACTTTAGCTGAGAGCGTATCCTGTGCTGAGACCCCGATTGGCTGCGCTGTTTGTGTTGCAGTGCTGTCTGCTGTAGGCAGTGCATGTGAGTTTCTTTTCCACCGATGTGCTATATGGGACTTCTGGGTCGGAGGTGGGTGGTAGGAATTTGGAGCTATGTCTGTGAACCACTGGCGACAGTGAGTACATTCGGGAGATGGAGGGGGTGACACAAACACAAACATACACACACACACCACCCCCCATTGTGTAGGGGCTCTTTCTAGCAAAATGTATAAGGGACTCTTACAGTGCTGTAACTTGTACATACCTCCCAACTGTCCCGATTTTCGCGGGACAGTCCCGTTTTTTGGGGACTGTCCCGCTGTTCCACCCGCGGGCCGCAGTTGGGAGTCTATGTCTCTCGCTGCCCTGCTTAGCAGAGCAGCGGTGAATAGACGCTATGCGCATGTGCACAGCGTCTATTCACTGGAGTCCGAGGGAGAGGGGGCATGCCAGCGGCTCACAGAGCGTTGGGCATGCCCCCTTAGTGACAAAAATTGGGGCGTGGCTCGCGATCGCGGGTCTTCCCGCGAAGCCGCACCCCGTTTCCTTGGCCATGCCCCTTTTTCGGGAGCGCGCACGGCTTCGCCGCGCGTGTGTCCCGCTTGGACCAAGTTCAAAGTTGGGAGGTTTGCTTGTATAATGGGCTCTTACTGTGCTGCAACGTGTATAAGGGGCTCTTACTGTGCTGTAACATATATAATGGGCTCTTACTGTGCTGCAACGTGTATAAGGGGCTCTTACTGTGCTGTAATATTTATAAGTGGTTCTTACTGTGTGGTGTAATTTGAATAATGGACACTACTGTGCAGTGTAATGTGATTTGGTACTCTTTTGTGACCACGCCCCTTACTTGTGAAGCCATGCCCATATATTTTTGACGTGCACTGTCCCTATTTTAGATAGGGGGAGGAGCACCAATTCTCTTTCTGGCAGAGGACACCAAAATGTCTAGTTACAGCTCTGCTTTAGTCCCTATGTTTGGTGACAGATAATCCAGACAGGAGTGCACTTAATTGACCTACATTAACCACCACAGGTCAGATCTGATTGATTATTGCATGTGGAGTTTAATGCAGCGTCAGTGGTTAGGGGGACCAACAAACATTCTTTTGAATTTACTTTAACTTTTCTAGAGCTTTAAATTAGAAACATAAAAGTAAATGTGTTTTTAACATTTGTTTTCACTAACATAAAAGCCTACTAACTTTACTGACACATCTGTGTGGGGGAACTGTATGGCATTGAAAGCGTACAGTATATCAATAATAATGATGTGTCTCCAGGGCTTGGCTTTTAGGAAGACTGCAAGATGCACATAGTGTCTGTACAGTATATCTTATATATAGCAAAATCTGCATACTTGAAAAGGTTCTACAGTATTTATAATAATTATTTCTATGTGTTAGTGGTCTTTGCTCTGATGTCTGCAGTAAAGGGAAAGTACTTCACAAACCAACAATCACAGAAACACATATAAAATATTTTTGTAATAATTTGCATAGTTAATACAGGTTGAGTGTCCCATATCCAAATATTCCGAAATACGGACTTTTTTGAGTGAGAGTGAGATAGTGAAACCTTTGTTTTTTGATGGCTCAGTGTACACAAACTTTGTTTAATACACAAAGTTATTATACATATTTTATTAAATGACCTTTAGGCTGTGTGTATAAGGTGTATATGAAACCTAAATGAATTGTGTGAATGTACACACACTTTGTTTAATGCACAAAGTTATAAAAAATATTGGCTAAAATGACCTTCAGGCTGTGTGTATAAGGTATATATGTAACATAAATGCATTCTGTGCTTAGACTTAGGTCCCATCACCATGATATCTCAGCAGATGCAGCCCATAGAAGCCATGGCTTTGCGTGAGTACCGTCAAGCCGCCGATTGTGCGCATGCGCTGGTCCTGGCTCCTGTCAGCATCATTGTGCATGAGCGGGGACCTGGCCAGGAGCGGCTGCAGCAGGGGCTCTTTTCCTCCTACGGCGGACCAGGTAGTGGCAGCAGCAGCCCCCTCCACATAGGTAGGAGCCGCCGCTGCTTATTATTGTAATATATGACAGAATTATCTTCTAATGTTGCTGAATACAGCATGTGGTATATTTTGGAGGGTTGATGAGGCGCTTACATAGCAGATAGAGGGAACCAGATGCATATTGCTCTTTGGCTTAATTAGGCATCTGGAATTCAAAGTGTCATTACCCTTATTAATCTGCAATATTTATTAGTCTAGTAGCATTACACTGGCAACTTGATCAGACACAATGGGGCATATCCTACTGAATGCATATATTTTCTTACAAAACTTAATGCTGGTACTGTACCCAATTTTTCATTACCGTGGCTATGGCCCTCATTCCGAGTTGATCGGTCGCAAGGCGAATTTAGCAGAGTTACACACGCTAAGCCGCCGCCTACTGGGAGTGAATCTTAGCTTCTTAAAATTGCGACCGATGTATTCGCAATATTGCGATTACTAACTACTTAGCAGTTTCAGAGTAGCTTCAGACTTACTCTGCCTGTGCGATCAGTTCAGTGCTTGTCGTTCCTGTTTGACGTCACAAACACACCCAGCGTTCGCCCAGGCACTCCCACCGTTTCTCCGGCCACTCCTGCGTTTTTTCCGGAAACGGTAGCGTTTTCAGCCACACGCCCCTGAAACGCCGTGTTTCCGCCCAGTAACACCCATTTCCTGTCAATCACATTACGATCGCCGGAGCGATGAAAAAGCCGTGAGTAAAATTACTTTCTACATAGCAAAGTTACTTGGCGCAGTCGCAGTGCGAACATTGCGCATGCGTACTAAGCGGATTTTCATTGCGATGCGATGAAAAATACCGAGCGAACAACTCGGAATGAGGGCCTATGTGCAGTCCTTATTCTCATCTTATCCATGTAAAAAAAATTGGAAGTGAATAATTTCCCAGCAACAACCTGCATTTTTTTAAAATTAGGAAATCAAGCCTGTACCCTTACAAACTTCAAATAAATATTTACATTTGAATATACATACTTAAGTTAAATCTGGGGTGCATAAACTATTAAACAGTTGATTTTTGGGTGATATAAGGCCAATTTAAACATTTTAAAAAAACTACCTGTAACTCCAGCCTGCAATGTTTAAAACACCTGTCCTATCCATACAACACCCCTAAATACCTGTCCCGCATCTTTTAACCAATTATTCTGCAATGCCTAATTTCATCCTAATAATGACATGTAATATCATCCCAATTAAGATAACTTTAAATTTCTAATTGGCTAATTAGTAATTAGTAGTGGTGAGCGGGTTCGGTTTTACTCGGTTTTACTCGGTTCTCAAAACAGAACCTTATGGGCTATCCAAAACACGTGACATCCGTGAGCCAATAAGATGCCGTTTTGAGAACCGAGTAAAACCGAGTAAAACCGAACCCGCTCATCACTAGTAATTAGGTGGTGGTGGGTGTCTCAGGGGTTCTGGACCAAGAGGGTAATTCCAAGTTGATCGCAGCAGGATTTTTTTAGCAATTGGGCAAAACCATGTGCACTGCAGGGGAGGCAGATATAACATGTGCAGAGAGAGTTAGATATGGGTGGGGTGTGTTCAATCTGCAATCTAAATTGCAGTGTAAAAATAAAGCAGCCAGTATTTACCCTGCACAGAAACAAAATAACTCACCCAAATCTAACTCTTTCTGCACATGTTATTACTTAAATCCTCTGTATCATGTGTATTGTTTTTGATGTCTGTAAAGCGCCTTGAGTCCTGTTGGAGAAAGAGCGCTATATAAATAAAATTATTATTATTATTATTATTATTATTATTATTATTATATCTGCCTCCCCTGCAGTGCACATGGTTTTGCCCGATTGCTAAAAAAAAATCCTGCTGCAATCAACTTGGAATTACCCCCTATGTGCACTGCAGGGGAAGCAGATATAACATTTGCAGAGAGAGTTAGATTTGGGTGTGGTGAGTTCAATCTGCAATCTAAATTGCAGTGTAAAAATAAAATAGCCAGTATTTACCCTGCACAGAAACAAAATATCCCACCCAAATCTAACTCTCTCTGCAAATGTTATATCTGGCCCCCCTGCAGTGCACATGGTTTTGCCCAACTGCTGAAAAAAATTCCTGCTGCGATCAACTTGGAATTACCCCCCAAGTTCCATCATTTTTATCTTTAAATAGGGATTTTTTCCAACTTTGCTCGTGCTTCGAAGCTGCAAGAAAATTCTTATTAAAATTACTGAGGCTGAAATTCTCGTGGCCAGTTGAATAAGAAAAACCTTGCGGCTGCTACGTAAATAATAGATATTTAAAGTTGGATAATTTGCCCTAATGATGGGTATAGGAGTCAGGCCTGACACAAGGCACTGTTTGTGGTCTACATACAAAATGGACACCCTGTTGGGGGAGATCAAACTTCATCACAGACAACAACAACACAGAAAAAGTGGTTCTAGTGGAGGGACAGCCACAATGCATACTGTATATGGAGAAGAAACTGGTTTGTAGAGGTTACTTTTCAAAATTTTCTACCTAAAGGTGAAATAGCTCTTTAATGTTGAGAAGTGTTTTAAGGTAGTTGTGTGTCACGATTGCCACTCAAATGTCATTATTTATTTCTCATTCACAAATCTTTACTTAGGAACTGGAAATCAGCTGAAATTGCTTTTAGTTTCTCTCCTTGTCCTTTGATGATTTTCTCAGAACTTTGCAGCTATTGTGGAAATGTCATTATGTCATATGGATAAGTATTGACTGCCAAAACATCAAGAGACTCTAAAAGATTTGCAATTGGACTAGTTCTTATAGCCACCATCCAAAACCTCTCCATCTATCTATTCAAGTACCTTCTACATTTTGATCACTAACAGTTGTTATCAGGATACAACCTAGATTTCCTGCTTGTTGAGTTTTGTAGATTAGTGTCCTTATTGCCCAGTTGGCATTTATAAGTGACAAAGTAACTTGTTTAAGTACAAAACATGAGTTTGTTTATAATTATAATTATTATAACGGAAAAGTAAAATATTATGGGACCTGCTGACAAATTTTGATCCTGGACCCTCTCACTGTAGTCTGATGCTCCTGTAGCATTCATCTTCCCACCCACACTGTCTCTGTATGTCCCCATTGTAGCATTATTCCCCCTTCCCCTCAGTGGCAATAGATCCCTCAATGGCACCCCCCACCCTCTACCCCAGTGGTATTAGATCCTTCAGTGCCATTACCTTCCACACCCCTGTCTTCATAGGTCTCCGTTGTAGCATCCCCGTCATTGTCCATATTCCTTATTGTACCATTATCCAGTGACAATAGATCCCGAAGTGACATAACTTTTCAGTGACAATAGATAACCACAGTAGCATTATCCCCTTATGCAGGATGCAATGGAGCATGTCTTAGAGGGGGATCATCAGGGGGATCATCAGTCCACATTCTGTAGCTGATCACTGCAGAGATTGGTTGAATAGTAGAAAAAGGGAAACTTCAGTTCCCCTTTTTACATTGTCATATTTGTTGATCACTCAGCAATCTTGAGAGCAAAATAATCTTGTGAAGTCGGCGGACGCAGGTGGCTATGTTACTGCCTGGGGACACACTAGCAAGAAGAAATTAGTTCTGTACATGTGCATAAGTGACTTCTTAAAAATGACTGGGGATGGAGTAGGAAAGGATGCTCACATGAGATGGTTCAGTGAATGTCCATCTGGTGGTGGTTGCATTCCATGCAACCATGCCAGTTAAGTAGTTAATAAAAATGGTAGTGCTGGTTGGGCATGTGTGTCCCTTGTCCTCCTGTGCTGGCAGCCCTGTCTGCAGTTACCATCCACTCTATAAAACCCAAGTTTTTTCTGCAAATGAATACTATTGTACCACCCAAACACATTTAATACAAGCAGGAGACCCATCTTACAGATTTAACATCTCTACACATATATCCTTCAAATATGGTTAGGGGGAGGCAGACAACTTGACCAATATTCTTTTTAACCTAATTTATAAAAATAAGTAAAGTTACTTAAATTTGCTTATGGAAATATTTAATTTAATGTATATTTTTAGAATGTTAGCAAACTTCTTGGGCAATGAATGTGGTGACTGAATACAGGTGCTAATGGGTTGCATTTTGCAGATGGTCTGGTTGATCAATGTTCTAAAATTGTTTTTTATAGTATGCGCTGTCCATGCATATCTAAAACAATTACCGCAACAGCTTCACAAATTACATGTTTCCTAGAAAAGAGATAAACAAAGAAAAAGTATTTCAAATTTGCTTACAAATCAATGTGCAGTTATTTGCATGTTTGCCACCTCCTGGGGCAATTAGAGATGTGTGGTTTGGTGTTCCTGAAATACAACCACCCCTGAGTTCAGAGTCAAATTGAGTCCCAGTTTGGTATCACTTTGGGGTTCCAACTTGGGTCTGTTGCAGGGGCAGCTCCAGATGAGGGGTTTCAGCTCAGTTCAAATTTCAAATAGGGGAGGCACACCAACTGCCAGTGAGTCAGTTTGAAATGGCAGTTGGTGTAGCTCCCCTATTTGAAATTTGAACTGACCTGTAGCCCCTCCTCTGGAGCCGCCACTGAGCTGTTGTCATTTCAGAACTCAGATTTAAAAACCAAACTCAAATTTTGGATTTCATGTGAACAGGTGTAAATAACACGATTTTAGCGATTTACAGTATATAAACAAAAAAATTAACAAAAAATAAAACTGAATCCGAACCAAAACACTTGAGGGTGGTTTTGTCAAAAACAAAAAATGATATTGAATTAGAACCAAATTCAAAACACAGGGGTACATTTACTAAGATTCGTATTTTCCCGTTTCAGGTCAAAGTTCAATCACGAATGACATCGAAAGTGTAAAACTGCAACTTTTTGAATTGATTACGACTAATTTACTAAGCTGTCGTATTCGGGTTTTTCTTTTGTTCCGATGTCGATGTCATTCGTGGTTTTTTTTCTATTTTTACGGCAGTGATTAGCAAAACACTGCCGACTTTTTTACAATGAATCTCGGCCGGATCTGTGTGATCCGTGCTGGGGTTCATTTTTTTTGCTTTTTTTAAATTAAACACTGTCAAATATTTAAAAAAAAATTGCGTGGGGTCCCCCCTCCTAAGCATAACCAGCCTCGGGCTCTTTGAGCCGATCCTGGTTGCCGAAATATGGGAAAAAAAATGACAGGGGTTCCCCCATATTTAAGCAACCAGCATCGGGCTCTGCGCCTGGTCCTGGTTCCAAAAATACGGGGGACAAAAAGAGTAGGGGTCCCCCGTATTTTTAAAACCAGCACCGGGCTCCACTAGCTGGACAGATAATGCCACAGCCGGGGGTCACTTTGATATAGTGCCCTGCGGCCGTGGCATCAAAAATCCAACTAGTCACCCCTGGCCGGGGTACCCTGGGGGAGTGGGGACCCCTTCAATCAAGGGGTCCCCCCCCCCAGCCACCCAAGGGCCAGGGGTGAAGCCCGAGGCTGTCCCCCCCATCCAATGGGCTGCGGATGGGGAGGCTGATAGCCTTTGTTGTAAAAGAAAAGATATTGTTTTTAGTAGCAGTACTACAAGGCCCAGCAAGCCTCCCCCGCATGCTGGTACTTGGAGAACCACAAGTACCAGCATGCGACGGAAAAACGGGCCCGCTGGTACCTGTAGTACTACTACTAAAAAAAAACCCAAAAAAACACAAGACACACACACCGTGAAAGTATAATTTTATTACATACATACACACATACATACATACTTACCTTATGTTCCCACGCAGGTCGGTCCTCTTCTCCAGTAGAATCCAAGGGGTACCTGTTGAAGAAATTATACTCACGAGATCCAGGGGTCCAGGCTCCTCGGGGAATCCAGGTGTAATCCACGTACTTGAAAAACATAACAAAACGGACACCCGAGCCACGCACTAAAAGGGGACCCATGTTTGCACATGGATCCCCTTTTCCCGACTGCCAGAAACCCAATCTGACTGATGTCTAAGTGGGTTTCTTCAGCCAATCAGGGAGTGCCACGTTGTAGCACTCTCCTGATCGGCTGTGTGCTCCTGTACTGAGTGACAGGCGGCACACGGCAGTGTTACAATGTAGCGCCTATGCGCTCCATTGTAACCAATGCTGGGAACTTTCTGCCCTGCGGTTGACCTAAAGTGACGTCACCGCTGAGCAGAAAGTTCCCAGTGGCCATTTTCAGGGAGGGTTCCAGGGGAACACTCCGCCGGTTATATCTGCATTGTATATCCCATAGGCTAAAATGTGCTTCACATTCTGGAAATTTATAAATCTGGTAGCATCGCATCACTCAAAGACACCAATAGGGGCTGCGGCTGCCACAGGGTGTTTTCCGGGATTAAGCCGCAAATAAACAATGATAAATGGGCCCCACAGACTTCTAATATATTGGAGATCCTCTTTATATAGGAAATAGAACTTATATTGTCGAGATCAGTATGTGATCCCGGCGGTCATTATAATGAACGTAGGGATTGCTAAAATGTCGGCAGGGGGGGGGGGGGGCGGGTGCAAAGAAGCCCCTTGCAGGCTCGCTGCGCTCGCCATGCTGCGCTCGCCATGCTGCGGGCTTGTTCACGAGCTCTGCACACCACAGGTTCTATTCTCCCTCTATGGGTGTCGCGGACACCCACAGAGGGGGAATCACCCTTAACTTCCATCTGCCAAAGATCTGTACAAACTGTGTTTGTATTAATGCAGCCCTAAATTTGGGTCTGAATTAATACAAACACAGTTTGTACAGATCTTTGGCAGACGGAAGCAGCATAGTATGTAGCTATCTTCCGATATGCATTTATCCAGGTATAATTAAGATCTGAACATTTCCTATTTTTTTGGGAATATATTTCCCATTTTGCATATCAATGTTGTTTATGTCTAATTTGTTTTGTTGAGTTCCCATGTATCTTAAGAGCAGAAATAAAGACTACATTATTAATTTTTAGGCACATCATTTATCAATAAACACTAAGACAACATAAGAGTGCGCCCAAACAAGAGTCATACTTTTCTCTTTTCCTGTTTATATTTGTCTTTTTTACACCTGAGAGTTGGTGACAGCTCTCAGAATTTCCAGTAATTTCACATCCATTATCAGTTTGGATCATTCCTCTGTGCCAGTGCGCTTTTACTTATGGATTTTTAATTGTATCTTTTTTTATCATTGTTCCCACTTTTTATGCACTTGGTGTATACTTTGTGGTTTACACTAAAAGTATTTTTATTAAATGTGGTAAAAACGTTACACACAAGGCCAACTCTCTTTCTTACCTTTTATATGGAACATCCTCATCTTGGAGCTCCGTAGAATAGGGAGGTGGATGCTGAGGAAGTCATTAAAGACCATTACTACACGCTGAGACACGCCTTGCATGAAGAGATGTATTTCACTACCTATCAATTGATTTATTGTGCTAATGATATATCGCATCCATGTTAGATAGAGGTTAACATTAGCAGCAGGAAAGATTATTCATTTAATTAATCTGTATAAGAACATTTTATTCAGCAATAGCGCCTATTGAGACACCTAGTACACTTTCTTTTCCATATTGTTGCTCAGTAGTGCGGGAAACACTATCACTTGTATTGGATGTCTCACGGCAGCTTTTGAATTGCGCACCAGAAAAGACACGATCATTTTAAACACTTAATATACAACCTGTCAAGCCACACACTAAGTTAACTTTAGTCCAAAGCATTATTATTATTAAATTTTATTTATAAGGTGCCACAAGTATTTTGCAGCGCCATACAAAGGGCATACAATAGAACAGTACATGGATACAGAATTTAACATTACAGTAAAAAATAACAAAAATCGAGTACAGGTAACAAAGAGCACCACAATTCTCAATACACAAAACAGCTTAGATGTAAGTAGCAAGGTACTACTAGGGGCTGGCGGCCATAGATAGAGATGAACCTTTACCAGCAGGAGAATATGCGAGTAAATGGTAGCTGAGTAGGAGAGAGTTGTAAGTGAAATGTGAGGAGAAGAGGGCTTTGACAACAAGAGGGAAGAGGGCCCTGTTCTGAGGAGCTAACAATCTAGTGGGAAGGGGCGACAGACAGATGACATGAGTTGCAAGCAAGCGGGAGGTAGCCTGATGGCAGGATGTAAGCAAAGCAGAGATGGTCAAGACATGAGGTTGGAGGAGCATCCTCAGGACTAGGTTATACATTGGAAGGGTACACTTTGATGAGTAGGTGACTTTCAGTACCCATTTGAAGCTTTGCAAGGCTGGGGAGAGTCTAATAGAGCGGAGGAGCGCATTCCACTGAAGGAAGGCAGCACAGGCAAAATCTTGAATTCGAGCATGGACCAGGATAGAGGAGAGGCGATGATCATTGGCCAAATGTAGGGGGCGGGAGGGAGTATGAAGGGAGAGGAGGTTGGAGATATAGGGAGCAGTGGAATTAGAGATGGCCTTGTATGTGAGGGTGAGGAGTTTGAAGTAGTTTCTATATGGGAATGGGTGCCAGTGCAGATTTTGTCAAAGGGGAGTGGCAGAAGTGAAGCAACAGGAGAGGAGGATATGGAGCTGAGGACAGATTGGAGGGGAGCGAGATGGGAGCGAGTGAGGCCAGTGAGGAGAATGTTGCAGTAGTTGAGCCGTGAGATGACCAGTGAGTGGATTACAAGTTAAGTTGCACTCTGGGAGAGAAATTACCTGATGCGAGCAATGTTGCAAATCTGGAACCGACATGATTGCGCCAGAGCTTGGATGTGGGGTGCATAGGAGAGGAAGTTGTCAAGAGTGATGCCCAAGCAGTGGAGTTGGGGAACAGGGGAGATGATAGTGTTGTCAACAGTGATAGATATAATGGTAGGTGGTGTTACTCTGGCTGGGGGAAAGATAATGAGTTCAGTTTTGTCCATGTTGAGCTTCAGAGAGCGCTCAGACATCCAGGAGGAGATGACGGAAAGGCAGCTGGAAACCTGAGAGTGGACAGTGGGGGACAGATTAGGAGAGGAGAGGTAGAGTTGTGTGTCATCAGGATAAAAGTGGTATTGAAGGCCAAAGGAGTTAACGAGCACACCCAGGGAAGAGGTGTACAGTGAGAACAGAAGGGGCCAATGACAGAACCCTGAGGGACACCAACAGGAAGGATGAAAGGGTGTGAGGTGGTGCCAGAGGCAGACACCGAGAAGGAGCGGTTAGTAAGGTAAGAGGTAAATTAGTCAAGGATAGTGCTAAAGAGGCCAATCTTTTGGAGTGTGGGGAGGAGGAGAGGGTGATCCACTGTGTCAAAAGCAGCAGAGAGATCTAGAAGGTTAAGCAGGGAGAAGTGGCCCCTGGATTTGCAGGTCATTGGTGACTTTCACCAGGGCAGTCTTGGTGGAGTGGAGTGGGCAAAAGCCAGATTGTAGGGAATCAAGGATGGAGTTGTCAGAGAGGTAGCTGCTGAGACAGCTGTAAACCAGCCATTCAAGTAGTTTGGAGGTGAATGTGAGAAGAGAGATGGGGCAGTAGCTAGTGGGTGATGAAGGGTCGAGGTTGGTTTTTTTAGAATAGTTGAGACCAGAGCATGTTTCAATGGTGAGAGAAGAAAGCCAGTAGAGAGTGAGAGGTTGAAGAGGGGAGCAAGGTGGGAGCTGCCAGTGGTGGAGCGGGAGCGGAGGAGACGGGAGGGGTTCCAACGGGCAGGTACAGGGGGGAGAATAAGATGAGAGAGTGGACTTCCTTGTCTGTAGTGGGGTGGAAATAGGACAGGGTGGAATAGAAGGAGGGGAAGGATGATGGGGGTGGGGGGCAGCAGAGGGGTGATGGGAGGAGATATCATGTCGGATCTCCTCATTTTTGGAGATGAAGAAGGAGGCAAAGTCAGTGGCAGTAAGGTAAGGGAGGGAAGGAGGAGGGAGGCAAAGGAAAGTGTTGAAAGTTTCAAGAGACAGTGTGGACTGGAGGACTGAGAAGAGATGAGTGATTGGAAAATGGATTGCTTCATGAGGGAGAGAGCAGAGCTGTAGGAGGAGAGAATAAACTTGAAATGGAGGAAGTTTGCCAGAGAGTGAGATTTCCTCCAGAAGCGTTCAGCAGAGCATTAGTATTTTTGTAAGAATCGTGTTAGTTTGTTGTGCCAGGGTTGGGGTTTAGAGTGGCGGAGGGGGACAGAGGAGAGGGGGGCCACAGAGTCGAGAGCAGAGGTTAGAAGGGGCTGCCTGGTTGGGGCAGGTAATGGTGGAAAGAGGAGAGAGGAAAGTCTCGAGGGAGGATAGGATAGCGGGGTCGAGAGACCCAAGTTTGCATCTGGTGATGGTGGGTCTGGGCATGGAGAGGAGAGGGGTAGATGAGAAGGTGCAGGAAAGCAGATGGTGGTTATAGAGAGGGAAGGAAGAGTTTGAGAAATCAGAGAGATCACATTGGTTGGTTAAAGACAAGGTCAACGGAGTGGTCGAGATTGTGAGTGGGGGTGGAGGGCCATTGAGAAAGTCCTAAGGAGGAGGAAAGGGCAAGAAGATCAGTGGAAGCTGCATTAGTGATGTCAATAGGGATGTTAAAGTCGCCAAGGATGATAGAGGGGAGGTCGGAGGAGAGAAAGTGGGGAAGCCAGGCAGCAAAGATGTCAAGGAAAGGGGAGCAGTGGCCGGGGGTAGGGGGGGGGGGGAAGGGGCCGTAGCTCACTACCACAAGGAGGTGATTTGGGTAGAAGAGGTGGATAGTGTGGACCTCAAAGGTAGAGAAGGTGAGGGAGGGTTCAGGTGGTATGACACTAAAGGTGCAGTTAGGGGAGAGGGATGCCAACTCCTCCACCCTGGCGGTCATCGTGTCTGACCGAGTGGGTGAAGGAGAGGCCTCCATAGAAGAGGGCAGTAGGGGAGGTAATGTCAGAGGAGGAAAGCCAGGTTTCAGTGATAGCGAGAAGGTTAAAAGAGTGGGAGATGAAGAGGTCGTGGATAGTTGGCAGCTTGTTGTAGATATATCTAGCATTCCAGAGTGCACAGGAGAAAGGAAGGTAAGGGACAGGGGAGATGGGGATCAGGTTGGCTGGGTTATAAGGGGCGTGTGGGTGGTTAGGAATTGGGGAGGGGTGAGACCTGGCAGTGAGGATTGGTATGGCACAGGATCAAGGAACCATAATTCCAGAACAGTAATGTTATTCAGTGGAATAATATAATAATATAGAATGGGTGTAACATAAAATGAACAATGAGAAGGGGGGTGTAGTAAAAGCAAATACAGTGCATACAGGAATTATTGGGACGTAATGGAAGGAAAGGAAGGCTGAGATTGTTAAACAGTGGATGTGTATAGTGTATCTGAAGACCAGAAAGCAATGCATGAGAGCATTAGGGCTTTTAGTTAATCAGACAGGGAGTTCAGTGTCCAGGCTGTGCAGTCTGCAGGCACTGGTGGTAGTGGATTAGGTAACTCGCTGTAGTATGTTGATTGCAGTCCTTTTGGTGGAGGTGGGGAAGATTGTTTGCTCTCCTTCTGTTTCTCTCCTGTTTATCTTCAGTATATCTTCGATGTTCATATTAATATTATCCTTATACTTTACACTAACATACTTCACAGCTAAACTACTTCACAGCCAGAGTCTTTACAGCCTAACATGCACATTGTGAGGGTTATTATTTGTCTCCACAAATATTTTTCCCCCGTTTGACTGGAAGATCCTACTCTACAAAACTTGATGTACAGTAATATACTGTATGCCTCAGAGTCAAGGACTACAGTACTTCAACATCACCAAAGATACCAACACTACAATCACTTCTGAAAGTGTGAATTTGAGTCTTTGTCCAACCGTAAGTGCTCCGGATCCCCGCCATGGGTATTTATTTATTTTTTATTATTATTATTATAATGTAACATTTCACTGAATGCCAGCCCTTGTAATATGGTCATCGCTATATAATGTCAAATATATGACTCTGACAATTGTCTGCGACACCCCAATAGATGGTTGCTATAGCCAGACATTTCAATTTGACTGCCATGGTTACATTGTTTAAACAAAAATTCTATATTATTGTTCATTGTTATTTTTTATGCTCTAACATGTATTAGTGGAATATATGGTAACATTTGTAAATTTGTATGTAATTTTGCACTTGTGTTTACACGATATTGGTGTTTATGTTATTGCAACTAATTAAGATTGACATGAATATGATGTAATTTGCACAATAAATACACTGGGATTATTGCATACGTTTAATGTTAAGCAGGGGCTGATTGGCCATAGGGCTCATCAGGAAGATTCTCGGTAGGCTGATTGTCTGTGGGGCCTGTTTTGTGTATTGTCATTTGGACCCACCCCCCACATGACAGGCAGCCCACCGCACTCAGTACACTGTATTGTCCCCATTCATCCTGTTATTCCATCTCTGCAGTACAGCAACTCTGCCATCCAGTGATGCTGCCACTGTGTACAAGCTTGTTTTTACACAAAGGCAAGTTAATAAAGGAAAGACAAGATTTTCTTTTTAGAACTATGCATCCAGACAGCAAATTAGACCTTATTGTAAGTCAAACATAATATTAAGCCACAAAAATGTAATGATTAATGTATTCTTTGTTCTAAAACATACAAAAAAATCCTTTTTAAAGTCCTGTATTTTAGCTTTGCATACTTAGGGCCTGATTCAGACCTGACCGCTGCTGTGCGTTTTTGCAGCGGTCTGCGAGCAGATAGCCGTCGCCCATAGCGAGTGAAAACCCGCCCTGTGCAAGTGTGCGAATGCATGTGTACGGCGTGCGAAAGTTCTGCCAGACAGCGGACAGCTGCAAATCCATTCACACCTCACTCACCATCGAATGATTTTCCCATTCTGTGCAGTCTGTGCGTAGCCCAAGACTTACTCCTACAGCGTGATACAAACAGGCTTATTGGGTCCGGAGATGACATCACACACCTGCCCTGAAAACGCTTTGGAACGCGTGCGTTTTTCCTGACACTCCCAGAAAACGGGCAGTTACCACCCACAAACGTCCACTTCCTGTCAATCACATTGCGAACGCATGTGCGTAGTCATTTGATAATCGCCCGCTGTGCGATTTCGCACAACAGAAATTAGGTCATAATCGAGCCCTTTGTCCTTGCAAATTCAATACATGTATATTTTTATTATACATGAGGACTCTTTATTCTGTTTCAAAAAGGAAGATCCTCGATAGATAGATAGATAGATAGATAGATAGATAGATAGATAGATAAACAAAACTTGGAAGCGGCACTCAGGACACATACACAGCGACAATAATGTGTAGATCAACGTTTCAAACCTTTAATGGTTTGTCATCAGGATACATAGAAATACAAAGACAAGTGACTTACCTATATACCCGCCACCACATACAAGGAGAGAGCCCGCTCGTCGGCGCCGCATGCAGCTTCCGGAGCTTGGCGCCCGCCGATGACGTCATCACACCAACGTGAGGACGTTACCAAGGCAACACAGACACCACAGTGACAATACACGCTGGGAATACAACGTAAACAGAACAATGAATAGTACTTTCAAGTCGCTATGGTCAAGATGTAATAATCTTAAATATAACAATCGATATAAATAATTAATATCAGCACATTACATAAAGAGTACTTCTTCATCAATTACAGAGGCATATATAAGAAATAAGAATGGAATGTTAACCCTTAGATCACTGTGCCAGAAACACATACATATAAAGCCGCAATAATCAATAATCATATCTGTAAAAACACTGAAACAGTTGATTGATAAACAATTTAAATCACCAGTTTAAGGGAAGCAAGATAAAGGGAGCATTTCATTAAGCCCTTTAGGAGCTAAAACATCCAACCTATTGATCCAAAATGATTCCTTTCTGAGGAGTAATTTACCCCGATCACCACCTCTACGCAGTGGTGGGACGTGATCAATCATCCGGTATTTTAGACTGGCAAGGCTATGCTTTGCTTCCGCAAAATGCCTTGCCACAGGTTGTTCCCTGCTACCCCCTGCTAATGCTGCCCTGATCGCTGAACGGTGCAGGGTCATGCGCTCCTTAAATTTCCTGATAGTTTTCCCCACATATGATAACCCACAGGGGCAGATTAATTGATAGATAACATGTGTGCTATTGCACGTTAAATAATGTCGAATGGAGAACTTTTTACCAGAATATGGATGGAAAAAGGAGTCACCTGGTAACATAAAGCCACATGTGGTGCAGGGACATTTAACGCAACCTTTTTTAGGTTGTGGCAGAAAGGTATGCAATGTAGATGATTTCACATCTGGGAGATCAGTTTTAACTAGAAGGTCCCTAAGATACTGACCCCGGGAATAACAATTCATTAACGAGTGATCAGGGATCCCCACTTCGCGATCACTCCTTACAATCGGCCATAACTTTTTGGCTGTGTGGCTAATATCTGAAGATGTTACATTGTACTTATTCACCCAAATTACTTTATTAGATTTAACTTTATCCTCTTTCTTTTTTAAGAGATCATCTCGATTCAATGTCAGAATTTTTCTTTTTGTATCTAAAAGTAATTTACGTGTATAGCCACGCGCTATAAACTTCTCAATCAGTTGGTCCATCTGAATTATGGCTGCTTCTTTATTAGAATTGATTCTGTATATCCTAATCATTTGGGAGTAAGGTAAACCCATTTTAAGTGGCCTTGGATGACAACTATTATAATGGAGGATTGAATAACGATCAGTGTCCTTAACAAAGACAGTGGTGGAAATCTTGCCATCCCCATTCATAATACAAACATCAAGGAAATTAATGGAGGATTGACTCATGTCAAACGTAAATTTAACAGGAGAAGCTGTATTATTATGTTCCTCGATTAACCCCATAAATTCTTGTCTAGTACCACTCCAAAAGATTAGTAAATCGTCTATAAAACGAGTATAGAAGAAAATTTTAGACATAATTTCAGCTTTTGAAAAAAAGATCTCATCCTCTACAGCAAACATGTACGTATTTGCATACGCCGGTGCCATGGCAGAACCCATTGCGCAACCGGTCGTCTGCAAATAGTAGGTGCCCTCTGACATAAAGAAGTTTTTCGTTAGAAGTAGCTCAAGTAAATGCAACACAATCTCAATATGAGAGGCATCAAATGTGCCATGATCACTCAGTAATTTTCTAGTCGCACACAAACCATCAGAATGTGGTATGACCGTGTACAGACTAGAAACATCGGCCGTAATCAGCCAAAGGTTATCAGGAGAAGCAGGAAGCTGTGAGAGTTTGTTTAATAGCGATGTTGTGTCCAAAAGAAAGTGCTTATGTAGCTGGACGACAGGCTGAAGTATGGAATCAATGAAGATAGCCGTCGGTTGTAGTAAAGATCCACGGGCCGAGATGATTGGGCGTCCAGGGGGGGGATTAAGTCCCTTATGAATTTTAGGGAGTGTATACATAATTGGGGTGATTGGGAATTCTGGAACCATAACTTCCATCATTTCAGTAGATATTAAACCCGAATCACAAGCCAATAATAATTCCTCCATTAGATCTTTTTTAAAAGCAACAGTAGGGTCACCCCTTAATTTGGTGTATACATGACTGTCCCCTAGTTGTCGATGGATCTCTTTTCTATAGTCCTCCACATCCTGCAAGACGATGCCTCCGCCTTTGTCTGCTGGACGGATAATCAGCTCACTATTCTGTGACAACGAGCGGAGTGCTTGTTGTTGCTCTTTTGTTAGATTGGAGTGATAAATTGTACTAGTGCCACGTTTCTCAGATGATTCAGCATCAAGTAATCTCATAAACGTTTTTATGGAGGCATTAGATGACATTGGCTCAAATGATGATTTTTTACTGAATTGTTTTAATTTATCTGGCATTGGTGAAGCCCCTTTCTTTGAAGTCACACTGGTGTTTTTATTAAAGAATTCCCTTAATTTAAGACTACGTTGTAACTGATGTTTCTCAATTTTCCAACGCAGGTCATCAAAAGGTACTGTTGGTACAAAAGATAATCCCTTGATGAGCACTTCTTTTTTTTGGCTTGCTCAGAATGTGTGAAGACAAATTAAAAATCATTTTTTCTTGTTGCTTTTGCTGGTTGGTGGTTTGCTTGCAACCGTTTTTTCTGCGTCCTTGCCCACCACGTCTGCTGGATCGCCTGTGCCTGCTTTGGTACGAGTAGTCACACCTAAAAGGATTTTTTTCCCACGTTGTCTAGAAGTTGACTGGCCAGGTGTGTCTGAGTCACTTCTAGAAGGACTATAATCCTGGGAGGAATCTGTATCCAAATTTTTCGGGAAGCGAGACCTGCGGAAGAAAGGTTTTTTCCGTTCGGCTCTGTTACCATTGTAGCCTTTGCCCCCAGATAACCACTGGTACACCTGATGGTTCTCATAGTCCTGTTTGACTTTAGTTAGTTTTTCCCTTTTAAATTTTATTAGATCTTTCTTATGTGACATCAGTTGTTGGTCTAATTTATTGATCCAGTCCTGGTCTTTCTCTGACTGTAACGTCTCTAGATGTAGAGCTTCAAATTTGGAGATCTTATCTTTCAAACGGATTTCCTCCTTCTTGGACTGTTCAATAACTAACAAAATTAAATCAAAAGAGCATTTATTCATAATGCCTATCCATTTCTGACAAAATGTGGAGTCATATCTGCCGATGGTCGGACAGTTTTTTACACGAAAGCCTCGTGGAATTTGTTTGGATCTGAAGTAATCACTTAGACACACCGCATGTAAATGAAAATCAATGGCCTTTTTCTTTAAGAACAACAATTCTTTAAAAATCACATCTGTGGGCATAGAGTCGATCACATCACACAGCTGTTCATTAACCAGAATGTCATCAGTTTCAGCTTCTGAATAACTGAACATTTCATTTGCTGAAACCAGTATGTCAGACTTGGTTTTGTCTGTGTCCCCGGAGGGGGCGCTAGTGGGTCAGTGGAGGTGGATGGGAGAAAACGAGGAGGCTGGATTATGTTTCTGCGCATGAGCGCAATGATATTTATTATACAGATGATTCACAAACGGCAGCAGAAAATAACAGTAGAAATGCAAATGTCAATTGTACAGCGTAATAGCTGAGAGTCTATGGTAACGGAATGAATGGTGACTGATGAAATAATAACCGGTAGTGATGATAACAGATGAGTGATAATTTGGCAGAGAATATTCTGGTATGGAAAAGAAACCAGAGCAGATTAAAACATGGAACCAGCAGAGATGGTGTTGTATGGCAAACCTGGTAGCAGAGGCAGGAGTCTGACTATGTCCACAGTGCAGGTGATGAGGCACTGGCAGCGAGCAAGCTGCATCACAGGTGGGGAGATGGAACACACCTGGAGTCAGTCTCTACTGCTAGGCTGAAGCACACAGAGATGGTGATGAGTGTGAAGCCTGTAGATGGATGCAGGTATTGCTGGGGCTTGAAGTTCCACGGAGCTGTGAAAAGTAACCAGGAGTACAAAGTCTCAGGTAGAAAGCCAGGAACACGGAACAGCAGGTAGGTATCCAGGTACACGGAGGAAACAGGAACCAGATCCTTACACATGAGTCGCAGGAGTGACACAAAGTTCAGGATGCCTGCAGACTGATCCTGCAGCTTCATATATACCCCTTGTTAAACAGTCATTGGTGGAGTGAGGAAAAGTGGGTGCGGCCAAGCACCGGATTGGCCGCCGTATGCTGACTGCTGGAGGCTGTCATGGCGGCGCCCATGCCGCGGCCTAGCGGGAACGCGGCGTGCTACACGCCCGCTATCACAGGAGCGCTCCCAGGCCCAGGATGGCGTCTGATGGCAGAGACGCGGATGACAGATGAACGCAGGGACCCAGGACGGAGTCCGCAGCGGCGGACAGATGTCAGCTTGGTGAGTCGATTCCTGACAGTACCCCCCCCTTTAAGGGTGGGCACCGAACACCCACGTGGCTTGGAAGGATGAGTGTTATGGAAGACACGGACCAACCTTGGAGCATGGACATCCAACGAATTTACCCAACTTCTCTCCTCTGGGCCATAACCGGACCAATCGACAAGGTATTGAAGACGTCCATACCGGCAACGGGAATCCAGAATCTTGCCAATCTCGAACTCCACGCCCCGCTGAGTTCGAACTTTGGGGCCAACTGGAAGAGCTCTTTGGAAATGATTCAGGACTAAAGGTCTGAGGAGAGAAACATGAAAAGCATTAGGTATTCGCAGAGAAGGTGGTAACTTCAGCTTGTAGGCCACAGGGTTGATGACTCTTTCGACAGGGAAGGGGCCAATGAAACGTGGTGCAAATTTCATAGACGGGACCCTAAGACGGAGGTTCCGGGTAGACAGCCAAACCTTGTCCCCAGGTTTCAGGCTAGGAACTGCGCGTCTTTTGCGATCAGCAAAGTATTTATACCGGCTGGAGGCCTTTTTGAGAGAAATGTGAATCTTCCTCCAGATTGAAGAAAACTGACTCAGGGCAGTAGTGGCAGCAGGAACATCCATGTGAGGGAGTTCTTGGAAGTCTGGAACACGAGGATGTTGCCCATATACTGCAAAGAATGGAGTTGTCTCAGTAGCAGTGTGGTAGCGGAAGTTGTGGGCAAACTCGGCCCATGGGAGCAGATCAAACCAGTCATCCTGAGAAGATGAAACATACAATCTTAAAAATGTCTCTAGTTCTTGATTTACCCTCTCTGTCTGCCCATTCGTCTGAGGGTGGTAAGATGACGAGAACTTCAGTTTAACCTGCATGGCAGAACAGAGAGCCCTCCAAAACCTCGCTACAAACTGTACACCTCGGTCGGATATTATTTCTGAGGGTAGACCATGTAAGCGGAAAATCTCCCGTAGGAAGATTTGGGCGAGTTTTGGGGCAGAAGGGAGACCCTGGAGAGGAACAAAATGGGCCATCTTGGTAAATCTGTCCACTACAACCCAGATGGTATTGTATCCTTGAGAAGGAGGAAGGTCGGAGATAAAGTCCATGGACAGGTGTGACCAAGGGCGACTAGGAATAGACAATGGTTGTAACTGACCTGCTGGAGACTGACGAGGAGTCTTGTGCTGCACACACTTAGGACAGGATGCTACGAAATCCTTGATGTCAGCTTTCATCTTTGGCCACCAGTATGTCTCAGAGAGGAACTTGAAGGTTTTCAGGACACCGGGATGACCAGTGAACTTGGATTGATGGGCCCAAGACAGCAACTTGGGACGGAGTTCTGGGGAAACAAAAGTCTTACCAGGAGGAGGAGCTGGGGAGACTTGAGATGCAGCAAATACCACTGGACTCAGGATGGAATGTGGAACTGAGTCAGGCGTTTCCTCTTCGGATTCCATAGATCGGGATAAGGCGTCAGCTTTAACATTCTGCGAACCTGGGCGGAAATGAAGCTTAAAGTTAAAACGTGAGAAAAACATAGCCCACCTGGACTGGCGAGGATTAAGGCACTGGGCTGCCTTTAAATATAGCAGATTTTTATGATCCGTGTAGATGTTGAACGGATGTTTGGCCCCTTCCAGGAGATACCTCCATTCCTCGAGGGCCAGCTTAATCGCCAGTAGTTCTTGATCTCCAACGGAGTAGTTAGCTTCTGCAGGGAGGAATTTACGAGAATAAAATCCACAGGGGTGGATTTTCCCATCAGTTCCCTTCTGGGAGAGAACAGCTCCAACTCCAACTGTAGAGGCATCCACCTCCAACTCGAACGGTCTGTTTACATCTGGCTGGGACAGAACTGGAGCAGACATAAAGGCCAGCTTGATCTTCTGGAAGGCCACTAAAGCCTCTTCTGACCAGTTGGAATGGTCTGCCCCTTTCCGAGTTAAGTTGGTAATAGGAGCGATGAGAGTGGAGAATCCCCGAATAAATTTCCTATAGTAGTTGGCAAATCCCAGGAACCGCTGAATAGACTTGAGAGAATTTGGAATGGACCAATTGGCAATGGCTTCCAACTTTGTCGGGTCCATCTGGAGATCCGATCCGGAAATTATATAACCCAGGAAGGGTATAGAGGAAACTTCAAAGGTACACTTGGATAGTTTACCGTAGAGCCGGTTCTCACGAAGACGTCGGAGGACTTCACGGACTTGTAGACGATGAGAGGGAAGATCTTGGGAGAAGATGAGGATATCATCCAGATAAACAACGAGGTATTTATACAGAACGTCACGGAAGATTTCGTTCACAAAGTGTTGGAACACTGCTGGGGCATTACTCAACCCGAATGGCATTACCAGGTACTCGTAATGACCATCTCGAGTGTTAAAAGCTGTCTTCCATTCGTCACCACTCCGGATTCTGATGAGGTTGTAGGCACCGCGGAGATCTAGCTTGGTGAAGATGCGGGCTCCTTTAACTCTGTCAAATAATTCGGTAATGAGTGGTAATGGATAACTATTTTTAATGGTAATGTCATTGAGACCCCGGTAGTCAATGCATGGACGCAGTCCTCCATCCTTCTTTTTAACAAAGAAGAAGCCTGCACCAGCGGGTGATGATGAAGGACGGATGAATCCCTTCTGTAAATTCTCCCGGATGTAGTCGCTCATCGCTTCAGTTTCGGGAACAGATAACGGGTAGGTACGCCCCCTAGGTGGCTTCTTGCCAGGAAGGAGATCGATGGGACAATCCCATTCTCTATGGGGCGGCAGGACATCCGCGGCCTTTTCACTGAAGACATCAGAGAAATCTTGATAAGCCGCAGGAAGACTTGACTGGGTTTTTACTTCAGTAGACTTGATTGGACAAACTTGGGCTAAACAGGACTGATGGCAATGTGAACCCCATGAAGTAAGTTGTAACGTTGACCAGTCAAACTGTGGATTGTGTAGCTGGAGCCAGGGCATGCCCAAAACGATCTCCTGGGTGGCTTGAGGAATGACTAAGAACTTTATTAATTCTGAGTGTAGGAACCCAACTCCCAAAACCACTGGTGCAGTTTGGTGAGAAATATTCCCCTTGGAGATTCGGCTACCATCCACGGCGGTAATGTAGACTGGGTAAGAAAGTTCACATACAGGCAAGCAAAATTTATTTACCGCAGCTTGGGTGATGAAATTTCCTGCGGCTCCACAGTCCACTAATGCTGATGCAGCCTGAAGCCCAACTGAAGTCTCTAAAGTCACAGGAAGGATAAGGTCTTGATTAGAAGGAGCTTGTCTAGAAGATCCCAACTTGACTCCTCCTTTACAAGTCAGGATCTGGCGTTTCCCGAACGCACTGTGCAGGAATTAATCTGGTGACCTGCAGCCGCACAATAAAGACAAAGTCTCTCACGAAGTCTTCTTGACCACTCCTCAGGAGTTAGGCGGGACCTATTTATTTGCATAGGCTCATCAGAAGGTGGAGACTGGAACTGTACGGAAGGTATCATCCTTGATCTGCGTGGCTCACTCCGAGCACGTTCATTGTTGCGTTCGCGGATGCGAGAGTCCAACTTGATGCACAGGGAAATTAAATCAGACAATTGTACAGGAAGATCGCGGGTTGCCAGTTCGTCCTTGATCCGATCAGAGAGTCCATGCCAGAAAGCTGCTACCAGGGCTTGATTGTTCCACTGAATCTCTGCGGCCAACGTCTGGAACTGGATGACATATTGTCCCATACTACGGGTACCTTGACGAAGTTGGATTAGGTCTGCAGAAGCTGATGTTGCACGACCAGGCTCGTCAAAGATCCGTCTGAAGGTTGACACGAATTCTGTATAGTTGTTAATCAGAGGGTCGGCACGTTCCCACAGAGGAGACACCCAACTCAAAGCAGATCCAGAAAGTAGAGAGATGATGTAGGCAACCTTGGATCTTGACGTGGGGAAATTATGTGACAACAATTCAAACTGGATTTCACATTGGTTGAGAAACCCGCGACATAACTTTGGGCTGCCATCATACTTGCTTGGCACGGGCAGGTGCAGACGTGACACTGGAGCTGATGCAGCCGGCATAGAGGAACTCATAGTACTGGCAGGTGCTGGAGTAACAAGAACTGTAGAAGTGTGTACACTAGGCAGGGATTGCTGTAGTGTATCTATCCGGGAGGACATCCCTTGCAGGAACTGGAACATCTGCTGCTGCGCAGCCTCTTGACCATCCAGACGGGAGACCAGATTTTGCAAGGCCTCTGACCCCACACTCCGTCCACCATCCGAGTCCATCGATCCTGAACTTACTGTCAGACTTGGTTTTGTCTGTGTCCCCGGAGGGGGCGCTAGTGGGTCAGTGGAGGTGGATGGGAGAAAACGAAGAGGCTGGATTATGTTTCTGCGCATGAGCGCAATGATATTTATTATACAGATGATTCACAAACGGCAGCAGAAAATAACAGTAGAAATGCAAATGTCAATTGTACAGCGTAATAGCTGAGAGTCTATGGTAACGGAATGAATGGTGACTGATGAAATAATAACCGGTAGTGATGATAACAGATGAGTGATAATTTGGCAGAGAATATTCTGGTATGGAAACCAGAGCAGATTAAAACATGGAACCAGCAGAGATGGTGTTGTATGGCAAACCTGGTAGCAGAGGCAGGAGTCTGACTATGTCCACAGTGCAGGTGATGAGGCACTGGCAGCGAGCAAGCTGCATCACAGGTGGGGAGATGGAACACACCTGGAGTCAGTCTCTACTGCTAGGCTGAAGCACACAGAGATGGTGATGAGTGTGAAGCCTGTAGATGGATGCAGGTATTGCTGGGGCTTGAAGTTCCACGGAGCTGTGAAAAGTAACCAGGAGTACAAAGTCTCAGGTAGAAAGCCAGGAACACGGAACAGCAGGTAGGTATCCAGGTACACGGAGGAAACAGGAACCAGATCCTTACACATGAGTCGCAGGAGTGACACAAAGTTCAGGATGCCTGCAGACTGATCCTGCAGCTTCATATATACCCCTTGTTAAACAGTCATTGGTGGAGTGAGGAAAAGTGGGTGCGGCCAAGCACCGGATTGGCCGCCGTATGCTGACTGCTGGAGGCTGTCATGGCGGCGCCCATGCCGCGGCCTAGCGGGAACGCGGCGTGCTACACGCCCGCTATCACAGGAGCGCTCCCAGGCCCAGGATGGCGTCTGATGGCAGAGACGCGGATGACAGATGAACGCAGGGACCCAGGACGGAGTCCGCAGCGGCGGACAGATGTCAGCTTGGTGAGTCGATTCCTGACACAGTAAAGGGTTAAAGATGTCAGCACCCAATTCAGCTCTCTCAGCCATAATGAATTTGTTCGGACAATGATCAACAGGGTAATGCTGCACTTACAAGCAGAACGCATATATAGCCAAGTCTGTTTAAATCAAAGTCCCAGTCTCTCAATAAAAACATAAGCTCCAACACATGGTAGGAAGCCAGCGAGTATCCATAGAGAAAGTGATGAATAGTAGCGATGGGTGCCTTAGTCAGGTAAAGCCACAAAAGTCACAATACCATAATACATAGACCAGAGGACTCGGCACTCCCATAAACAAAAATAACTTGGTCCGGTGCCTTCAACACTGCATGGCAGCAGTATATAAACAAAACTTGGAAGCGGCACCCAGGACACATACACAGCGACAATAATGTGTAGATCAACGTTTCAAACCTTTAATGGTTTGTCAGCAGGATACATAGAAATACAAAGACAAGTGACTTACCTATATACCCGCCACCACATACAAGGAGAGAGCCCGCTCGTCGGCGCCGCATGCAGCTTCCGGAACTTGGCGCCCGCCGATGACGTCATCACACCAACGTGAGGACGTTACCAAGGCAACACAGACACCACAGTGACAATACACGCTGGGAATACAACGTAAACAGAACAATGAATAGTACTTTCAAGTCGCTATGGTCAAGATGTAATAATCTTAAATATAACAATCAATATAAATAATTAATATCAGCACATTACATAAAGAGTACTTCTTCATCAATTACAGAGGCATATATAAGAAATAAGAATGGAATGTTAACCCTTAGATCACTGTGCCAGAAACACATACATATAAAGCCGCAATAATCAATAATCATATCTGTAAAAACACTGCAACAGTTGATTGATTAACAATTTAAATCACCAGTTTAAGTGAAGCAAGATAGAGGGAGCATTTCATTAAGCCCTTTAGGAGCTAAAACATCCAACCTATTGATCCAAAATGATTCCTTTCTGAGGAGTAATTTACCCCGATCACCACCTCTATGCAGTGGTGGGACGTGATCAATCATCCGGTATTTTAGACTGGCAAGGCTATGCTTTGCTTCCGCAAAATGCCTTGCCACAGGTTGTTCCCTGCTACCCCCTGCTAATGCTGCCTTGATCGCTGAACGGTGCATAGATAGATAGATAGATAGATAGATAGATAGATAGATAGATAGATAGATAGATAGATAGATAGATAGATAGTAGTGATGAGCGGGTTCGGATCCTCGGGATCCGACCCGCCCGAACTTCACCTTTTTTTTACACGGGTCCGAGCGACTCGGATCCTCCCGCCTTGCTCGGTTAACCCGAGCACGCCCGAACGTCATCATCCCGCTGTCGGATTCTCGCGAGATTCGGATTCTATATAAGGAGCCGCGCATCGCTGCCATTTTCACACGTGCATTGAGATTGATAGGGAGAGGACGTGGCTGGCGTCCTCTCCGTTATATTAGAAAAGAACAGAGTAAACTGAGTGACTTAGTTATGTGGGGAGGATTGGGGACGGGGAGCAGCTGTTAGGGAGTACAGTGCAGGGTTTACCACCAGTGAGTTAGTTTAATCCTTTGTTTCTCTGCCTGAAAAAAACGCTCCACCATATCTGTGCTCAGTGTGCTGCACTGCTGCATGATATATCTGTGCTGAGTGCACTGCTCACACTGCCTAATTGTGGGGACTGGGGAGCAGTTATAGCAGGAGTACAGTGCACAGTTTTGCTGACAGTGACCACCAGTCCAGTATACGTTTGTCTGCCTGAAAAACACTCCTGTGGTGTTTTTTTTTTCTTCTTCATACTAGTTTAGCAGTCTGCTGACAGTGTACACCAGGTCCGTTATATACAGTATATTATATATATAAGCAGTACGGTAGGCCACGGCTGTACCTACCTCTGTGTCGTCAGTGCACTCGTCGTCCATAAGTAATATAATAGTATACTATCCATCCATCTACATTGTATACCTACCTGTGGTGGTTTTTTTTTCTTCATACTAGTTTAGCAGTCTGCTGACAGTGTCCACCAGGTCCGTTATATACAGTATATTATATATATAAGCAGTACAGTAGGCCACGGCTGTACCTACCTCTGTGTCGTCAGTGCACTCGTCGTCCATAAGTAATATAATATAATACTATACTTACTATCCATCCATCTACATTGTATACCTACCTGTGGTGTTTTTTTTTTCTTCATACTAGTTTAGCAGTCTGCTGACAGTGTCCACCAGGTCCGTTATATACAGTATATTATATATATAAGCAGTACGGTAGACCACGGCTGTACCTACCTCTGTGTCGTCAGTGCACTCGTCGTCCATAAGTAATATAATACTATACTTACTATCCATCCATCTACATTGTATAACTACCTGTGGTGGTTTTTTTTTTCTTCATACTAGTTTAGCAGTCTGCTGACAGTGTCCACCAGGTCCGTTATATACAGTATATTATATATATAAGCAGTACGGTAGGCCACGGCTGTACCTACCTCTGTGTCGTCAGTGCACTCGTCGTCCATAAGTAATATAATACTATACTATCCATCCATCTACATTGTATACCTACCTGTGGTGGGTTTTTTTTTCTTCATACTAGTTTAGCAGTCTGCTGACAGTGTCCACCAGGTCCGTTATATACAGTATATTATATATATAAGCAGTACGGTAGGCCACGGCTGTACCTACCTCTGTGTCGTCAGTGCACTCGTTGTCCATAAGTAATATAATACTATACTTACTATCCATCCATCTACATTGTATACCTACCTGTGGTGGTTTTTTTTTTCTTCATACTAGTTTAGCAGTCTGCTGACAGTGTCCACCAGGTCCGTTATTATTATACACTATATTATATATATATAGCAGTACGGTAGGCCACGGCTGTACCTACCTCTGTGTCGTCAGTCACTCGTCCTCCATAAGTAATATAATACTATACTATCCATCCATCTACATTGTATACCTGTGGTGGCTTTTAGTTGTGCGCATTAAAATATGGAGAACAAAAATGTGGAGGTTAAAAAAATAGGGAAAGATCAAGATCCACTTCCACCTCGTGCTGAAGCTGCTGCCACTAGTCATGGCCGAGACGATGAAATGCCATCAACGTCGTCTGCCAAGGCCGATGCCCAATGTCATAGTACAGAGCATGTAAAATCCAAAACACAAAAGATCAGTAAAAAAATGACCCAAAAATCAAAATTAAAACCGTCTGAGGAGAAGTGTAAACTTGCCAATATGCCATTTACGACACGGAGTGGCAAGGAACGGCTGAGGCCCTGGCCTATGTTCATGGCTAGTGGTTCAGCTTTACATGAGGATGGAAGCACTCATCCTCTCGCTAGAAAAAAGAAAAGACTTGCGGCAAAAGCACAGCAAAGAACTGTGCGTTCTTCGAAATCCCAAATCCCAAAGGAGAGTCCAATTGTGTCGGTTGCGATGCCTGACCTTCCCAACACTGGACGGGAAGAGCTTGCGCCTTCCACCATTTGCACGCCCCCTGCAAGTGCTGGAAGGAGCACCCGCAGTCCAGTTCCTGATAGTCAAATTGAAGATGTCACTGTTGAAGTACACCAGGATGAGGATATGGGTGTTGCTGGCGCTGGGGAAGAAATTGACAAGGAGGATTCTGATGGTGAGGTGGTTTGTTTAAGTCAGGCACCCGGGGAGACACCTGTTGTACGTGGGAGGAATATGGCCATTGACATGCCTGGTCAAAATACAAAAAAAATCAGCTCTTCAGTGTGGAATTATTTCAACAGAAATGCGGACAACTGGTGTCAAGCCGTGTGTTGCCTTTGTCAAGCTGTAATAAGTAGGGGTAAGGATGTTAACCACCTCGGAACATCCTCCCTTATACGTCACCTGCAGCGCATTCATAATAAGTCAGTGACAAGTTCAAAAACTTTGGGCGACAGCGGAAGCAGTCCACTGACCAGTAAATCCCTTCCTCTTGTAACCAAGCTCGCGCAAACCACACCACCAACTCCCTCAGTGTCAATTTCCTCCTTACCCAGGAAAGCCAATAGTCCTGCAGGCCATGTCACTGGCAAGTCTGACGAGTCCTCTCCTGCCTGGGATTCCTCCGATGCATCCTTGAGTGTAACGCCTACTGCTGCTGGCGCTGCTGTTGTTGCTGCTGGGAGTCGATCGTCATCCCAGAGGGGAAGTCGGAAGACCACTTGTACTACTTCCAGTAAGCAATAGACTGTCCAACACTCCTTTGCGAGGAAGATGAAATATCACAGCAGTCATCCTGTTGCAAAGCGGATAACTGAGGCCTTGACAACTATGTTGGTATTAGACGTGCGTCCAGTATCCGCCGTTAGTTCACAGGGAACTAGACAATTGCTTGAGGTAGTGTGCCCCCGTTACCAAATACCATCTAGGTTCCACTTCTCTAGGCAGGCGATACCGAGAATGTACACGGACGTCAGAAAAAGACTCACCAGTGTCCTAAAAAATGCAGTTGTACCCAATGTCCACTTAACCACGGACATGTGGACAAGTGGAGCAGGGCAGACTCAGGACTACATGACTGTGACAGCCCACTGGGTAGATGTATTGCCTCCCGCTGCAAGAACAGCAGCGGCGGCACCAGTAGCAGCATCTCGCAAACGCCAACTCGTTCCTAGGCAGGCTACGCTTTGTATCACCGCTTTCCAGAATACGCACATAGCTGAAAACCTCTTACGGCAACTGAGGAAGATCATCGCAGAATGGCTTACCCCAATTGGACTCTCCTGGGGATTTGTGGCATCGGACAACGCCAGCAATATTGTGCGTGCATTACATCTGGGCAAATTCCAGCACGTCCCATGTTTTGCACATACCTTGAATTTGGTGGTGCAGAATTATTTAAAAAATGACAGGGGCATGCAAGAGATGCTGACGGTGGCCAGAAGAATTGCGGGCCACTTTCGGCGTACAGGCACCGCGTACAGAAGACTGGTGCACCACCAAAAACACCTGAACCTGCCCTGCCATCATCTGAAGCAAGAGGTGATAACGAGGTGGAATTCAACCCTCTATATGCTTCAGAGGATGGAGGAGGAGCAAAAGGCCATTCAAGCCTATACATCTGCCCACGATATAGGCAAAGGAGGTGGAATGCACCTGTCTCAAGCGCAGTGGAGAATGATTTCAACGTTGTGCAAGGTTCTGCAACCTTTTGAACTTGCCACACGTGAAGTCAGTTCAGACACTGCCAGCCTGAGTCAGGTCATTCCCCTCATCAGGCTTTTGCAGAAGAAGCTGGAGGCATTGAAGGAGGAGCTAAAACAGAGCGATTCCGCTAGGCATGTGGGACTTGTGGATGGAGCCCTTCATTCGCTTAACCAGGATTCACGGGTGGTCAATCTGTTGAAATCAGAGCACTACATTTTGGCCACCGTGCTCGATCCTAGATTTAATACCTACGTTGGATCTCTCTTTCCGGCAGACACAAGTCTGCAGAGGTTCAAAGAACTGCTGGTGAGAAAATTGTCAAGTCAAGCGGAACGCGACCCGTCAACATCTCCTCCTTCACATTCTCCCGCAACTGGGGGTGCGAGGAAAAGGCTACGAATTCCGAGCCCACCCGCTGGCGGTGATGCAGGGCAGTCTGGAGCGACTGCTGATGCTGACATCTGGTCCGGACTGAAGGACCTGCCAACGATTACTGACATGTCGTCTACTGTCACTGCATATGATTCTCTCACCATTGAAAGAATGGTGGAGGATTATATGAGTGACCGCATCCAAGTAGGCACGTCAGACAGTCCGTACGTATACTGGCAGGAAAAAGAGGCAATTTGGAGGCCCTTGCACAAACTGGCTTTATTCTACCTAAGTTGCCCTCCCTCCAGTGTGTACTCCGAAAGAGTGTTTAGTGCCGCCGCTCACCTTGTCAGCAATCGGCGTACGAGGTTACTTCCAGAAAATGTGGAGAAGATGATGTTCATTAAAATGAATTATAATCAATTCCTCCATGGAGACATTCACCAGCAGCAATTGCCTCCAGAAAGTACACGGGGACCTGAGATGGTGGATTCCAGTGGGGACGAATTAATAATCTGTGAGGAGGGGGATGTACACAGTGAAAGGGGTGATGAATCGGACGATGATGATGAGGTGGACATCTTGCCTCTGTAGAGCCAGTTTGTGCAAGGAGAGATTGATTTGCTTCTTTTTTGGTTGGGGCCCAAACCAACCAGTCATTTCAGTCACAGTCGTGTGGCAGACCCTGTCACTGAAATGATGGGTTCGTTAAAGTGTGCATGTCCTGTTTTTACAACATAAGGGTGGGTGGGAGGGCCCAAGGACAATTCCATCTTGCACCTCTTTTTTCTTTCATTTTTCTTTGCGTCATGTGCTGTTTGGGGAGTATTTTTTTAAGTGCCATCCTGTCTGACACTGCAGTGCCACTCCTAGATGGGCCAGGTGTTTGTGTCGGCCACTAGGGTCGCTTAGCTTAGTCGTCACACAGCTACCTCATTGCGCCTCTTTTTTTCTTTGCGTCATGTGCTGTTTGGGGAGTATTTTTTGGAAGGGCCATCCTGCGTGACACTGCAGTGCCACTCCTAGATGGGCCAGGTGTTTGTGTCGGCCACTAGGGTCGCTTAGCTTAGTCACACAACGACTTTGGTGCAGCTCTTTTTTTCTTTGCATCATGTGCTGTTTGGGGAGTATTTTTTTAAGTGCCATCCTGTCTGACACTGCAGTGCCACTCCTAGATGGGCCAGGTGTTTGTGTCGGCCACTAGGGTCGCTTAGCTTAGTCGTCACACAGCTATCTCATTGCGCCTCTTTTTTTCTTTGCGTCATGTGCTGTTTGGGGAGTATTTTTTGGAAGGGCCATCCTGCGTGACACTGCAGTGCCACTCCTAGATGGGCCAGGTGTTTGTGTCGGCCACTAGGGTCGCTTAGCTTAGTCGTCACACAGCTACCTCATTGCGCCTCTTTTTTTCTTTGCGTCATGTGCTGTTTGGGGAGTATTTTTTGGAAGGGCCATCCTGCGTGACACTGCAGTGCCGCTCCTAGATGGGCCAGGTGTTTGTGTCGGCCACTAGGGTCGCTTAGCTTAGTCACACAACGACTTTGGTGCAGCTCTTTTTTTCTTTGCATCATGTGCTGTTTGTGGACTATTTTTTTTAAGTGCCATCCTGTCTGACACTGCAGTGCCACTCCTAGATGGGCCAGGTGTTTGTGTCGGCCACTTGGGTCGCTTAGCTTAGTCACACAACGACTTTGGTGCAGCTCTTTTTTTCTTTGCATCATGTGCTGTTTGGGGAGTATTTTTTTAAGTGCCATCCTGTCTGACACTGCAGTGCCACTCCTAGATGGGCCAGGTGTTTGTGTCGGCCACTAGGGTCGCTTAGCTTAGTCGTCACACAGCTACCTCATTGCGCCTGTTTTTTTCTTTGCGTCATGTGCTGTTTGGGGAGTATTTTTTGGAAGGGCCATCCTGCGTGACACTGCAGTGCCACTCCTAGATGGGCCAGGTGTTTGTGTCGGCCACTAGGGTCGCTTAGCTTAGTCGTCACACAGCTACCTCATTGCGCCTCTTTTTTTCTTTGCGTCATGTGCTGTTTGGGGAGTATTTTTTGGAAGGGCCATCCTGCGTGACACTGCAGTGCCACTCCTAGATGGGCCAGGTGTTTGTGTCGGCCACTTGGGTCGCTTTGCTTAGTCACACAACGACTTTGGTGCAGCTCTTTTTTTCTTTGCATCATGTGCTTTTTGGGGAGTATTTTTTTAAGTGCCATCCTGTCTGACACTGCAGTGCCACTCCTAGATGGGCCAGGTGTTTGTGTCGGCCACTAGGGTCGCTTAGCTTAGTCGTCACACAGCTATCTCATTGCGCCTCTTTTTTTCTTTGCGTCATGTGCTGTTTGGGGAGTATTTTTTTAAGGGCCATCCTGCGTGACACTGCAGTGCCACTCCTAGATGGGCCAGGTGTTTGTGTCGGCCACTAGGGTCGCTTAGCTTAGTCGTCACACAGCTACCTCATTGCGCCTCTTTTTTTCTTTGCGTCATGTGCTGTTTGGGGAGTATTTTTTGGAAGGGCCATCCTGCGTGACACTGCAGTGCCGCTCCTAGATGGGCCAGGTGTTTGTGTTGGCCACTTGGGTCGCTTAGCTTAGTCACACAACGACTTTGGTGCAGCTCTTTTTTTCTTTGCATCATGTGCTGTTTGTGGACTATTTTTTTAAGTGCCATCCTGTCTGACACTGCAGTGCCACTCCTAGATGGGCCAGGTGTTTGTGTCGGCCACTTGGGTCGCTTAGCTTAGTCACACAGCGACCTTGGTGCGCCTCTTTTTTTCTTTGCATCATGTGCTGTTTGTGGACTATTTTTTTTAAGTGCCATCCTGCCTGACAGTGCAGTGCCACTCCTAGATGGGCCAGGTGTTTGTGTCGGCCACTTGTGTCGCTTAGCTTAGCCATCCAGCGACCTCGGTGCAAATTTTAGGACTAAAAATAATATTGTGAGGTGTTCAGAATAGACTGAAAATGAGTGGAAATTATGGTTATTGAGGTTAATAATACTATGGGATCAAAATGACCCCCAAATTCTTTTTGAAAAAAACACCCGAATCCAAAACACACCCGAATCCGACAAAAAAAATTTGGTGAGTTTTTGCCAAAACGCGTTCGAACCCAAAACACGGCCACGGAACCGAACACAAAACCAAAACACAAAACCCGAAAAATTTCAGGTGCACATCACAGATAGATAGATAGATAGATAGATAGATAGATAGATAGATAGACAGATACATTTATATTGTGTCTGGGCAAACAGAACCTCAGTTTTACTCCATGATAAATTGTAGAGTTTATTATAATTGTTTTAATTACTAGTGTTTGTTGCACTTAGTGTGCACCTGCATTTTCCTTTTTTTTTCTGTGTTGTCTCAGCAAAGTAGCACCTCTTATGTTTAAAATTAGAATGTGCAGTTCAATCCCTCCCATCACTGCTTTTCTTTATTGTTTGGTTTATTCTATTTTATTCTAGTGTAACTGTTATTTATACCCCTTTCACACCGCAGCTTTAACCCTGTAAATTGCCGATTTTTAAGCCTTCCAAAATGGTTCTAGCTGCAGTGTGAAAGGGCCACCTTGAATTTACCGTTTTCAAAATACTGGTATTTTGAAACGGTTAAAAAGCAGGGTCCTACATGGTTCAGACCCGTTTCATTGTGCAATGTGAAAGGCTCAGAAACGGTATTTCCAAGCCACAGAAGGTGATAGGCTGTCTGCATGCGTGATGTCACCAGGCAGAAGCAGGAAACTGGAGGAAAAACTCATGAGACACATGAGAGTGAGTTTAGAAGCATTTTATTATACAAAATATATTATACAATGGCAAATTGGAGTGATGAGGTGGTTAGGGAGCTGGGGATCCGGTCTGAAGATCGACAGTGTCTAGGTCGACAATGTTTAGGTCGACCACTATAAGTCGACAGTCACTAGGTCGACATGGATGGAAGGTCGACAGGGTTTCTAGGTCGACATGTGCTAGGTCGACAGGTCTAAAGGTCGACATGAGTTTTTCACATTTTTTTTTTGGATTTTTTCATACTTAACGATCCACGTGGACTACTATTGGAACGGTAAAGTGTCCCGAGCGAAGCGGTAGCGGAGCGAAGGCACCATGCCCGAAGCATGGCGGTGCACTAATTTGGGATCCCGGTTACTTTACGAAGAAAACGACACAAAAAAAATATCCTCATGTCGACATTTAGACCTGTCGACCTAGCACATGTCGACCTAGAAACCCTGTCGACCTTCCATCCATGTCGACCTAGTGACTGTCGACCTATAGTGGTCGACCTAAACATTGTCGACCTAGATACTGTCGATAAAACGAACCACACCCAGGGAGCTGCTTAGGATTAGAGGGGATGAAGAAATATGTAGACAAATCACTGGGACAGTGAAGAATGCAGTAATCTACAAAAACATGGTAAAGATGCTGGGTTCCATCATACGACTAGCCAAATTATTAATAATTAGTTAATAATTAATAATTATTAATAATGTGTGGGCTCAAAAAGTCCATTTAAAAAGACAACCACTGTTTTCTATGGGTGAAACGGGTTCAGTGTGAAAGGTACCAAAACGGTTATGAAATGGTAATACAGGTATACTGGTTACAACTAGAGATGAGCGGGTTCGGTTCCTCTGAATCCGAACCCGCCCGAACTTCAGGTTTTTTACACGGGTCAGAGCAGGCTCGGATCTTCCCGCCTTGCTCGGCTAACCCGAGCGCGCCCGAACGTCATCATCACGCTGTCGGATTCTCGCGAGGCTCGGATTCTATCGCGAGACTCGGATTCTATATAAGGAGCCGCGCGTCGCCGCCATTTTCACACGTGCATTGAGAGTCATAGGGAGAGGACGTGGCTGGCGTCCTCTCCGTTTAGAGAAGAGAGAGACACAGTATTTTGGGGAGCATTATTAGGAGGAGTACTACTATACTGTATACTACTATACTACTTGCTGAAGTGATATTTATACTAGATTAGATAATAGATAGTGTGACTGTAAGTGTATTATCTGACTTGTGGGGGAGACACTGACAGTGGGGAGCAGTTAGAGTCTGAGAGCAGGACTCAGGAGTACATATAACGTACAGTCACAGTGCACACTTTTGCTGCCAGAGTCAGTGCCACACTGCCATTGTTGTGACCACACTTACCACCAGTATAATAATATATTTTGTGATTGTCTGCTTAGGCCTCGGAGTACTAGTTGCAAGTTGCAACGTGACCTGAAGTGACCACCAGTTTAATAATCAATCAGAGGAAAAAACACCCTAGGGTGATTTTCTCAAGGCGCTAGATTAGGGGAGGTTCAACACTGCAGCTAAAAGAGTGAGGTTGGTCAGACCTCGCAAATATGCAGTAACAATAAAAAGAATATTTAGCGCAAAATGGTCATAGATGAGATGAGATGATCAATAAGCAATCATATTTAATGCATATAAAATCTAAAAACATCCATGGAATTTACACAAGAAAAAAGGTAAAATATAATATACTAAGCAGTAACTGTGTACATATAAATCGTACGATGATGTTGTTCCCTATAAAGGGTATATTGCACAACTCCCAGACTCATTCAGCTGCACTTGTAAATATAAGATAGGACCTGTTCCTATGTAAATAGTCCCCTTCTGTATCCAATAATAGTGATAGGATAGTCCGTTGTTAATAGTTACCACAGGTGATCAAGGATAATTAAGCGGTACAGCACTCCGCAGTATTGCAGTTCCTTGGTGCAGTGGATAAACTGTGAAATTCCTCAATTGAAGAGGTTTTACCTCCAAGCAGAGGTCCAAGAGGTTCCGTGGGGGACTTGGTTCAGGTCCTGTATCTCCAGATTTCCATAGGTCCAGGGAGTTTAGCAGGAGAGCAGCTCACACCAACGCGTTTCGTTGTGATCACACAACTTTTTCAAGGTGCTGACTGGGCTGTGAGAAGGGGTTTATATACCCAAACAATATGGCTGCTCATTTGCATAACAGATTGGAATCAATCAACTCATCTCATGATATGACCAAATTATGACAGACAGATAAAACTAAATTAAAATCACACATTAGTACCTATAGAACATACTAAAATTAGTTTAATACTGTGGTTATTTCTCTTATTTCATTATATATCGTGTGGTCACATGACCGTTTGTATATAGGGTATATCTAAAAACCGGGGGTCACAATCCCTGGAGGTAGTTGTATGAGCTATTAGTCAAAGGGTGGATCCATGTCTCATTTTATTAATGGCCCTATGGAGTCCCAGAGGCTCTCACCTGAAATAGATCCCATGATAATCAGCGGTGCGGTGGGGATGACGCGAACGGGTCGCGTCTCGTCGCGTCATCTGGAAGTGTCCGATCACGTGCAGTGACGCGATCGGGTTCTCTCCGTCGCGTCATTAGGCCGCGCTTAGGCGCGTATGACGTGACGTGGGGGATGTCATTCTGGTTGTCCAGGCAACGCGTCAGTGTCAGTTATTTTCTGTTTCCGCCAAGCGGCCCAAATATACTAGTTTGTGGTGTTGCATACATTAATGTCCCCGCGAATCTGACAGCCATTATGCCAACCACAGAAATAATGTATCTAAAATCCAATAAATGGATAACAGCATATTATATTGGTAACCCATTAGTTTGGTATATTTAGAGTATCTAAATCCGAAAATAATATAATATAATATGTTTGAGATGTTTCTGTTCAAACAAAGAATATACGTTTTTATAAAAAACACAATATAATGTGAAAAATAATACACAAAAAAAGAAAAAAACAAAAAAACATACTTAATCCAATAAAGTTATAAATATTGGACTGAAAAAAGGGGGGTGATACATCAAATCACCAAACTGTATACATTCTTATTAAGACAAATATAATTTCTGTATTGAGAATCATTTCTTGCAAAGTTGATTCTAAATTATCCGTCTTAGTATAAGAAACATATTATAAACAGAAAAATTCAAAACTGTAGAAATAAAAACAAGGGTATAGAAAATTAAAAAGAAGAATGAAGGAAGAAAGGGAAAGGGTGAAAAAGGAAAATAGGAAAAAGGAAAAGACCATAGGGGAAGGGAAGAGGTGGTAGGGAGGTACAAAAAGAGGGGAAGAGGGAAGAGAAAAAAACTCAAAAAGAAAAAAGGATACCAACAGCAAGGATGCATAGTTTAGAATATTTGAAAAAAGGTGGGGGGGGGGAGATGATCATAACACTGTATTGAGTTCCACTGTTTCATTTAATCCATTTGGAAATATCGTATCTAGTTTGAACATCCAGTACAGCTCTTGTTTGCATAAGGTGTTATATCTATCCCCTCCCCTCTTTGTTAAATCTACCTGTTCAATTGCTGTTAGATGAAGTGAACTAGGGTCACCACCATGTTGATCTCTGAAGTGTCGAGAGACACTATGTGTGGAAACTTTTTTAATAATATTACGGCGGTGCTCCATGAAGCGGATTTTAATGCTTCTAGTTGTACGACCCACATATCTTAAATCACATCCACAGGAGAGAAGATAAATAATATAGGTTGAGTTGCAATTCATGAAACTCAAGAGTTCATAATTCTCCCCATCTTTAACGTGGAGTTGTGTTGTTTTTTTATACATATGTTTGCAGGTCGTACACCTAGTAGCACCACATCTAAAGAACCCTTTGGGTTTGGATGTCAGCCAGTTCTCCTCTGTAAACTGTTGGGTAGGGATTTTCCTAATAAAACTAGGAGCAAGTATATTTTTGAGTGATTTATTCTTTTTAAAAATAAATTTAGGTTTTAACGGTAGTTGGTTCCTAAGTAATTTATCCTGATTTAAGATACTGAAATTTTTGCAGACGATCTTTTTGATCTGCATACTCTCATTATTAAATGTGGAGATAAAGGCCAAGCTATCCGGTTTATCCTTCAGGTCCATTTTTTCAGTTGCTGATTTATTATGTCTAAATAAAGTCTCCCTCTCCAAATCAGAAACTTCTCTAAGGGCTTTCTTCAATGGTGCATGGGGATAACCCCTTTCACCAAAGATCCTCACCATAGAGTCCGCCTGTTCCAAAAACTTAGATTTTTCAGTACAATTACGTCGTAATCGCATTAATTGGCCTCTTGGAATGTTCTTCTTCCAAGGGGGATAATGGGCGCTCTGGTAGTGCAGGTAAGAGTGTGTATCCACCTCCTTGTTGTAATTGGAGGTGTAAATTTTGTTATCCCTGGCTTCTAGAGTCACATCCAGGAAGTTAGTGGTAAGTGGGTGATAGGAGAATGTGAACTGTAGATTATGGCCGCTACATTGATGACCTTTTTATTATTTGGGATGGGGATCTATCTTCTGCACAGTCATTTGTTTCTAGTTTGAATTCTAATCACTTTAATCTACAGTTCACATTCTCCTATCACCCACTTACCACTAACTTCCTGGATGTGACTCTAGAAGCCAGGGATAACAAAATTTACACCTCCAATTACAACAAGGAGGTGGATACACACTCTTACCTGCACTACCAGAGCGCCCATTATCCCCCTTGGAAGAAGAACATTCCAAGAGGCCAATTAATGCGATTACGACGTAATTGTACTGAAAAATCTAAGTTTTTGGAACAGGCGGACTCTATGGTGAGGATCTTTGGTGAAAGGGGTTATCCCCATGCACCATTGAAGAAAGCCCTTAGAGAAGTTTCTGATTTGGAGAGGGAGACTTTATTTAGACATAATAAATCAGCAACTGAAAAAATGGACCTGAAGGATAAACCGGATAGCTTGGCCTTTATCTCCACATTTAATAATGAGAGTATGCAGATCAAAAAGATCGTCTGCAAAAATTTCAGTATCTTAAATCAGGATAAATTACTTAGGAACCAACTACCGTTAAAACCTAAATTTATTTTTAAAAAGAATAAATCACTCAAAAATATACTTGCTCCTAGTTTTATTAGGAAAATCCCTACCCAACAGTTTACAGAGGAGAACTGGCTGACATCCAAACCCAAAGGGTTCTTTAGATGTGGTGCTACTAGGTGTACGACCTGCAAACATATGTATAAAAAAACAACACAACTCCACGTTAAAGATGGGGAGAATTATGAACTCTTGAGTTTCATGAATTGCAACTCAACCTATATTATTTATCTTCTCTCCTGTGGATGTGATTTAAGATATGTGGGTCGTACAACTAGAAGCATTAAAATCCGCTTCATGGAGCACCGCCGTAATATTATTAAAAAAGTTTCCACACATAGTGTCTCTCGACACTTCAGAGATCAACATGGTGGTGACCCTAGTTCACTTCATCTAACAGCAATTGAACAGGTAGATTTAACAAAGAGGGGAGGGGATAGATATAACACCTTATGCAAACAAGAGCTGTACTGGATGTTCAAACTAGATACGATATTTCCAAATGGATTAAATGAAACAGTGGAACTCAATACAGTGTTATGATCATCTCCCCCCCCCCCACCTTTTTTCAAATATTCTAAACTATGCATCCTTGCTGTTGGTATCCTTTTTTCTTTTTGAGTTTTTTTCTCTTCCCTCTTCCCCTCTTTTTGTACCTCCCTACCACCTCTTCCCTTCCCCTATGGTCTTTTCCTTTTTCCTATTTTCCTTTTTCACCCTTTCCCTTTCTTCCTTCATTCTTCTTTTTAATTTTCTATACCCTTGTTTTTATTTCTACAGTTTTGAATTTTTCTGTTTATAATATGTTTCTTATACTAAGACGGATAATTTAGAATCAACTTTGCAAGAAATGATTCTCAATACAGAAATTATATTTGTCTTAATAAGAATGTATACAGTTTGGTGATTTGATGTATCACCCCCCTTTTTTCAGTCCAATATTTATAACTTTATTGGATTAAGTATGTTTTTTTGTTTTTTTCTTTTTTTGTGTATTATTTTTCACATTATATTGTGTTTTTTATAAAAACGTATATTCTTTGTTTGAACAGAAACATCTCAAACATATTATATTATATTATTTTCGGATTTAGATACTCTAAATATACCAAACTAATGGGTTACCAATATAATATGCTGTTATCCATTTATTGGATTTTAGATACATTATTTCTGTGGTTGGCATAATGGCTGTCAGATTCGCGGGGACATTAATGTATGCAACACCACAAACTAGTATATTTGGGCCGCTTGGCGGAAACAGAAAATAACTGACACTGACGCGTTGCCTGGACAACCAGAATGACATCCCCCACGTCACGTCATACGCGCCTAAGCGCGGCCTAATGACGCGACGGAGAGAACCCGATCGCGTCACTGCACGTGATCGGACACTTCCAGATGACGCGACGAGACGCGACCCGTTCGCGTCATCCCCACCGCACCGCTGATTATCATGGGATCTATTTCAGGTGAGAGCCTCTGGGACTCCATAGGGCCATTAATAAAATGAGACATGGATCCACCCTTTGACTAATAGCTCATACAACTACCTCCAGGGATTGTGACCCCCGGTTTTTAGATATACCCTATATACAAACGGTCATGTGACCACACGATATATAATGAAATAAGAGAAATAACCACAGTATTAAACTAATTTTAGTATGTTCTATAGGTACTAATGTGTGATTTTAATTTAGTTTTATCTGTCTGTCATAATTTGGTCATATCATGAGATGAGTTGATTGATTCCAATCTGTTATGCAAATGAGCAGCCATATTGTTTGGGTATATAAACCCCTTCTCACAGCCCAGTCAGCACCTTGAAAAAGTTGTGTGATCACAACGAAACGCGTTGGTGTGAGCTGCTCTCCTGCTAAACTCCCTGGACCTATGGAAATCTGGAGATACAGGACCTGAACCAAGTCCCCCACGGAACCTCTTGGACCTCTGCTTGGAGGTAAAACCTCTTCAATTGAGGAATTTCACAGTTTATCCACTGCACCAAGGAACTGCAATACTGCGGAGTGCTGTACCGCTTAATTATCCTTGATCACCTGTGGTAACTATTAACAACGGACTATCCTATCACTATTATTGGATACAGAAGGGGACTATTTACATAGGAACAGGTCCTATCTTATATTTACAAGTGCAGCTGAATGAGTCTGGGAGTTGTGCAATATACCCTTTATAGGGAACAACATCATCGTACGATTTATATGTACACAGTTACTGCTTAGTATATTATATTTTACCTTTTTTCTTGTGTAAATTCCATGGATGTTTTTAGATTTTATATGCATTAAATATGATTGCTTATTGATCATCTCATCTCATCTATGACCATTTTGCGCTAAATATTCTTTTTATTAATAATCAATCACCACCAGTTTAATATATATATATATATATATATATATATATATATATATAATTGTATATAATATATATATATATATATATAATATTGTATACCACCTACCCGTGGTTTTTTTTTTTTGCATTCTTCTTTATACATACTACTATAGTAGCTTACTGTAGCAGTCAGCGGTGCTGTGCTGACCTGACAGTGTCCAGCAGGTCCGTCATCAGTCATTACATAATAAATATATATAGTACCTGTCCGGCTGCAGTACTAGTGATATTATATTGATTTCATCTCATTATCAATAATTTATCATCCAGTCTAGACTCTATATTAGCAGCAGACACAGTACGTTAGTCCACGGCTGTAGCTACCTCTGTGTCGGCACTCGGCAGTCCATCCATAATTGTATACCACCTACCCGTGGTTTTTTTTTTCTTTCTTCTTTGTACATACTACTATAGTATAGTAGCTTACTGTAGCAGTCTGCGGTGCTGCTGAGCTGACAGTGTCCAGCAGGTCCGTCATCAGTCATCATTACCTAATAAATATATTATCTACCTGTCCGGCTGCAGTACTAGTGATATTATATATACATACATATATATATATATTGATTTCATCTCATTATCAATCATCCAGTCTATATTAGCAGCAGACACAGTACGTTAGTCCACGGCTGTAGCTACCTCTGTGTCGGCACTCGGCAGTCCATCCATAATTGTATACCACCTACCCGTGGTTTTTTTTTTCTTTCTTCTTTGTACATACTACTATAGAGTATAGTAGCTTACTGTAGCAGTCTGCGGTGCTGCTGAGCTGACAGTGTCCAGCAGGTCCGTCATCAGTCATCGTTACCTAATAAATATATTATCTACCTGTCCGGCTGCAGTACTAGTGATATTATATATACATACATATATATATTGATTTCATCTCATTATCAATCATCCAGTCTATATTAGCAGCAGACACAGTACGTTAGTCCACGGCTGTAGCTACCTCTGTGTCGGCACTCGGCAGTCCATCCATAATTGTATACCACCTACCCGTGGTTTTTTTTTTCTTTCTTCTTTGTACATACTACTATAGTATAGTAGCTTACTGTAGCAGTCTGCGGTGCTGCTGAGCTGACAGTGTCCAGCAGGTCCGTCATCAGTCATCATTACCTAATAAATATATTATCTACCTGTCCGGCTGCAGTACTAGTGATATTATATATACATACATATATATATATTGATTTCATCTCATTATCAATCATCCAGTCTATATTAGCAGCAGACACAGTACGTTAGTCCACGGCTGTAGCTACCTCTGTGTCGGCACTCGGCAGTCCATCCATAATTGTATACCACCTACCCGTGGTTTTTTTTTCTTTCTTCTTTGTACATACTACTATAGTATAGTAGCTTACTGTAGCAGTCTGCGGTGCTGCTGAGCTGACAGTGTCCAGCAGGTCCGTCATCAGTCATCATTACCTAATAAATATATTATCTACCTGTCCGGCTGCAGTACTAGTGATATTATATATACATACATATATATATATATATTGATTTCATCTCATTATCAATCATCCAGTCTATATTAGCAGCAGACACAGTACGTTAGTCCACGGCTGTAGCTACCTCTGTGTCGGCACTCGGCAGTCCATCCATAATTGTATACCACCTACCCGTGTTTTTTTTTTTTCTTTCTTCTTTGTACATACTACTATAGTATAGTAGCTTACTGTAGCAGTCTGCGGTGCTGCTGAGCTGACAGTGTCCAGCAGGTCCGTCATCAGTCATCATTACCTAATAAATATATTATCTACCTGTCCGGCTGCAGTACTAGTGATATTATATATACATACATATATATATATTGATTTCATCTCATTATCATCCAGTCTATATTAGCAGCAGACACAGTACGGTAGTCCACAGCTGTAGCTACCTCTGTGTCGGCACTCGGCAGTCCATCCATAAGTATACTAGTATCCATCCATCTCCATTGTTTACCTGAGGTGCCTTTTAGTTGTGCCTATTAAAATATGGAGAACAAAAATGTTGAGGTTCCAAAATTAGGGAAAGATCAAGATCCACTTCCACCTCGTGCTGAAGCTGCTGCCACTAGTCATGGCCGAGACGATGAAATGCCAGCAACGTCGTCTGCCAAGGCCGATGCCCAATGTCATAGTACAGAGCATGTCAAATCCAAAACACCAAATATCAGTAAAAAAAGGACTCCAAAACCTAAAATAAAATTGTCGGAGGAGAAGCGTAAACTTGCCAATATGCCATTTACCACACGGAGTGGCAAGGAACGGCTGAGGCCCTGGCCTATGTTCATGGCTAGTGGTTCAGCTTCACATGAGGATGGAAGCACTCAGCCTCTCGCTAGAAAACTGAAAAGACTCAAGCTGGCAAAAGCACCGCAAAGAACTGTGCGTTCTTCGAAATCCCAAATCCACAAGGAGAGTCCAATTGTGTCGGTTGCGATGCCTGACCTTCCCAACACTGGACGTGAAGAGCATGCGCCTTCCACCATTTGCACGCCCCCTGCAAGTGCTGGAAGGAGCACCCGCAGTCCAGTTCCTGATAGTCAGATTGAAGATGTCAGTGTTGAAGTACACCAGGATGAGGAGGATATGGGTGTTGCTGGCGCTGGGGAGGAAATTGACCAGGAGGATTCTGATGGTGAGGTGGTTTGTTTAAGTCAGGCACCCGGGGAGACACCTGTTGTCCGTGGGAGGAATAGGGCCATTGACATGCCTGGTCAAAATACAAAAAAAATCAGCTCTTCGGTGTGGAAGTATTTCACCAGAAATGCGGACAACATTTGTCAAGCCGTGTGTTGCCTTTGTCAAGCTGTAATAAGTAGGGGTAAGGATGTTAACCACCTCGGAACATCCTCCCTTATACGTCACCTGCAGCGCATTCATAATAAGTCAGTGACAAGTTCAAAAACTTTGGGTGACAGCGGAAGCAGTCCACTGACCAGTAAATCCCTTCCTCTTGTAACCAAGCTCACGCAAACCACCCCACCAACTCCCTCAGTGTCAATTTCCTCCTTACCCAGGAATGCCAATAGTCCTGCAGGCCATGTCACTGGCAATTCTGACGAGTCCTCTCCTGCCTGGGATTCCTCCGATGCATCCTTGAGTGTAATGCCTACTGCTGCTGGCGCTGCTGTTGTTGCTGCTGGGAGTCGATCGTCATCCCAGAGGGGAAGTCGTAAGCCCACTTGTACTACTTCCAGTAAGCAATTGACTGTCCAACAGTCCTTTGCGAGGAAGATGAAATATCACAGCAGTCATCCTGCTGCAAAGCGGATAACTGAGGCCTTGACAACTATGTTGGTGTTAGACGTGCGTCCGGTATCCGCCGTTAGTTCACAGGGAACTAGACAATTTATTGAGGCAGTGTGCCCCCGTTACCAAATACCATCTAGGTTCCACTTCTCTAGGCAGGCGATACCGAGAATGTACACGGACGTCAGAAAAAGACTCACCAGTGTCCTAAAAAATGCAGTTGTACCCAATGTCCACTTAACCACGGACATGTGGACAAGTGGAGCAGGGCAGGGTCAGGACTATATGACTGTGACAGCCCACTGGGTAGATGTATGGACTCCCGCCGCAAGAACAGCAGCGGCGGCACCAGTAGCAGCATCTCGCAAACGCCAACTCTTTCCTAGGCAGGCTACGCTTTGTATCACCGCTTTCCAGAATACGCACACAGCTGAAAACCTCTTACGGCAACTGAGGAAGATCATCGCGGAATGGCTTACCCCAATTGGACTCTCCTGTGGATTTGTGGCATCGGACAACGCCAGCAATATTGTGTGTGCTTTAAATATGGGCAAATTCCAGCACGTCCCATGTTTTGCACATACCTTGAATTTGGTGGTGCAGAATTTTTAAAAAAACGACAGGGGCGTGCAAGAGATGCTGTCGGTGGCCAGAAGAATTGCGGGACACTTTCGGCGTACAGGCACCACGTACAGAAGACTGGAGCACCACCAAAAACTACTGAACCTGCCCTGCCATCATCTGAAGCAAGAAGTGGTAACGAGGTGGAATTCAACCCTCTATATGCTTCAGAGGTTGGAGGAGCAGCAAAAGGCCATTCAAGCCTATACAATTGAGCACGATATAGGAGGTGGAATGCACCTGTCTCAAGCGCAGTGGAGAATGATTTCAACGTTGTGCAAGGTTCTGATGCCCTTTGAACTTGCCACACGTGAAGTCAGTTCAGACACTGCCAGCCTGAGTCAGGTCATTCCCCTCATCAGGCTTTTGCAGAAGAAGCTGGAGACATTGAAGGAGGAGCTAACATGGAGCGATTCCGCTAGGCATGTGGGACTTGTGGATGGAGCCCTTAATTCGCTTAACAAGGATTCACGGGTGGTCAATCTGTTGAAATCAGAGCACTACATTTTGGCCACCGTGCTCGATCCTAGATTTAAAGCCTACCTTGGATCTCTCTTTCCGGCAGACACAAGTCTGCTGGGGTTCAAAGACCTGCTGGTGACAAAATTGTCAAGTCAAGCGGAACGCGACCTGTCAACATCTCCTCCTTCACATTCTCCCGCAACTGGGGGTGCGAGGAAAAGGCTCAGAATTCCGAGCCCACCCGCTGGCGGTGATGCAGGGCAGTCTGGAGCGACTGCTGATGCTGACATCTGGTCCGGACTGAAGGACCTGACAACGATTACGGACATGTCGTCTACTGTCACTGCATATGATTCTCTCACCATTGAAAGAATGGTGGAGGATTATATGAGTGACCGCATCCAAGTAGGCACGTCACACAGTCCGTACTTATACTGGCAGGAAAAAGAGGCAATTTGGAGGCCCTTGCACAAACTGGCTTTATTCTACCTAAGTTGCCCTCCCACAAGTGTGTACTCCGAAAGAGTGTTTAGTGCCGCCGCTCACCTTGTCAGCAATCGGCGTACGAGGATACATCTAGAAAATGTGGAGAAGATGATGTTCATTAAAATGAATTATAATCAATTCCTCCGTGGAGACATTGACCAGCAGCAATTGCCTCCACAAAGTACACAGGGAGCAGAGATGGTGGATTCCAGTGGGGACGAATTGATAATCTGTGAGGAGGGGGATGTACACGGTGATATATCGGAGGATGATGATGAGGTGGACATCTTGCCTCTGTAGAGCCAGTTTGTGCAAGGAGAGATTAATTGCTTCTTTTTTGGTGGGGGTCCAAACCAACCCGTCATTTCAGTCACAGTCGTGTGGCAGACCCTGTCACTGAAATGATGGGTTGGTTAAAGTGTGCATGTCCTGTTTATACAACATAAGGGTGGGTGGGAGGGCCCAAGGACAATTCCATCTTGCACCTCTTTTTTCTTTAATTTTTCTTTGCGTCATGTGCTGTTTGTGGAATGTTTTTTGGAAGGGCCATCCTGCGTGACACTGCAGTGCCACTCCTAGATGGGCCCGGTGTTTGTGTCGGCCACTAGGGTCGCTTATCTTACTCACACAGCTACCTCATTGCGCCTCTTTTTTTCTTTGCGTCATGTGCTGTTTGGGGAGGGTTTTTTGGAAGGGCCATCCTGCGTGACACTGCAGTGCCACTCCTAGATGGGCCCGGTGTTTGTGTCGGCCACTAGGGTCACTTATCTTACTCACACAGCTACCTCATTGCGCCTCTTTTTTTCTTTGCGTCATGTGCTGTTTGGGGAGGGTTTTTTGGAAGGGCCATCCTGCGTGACACTGCAGTGCCACTCCTAGATGGGCCCGGTGTTTGTGTCGGCCACTAGGGTCGCTTATCTTACTTACACAGCTACCTCATTGCGCCTCTTTTTTTCTTTGCGTCATGTGCTGTTTGGGGAGGGTTTTTTGGAAGGGCCATCCTGCGTGACACTGCAGTGCCACTCCTAGATGGGCACGGTGTTTGTGTCGGCCACTTGGGTCGCTTATCTTACTCACACAGCTACCTCATTGCACCTCTTTTTTTCTTTGCGTCATGTGCTGTTTGGGGAGGGTTTTTTGGAAGGGCCATCCTGCGTGACACTGCAGTGCCACTCCTAGATGGGCACGGTGTTTGTGTCGGCCACTAGGGTCGCTTAGCTTAGTCATCCAGCGACCTAGGTGCAAATTTTAGGACTAAAAATAATATTGTGAGGTGTGAGGTATTCAGAATAGACTGAAAATGAGTGGAAATTACGGTTTTTGAGGTTAATAATACTTTGGGATCAAAATGACCCCCAAATTCTATGATTTAAGCTGTTTTTTAGTGTTTTTTAAAAAAAAACACCCGAATCCAAAACACACCCGAATCCGACAAAAAAAATTCGGTGAGGTTTTGCCAAAACGCGGTCGAACCCAAAACACGGCCGCGGAACCGAACCCAAAACCAAAACACAAAACCCGAAAAATTTCAAGTGCACATCTCTAGTTACAACATGCGATGTGAAGGGGGTTTAACTGATCAGACCCGTTTAAAGAACCGTTTCATAAGCAGGGTTTGCGATGTGAAAGCAGCATTGGTGTTATATATCTACTGGCATTCAAGGACTGGTTATTACATACTCCTCATTGACTATACCATGTCATGTTACCAGTCTCGATTCAATCTCTTTCTCAGTTTCTCATGTATCTGATGCTTGACCCAAACCCAATGTGTATGGGGTTATCTCACTACCTATTGATGACTGTCCACATTAAGGTCATTTTTTCATACTGTGTTACATTCTGGTTCACCCCCTGGACTGCTGTCCTATGCCTTTGATATTATGTTATGATGTTATTTTGGATACATAGTACCTATCTCTGTTTATACTTGATGTATCTTTTATTTTGTGAGAACGATTAAACAGATTTATAAAAAAAATAAATGGGATGTGCAGTCCATCCTCCATTTTTTTATTCAAATACAGCCACTAATACATTTCAGCCTCTCTCTGAGACTGTGTCCATAATTCAGTCCTGGGTCACAGCAGTTTTCTTATGAAACTACTTTCCCCTAATAAACAATACATGGTTGTACAATCTAATATTTGTGTTATGCACACCAGTGCCTGCAGGAAAGTACTAGTGTCAGAACTGTTATGCACTCCAGTGTCTGCAGGAATGTACTGGTGTTTGAACTGTTATGCTAAACAAATGGACTCACAGACAAACTGGGGAATATGACATAACGTACACAGAAGGTGATAGGGTAACAAAATACACACACAGTGAACAGAGAAGCCCAGAGGCTAAGGAACTGGGTATCTCCCTTGTATTAGAACTGCTCAGATGTAAAAAGCAAGATGTTGTGTTTTAATACGTAGAGAACCCGAAATGCTGTTGCTAAGGGCAACAGCAAAACCCTAAAGGGTTACCAACGGGTGTGGCAGTAAACTCCTTGGTCAGAGATGGAATGATAGACACAAGGAGAGCCTCCACAATCCTGATTCTCACTTGCAGTGCACAGGTTTAAGCTTACTGCCACTAAACTGACCCCTGACACCTAGCACAGTGAGACAGGATTAGACAGGCAAGTGTTAGAATACAGCCGCAAACTTGCTAAGTTCACAGAGTAATAACAGAACCCCAGCAAGCTAAACGACTGACTCCAGTCTTACTGCTAGGTCTGGATTGGCAGAGTGTAATACCAAATCCCCAGGCCTATTTGCAGTAAGCAACAAACAAATACAAAGCTACACAGTACTGGCTAACTTTCATGAACTGACTAACCAACAGAGATTCAGCAGCATCTGCTTACCCTGAAAAGAGGCCTTATAAAGCAGGTGCTGTCCACGCCCCACTCAGACCTCACAGACTGTGAGCACAAAAACCAGCACCGGATCCCCTGCCGTGCACAGAGCCTATAACCACTGCACAGCAAAAGACCCGAACCGGAGTATCAGCTGCGCTCAGGTTACTCCACTAGCACTTGTCTCCCGGTTGCCATGACGACGTGGCAGCACAGGGCAGGAGACCCTAACAGTACCCCCCCTCTGACGAGGGGTCAAAGAACCCCTACCACCGGGTTTATCGGGGAACTGCGAGAAGAAAGAGCGTATCAGTCTGGGGGCATGAAGATCACAACTGCGCACCCACGACCGCTCCTCCGGGCCATACCCCTTCCAGTGCACCAAAAATGACAGCCGACCCCGAACCACCTTGGAGTCAAGAATCCTTTCAACAACAAACTCCCTCTGGCCACGTATCAGAAGAGGGGAAGGTCTTCCACTGGAAGAAGGATTACTAATCGCCCGTTTTAAAAGGGAACAATGAAATGTTTTATTGATACCCAAAGAACGGGGCAGATCTAACTGAAATGCCACCGGATTGATAACCCTGGTGATCTTATAAGGGCCGATGAACCGGGGCCCTAACTTATGAGATGGCTGTCTCAACTTCAAATTCTTGGTAGACAACCAGACGAAGTCTCCTAATTTGAAGCTGCAGGGTCTTTTCCGCTTATCAAAAACCCTTTTGGTCACTAATGACACAGACACAAGGGCTTTCTTCACTTTCCGCCAAATACCTCTAAGGACCGAAACCACAGAGGAACCACCAGGCGTGGAGTCCAGGGGGTCAAAAGAATTGGCCTTAGGATGATGCCCATACACACAAAGGAAGGGAGAGATCCCTGTAGCAGAGTGAGCCGCGTTGTTATAGGCAAACTCCGCCATGGACAGATGAGCAACCCAGTCAGTCTGACACTTGGAGACATAACACCTGAGGAACTGCTCCAAGGACTGGTTCACCCTTTCAGTCTGCCCATTAGACTGCGGATGGTAGCCTGACGACAAGCTGACAGAAATCTGGAGATCGGAACAAAATGCCCTCCAGAATTTGGCCACAAACTGGGATCCGCGGTCAGAGACCACATCAAGTGGCAACCCGTGGAGACGCACAACATGCAGCATAAATAATTCAGACAGGCGTCTGGCTGATGGCAGCCCAACCAGTGGAACGAAGTGCGCCATCTTCGAAAACCTGTCAACGACAACCCAGATGGCTGTCATCCCCGAGGATTTGGGCAAGTCCACCACAAAATCCATTGAAATGTGGGTCCATGGCTTAGATGGGATAGAGAGTGGATGTAATAGGCCAACAGGAACCCCTCTAGGAGTCTTATTTCGGGCACAGATGTCACATGCCCGAACCCACTGATCCACATCCTTAGCCACCGAGGGCCACCACACCGCCCTAGATAGCAACTCCCGAGTTCTGGCAATACCCGGGTGACCTGCCGACTTCTTGGCATGGAATTCCAGGAACACTCGCTGTCTTAACCTAGGAGGCACAAACAAAAGACCTACCGGAAGGTCTGGAGGAGCCTGCTCCTGTGCTCTAAGGACTAATGATAAGAGGTCCTGGGTAATGCCCACTTTAATACATGATGGGGAAACAATGGGCAACGGCTCCTCGGTGGTCTCCTGGATTGGAGCAAAACTCCGCGAGAGCGCATCAGCCTTGATGTTTTTTGACCCAGGGCGATATGTTATCAAAAAATTAAAGCGAGCAAAAAACAAAGCCCATCGTGCCTGCCTGGCATTGAGACGCTTCGCTGACTCTAAATATGCCAGATTCTTATGGTCAGTGAGAATTGAGACCACAAACTTAGCCCCCTCAAGCCAGTGTCTCCACTCCTCGAGTGCATCCTTAATAGCCAACAATTCCCGGTTACCCACGTCATAATTCATCTCGGCAGGCGAAAATTTACGGGAAAAGTAAGCACAGGGATGAAGGCGATTATCAGACACTCCCATCTGAGAAAGCACTGCCCCAATACCCATCTCAGAGGCATCCACCTCCACCACAAAAGGACGCTCTGGATCTGGGTGTCGCAGCACCTTGGCCGAAACAAATGCCCTTTTGAGACGGGCAAAAGCCGCTTTAGCCTCACAAGACCAGTGAGCAACATCCGCCCCTTTCTTAGTGAGTGCCACCAAGGGCGCCACTATAGACGAAAATCCAGCGATAAATCGTCTATAAAAATTCGCAAAGCCCAGGAAACGCTGAAGCGCCTTCAAACTAGTGGGCTGCACCCAATCCAGGACTGCCTGTACCTTGGAACCCTCCATTTGGAAACCTTCTGGGGAGATAATATATCCTAGAAATGCGATTTGCTGAACTTCAAATTCGCACTTCTCCAGCTTCGCCCCAAGCCGGTGGTCTCTGAGTTTCTGGAGGACTAAGCGTACATGCTTCCGATGTTCCTCCAGGGAATGGGAGAAGATTAGGATGTCATCTAAGTATACAACTAAGAATCTATCCAAATATTCCCTGAGCACATCATTCATGAAATCCTGGAAGACTGCCGGGGCATTACAGAGCCCAAAAGGCATCACCAAATATTCATAATGCCCTGAGTGGGTATTAAAGGCAGTCTTCCATTCATCCCCCTCTCTTATTCGGATTAGATTGTACGCACCGCGTAGGTCAATCTTAGAAAAAATGGTGGCAGTACGAAGCTGGTCAAACAAGACCGAAATGAGAGGCAGTGGGTATGAGTTTTTAATCGTGATACGGTTCAATTCCCTGAAGTCGATGCAGGGTCGCAACGAACCGTCCTTTTTACCCACGAAGAAGAACCCCGACCCAACTGGAGACTGTGAAGGTCTGATAAATCCCTTAGCCAAGTTCTCCTGAATGTACTCTGCCATAGCCTGAGTCTCAGGACGTGACAGGGAGTACAACCTGCTCTTGGGAAGCTTAGCATTTGGCAACAAATCAATGGCACAGTCATAGGGGCGATGGGGAGGTAGTACCTCTGCAACTTTTTTGGAGAACACGTCCGCAAAATCTGCATAACACCCTGGCAATCCTGGCAAACTTAGCTGCGAGAGCCTGACTGGAAGGCTCAAGCAACTCCTGAAACAATCAGTACCCCAACTAAGAATCTCCCCAGAGACCCAGTCAAATTGAGGATTGTGGGCCCTTAACCAGGGTAACCCCAACACCAATGGGGCAAAAGTACAGACAGTCACATAAAAGGACAATTTTTCAGAGTGTGTGGCTCCAATAAACAAAGAAATCTGGCTAGTGCAAGAGGTAATTTTACCTTGGGATAATGGTTCCCCGTTTAACCCACAAATCTCAATTTCCGATGCCAAGGGTACTAAGGGAACAGAGTGTTTTAGGGCGAATTGGCGGTCCATAAAAACCCCGTCGGCCCCACTGTCCACAAAGGCCTCAGTCTTGACAGTTTGACCGAGGATCTTCAAGGTCACCGGAATGATAAAAGTCTTCTTGGGAAATTCTGACTTCTGGCCTGACAGGATATTTCCCATCACCCTCAGGCCCTGAAGTTTTCCGGCTTTTCTGGGCATGATACTACCACATGACCTTTATTCCCACAGTACAAACACAACCCCTGCTGTCTCCTCCGCGTCTTCTCACGCGAGGAGAGGCGGGTAGCCCCAATCTGCATAGGCTCCTCAGAAAATTCCTCAGAGTCTGAGGTTCCCTTGGGAAGGAAGGAAATCTCAGTCTCCCTTTCAAGCCTACGCTCTCTCAGCCGTCTATCCACCCGGATGGATAACTGCATGAGCTGATCCAAGCTATCAGGCAAGGGATATTGTACCAGTTGGTCCTTTATCTGGTTAGAAAGACCTCTTCGGTACTGGTGTCTCAGGGCTGGGTCATTCCACTGGGTATCATGGGCCAACCTCCGAAACTCCGTACAGTAAACCTCAACTGGCCTTCGCCCTTGCTTAAGGATCGAAATCTGAGCCTCGGCTGAGGCCGTCTTGTCAGGGTCATCATACAACATGCCCAGTGCCGTAAAAAAAGCATCAACACTTTTAAGCGACGGACAGTCAGGCTGCAACCCATATGCCCAGACCTGTGGGTCTCCTTGTAGCAAGGAAATCACTATGCCCACCCGCTGAATCTCCGACCCAGAAGACTGAGGCCTAAGCCGGAAGTATAGCTTGCAGCTCTCCTTGAAACAAAAGAACTGCGAGCGATCTCCAGAAAAACGATCCGGGAGATTTACTTTTGGCTCCTTAACCCCTGCAGGTGCTGCTGCTGCGGGAGCTCCGCCAGCAGCCTGGGAGGTGTGCATTTTAATGGACAAATCATTAAATTGTCGAGTCAGGACCTGCACCTGATCGACCACCTGTTGCAACGTATTTTGAGGGGTATGCTCCATATTCCCACAAAATTTCAACAGGAGTATTAGGCTGCTGAATATGTTATGCACACCAGTGCCTGCAGGAAAGTACTAGTGTCAGAACTGTTATGCACTCCAGTGTCTGCAGGAATGTACTGGTGTTTGAACTGTTATGCTAAACAAATGGACTCACAGACAAACTGGGGAATATGACATAACGTACACAGAAGGTGATAGGGTAACAAAATACACACACAGTGAACAGAGAAGCCCAGAGGCTAAGGAACTGGGTATCTCCCTTGTATTAGAACTGCTCAGATGTAAAAAGCAAGATGTTGTGTTTTAATACGTAGAGAACCCGAAATGCTGTTGCTAAGGGCAACAGCAAAACCCTAAAGGGTTACCAACGGGTGTGGCAGTAAACTCCTTGGTCAGAGATGGAATGATAGACACAAGGAGAGCCTCCACAATCCTGATTCTCACTTGCAGTGCACAGGTTTAAGCTTACTGCCACTAAACTGACCCCTGACACCTAGCACAGTGAGACAGGATTAGACAGGCAAGTGTTAGAATACAGCCGCAAACTTGCTAAGTTCACAGAGTAATAACAGAACCCCAGCAAGCTAAACGACTGACTCCAGTCTTACTGCTAGGTCTGGATTGGCAGAGTGTAATACCAAATCCCCAGGCCTATTTGCAGTAAGCAACAAACAAATACAAAGCTACACAGTACTGGCTAACTTTCATGAACTGACTAACCAACAGAGATTCAGCAGCATCTGCTTACCCTGAAAAGAGGCCTTATAAAGCAGGTGCTGTCCACGCCCCACTCAGACCTCACAGACTGTGAGCACAAAAACCAGCACCGGATCCCCTGCCGTGCACAGAGCCTATAACCACTGCACAGCAAAAGACCCGAACCGGAGTATCAGCTGCGCTCAGGTTACTCCACTAGCACTTGTCTCCCGGTTGCCATGACGACGTGGCAGCACAGGGCAGGAGACCCTAACAATTTGACTTGATAAAATGCATACATTTTCTATTTCGGGCTGTGATTTGACTGATAAAAAACCCTTACTGTATCCCGCTATCTAGTTTGCATTGATGTGCTATTTGTTTGTTCTGAAATTATTGCATGAAAGCATGACAACTCTCTTATGATTATAATCCTTTGAACTTTCAACAATAGCTTCTAAGTTAAGGAAACATTTTGTATAATCTCTGACTAACATTTCTGTTCTCTTATTTGGTTGGAAACCAGAATGTGAGATAAACAACATATTCAAAAGACCCTTAGATAAACCTGGAGGCATTCTTGTGGGTATAATTATAAATGTATGTCTACAAAAATATTTTTCTATCATATGTCTACTTCTTTGTGTCTACTGCAGATGTTACTGAGCTTTGGAGCACCCTAAACAGAAACTCCTTTCTCCTCACAAATAACACCGCCTGTAACTGAGCGATAAGAGAAGATGTGACAAGAGATTTTGGACTGGAAGCAATTTCTTGTGAGTAGAAGTTTGTTCCTATCCCCCGTATATCTATTAAATTTAAACGGAATCTAAAGTAGATGGAAAACATATAGAGGATTTGTGGTTTAATGTATGAAAGCCATGAAATTATTTTCCTGAACAATAATATGATTAAATGAATCGCTGAATATACCAAAGTAATTTTGCAACACCACAAGCGCAAACCAACACCGATCCGTAAAGAAAACAATTACATTATTTTTTAGCTATGGATCAAATAATTGGCCAAAAGATGTTTATTGGTACAAGGGTCAGAGTATGTTCAGGATTGTGTGAACAATACATACTGTACTGTCTTTAGCTATTTTGTATACTGTATATAAAGTTGTTTCACTTGCTATGTTTTTGTCCCAACTAGTCATCATATACGACTTTCCTGGAATTATTAAATGGTTGTGATGTTCCAAATATAGGTTTCTTTTTTCACGCATGAATTGGTGAGAACTGAGTAGTAAGTTAGAGTATGCCTATGCAATGCCAACTAATATATCTATCAATGAATATAATGTATGGATTGAAGCCATCCCAGCACATTGGACACAGTAGGTGATCAAAATGCCCTCTAAAACCCCTATACATGAATATGGGCATTCCAGGGATGTACTAAAACACAAACAAAAAATATAGGACAAGACCAAATTTCATGCAGCTATGAACTACTGCAAAATCAAGTCCTATTGTGAGGGGGAATGGCTGGATCACCATCAAGACTGCAATGCATTTCATAAAAATGCACATGGAACCCCTTTATATAATTTTAATGATTCATTATTAAGTTTATTAACATTATTATTAACTTTATTAAAATGATTACAATTTAGGATAAAGGTCAGTCTTTATGAGCTAAGTCACAAGTTTTCCATATGTATTGTAGATCTCTAAATACATACGAAGAGCTATATTACTGTATTTGTATACATTTGCTCGTTATTCAGGTAGACAGCAACACAAAACAACGGAACTGCCATGTGGAATCTAAACCTATACAAATATTTTCTATATCTATGAGTTCATGGGAACAATTTTGGAAACAAGAAGCAGAGGAGTCTAAAAAAGCATTAAAACATATATTGCTAGTGTAAAAGACACTAACGAGCTAAAGTGCAAACTAAAAACAAAATTGCACATTCAATAAAAAAGGGGGACATAAATTTCTTTTGATCCTTATAATGCTAGGGGAAAAGTAAGGAGGAATAGTAAGACTAAACACTATTGATAGATATGTTGAAGGACACAAAATTCAGTCTGCCTAAATTTTGTTAGAAATGAGTCCATACTATGAACTAAAGTTACATAAAAAGCAGTAGGGAAGAATATCAGAATCAGAATCACTTTTATTGGCAAGTATATCAGTACCGAATAGAGTACACAAGGAATTTGTTTCCGATAACCACAGCTCTCGGACAACACAATAGGACAACACAATAAGATGGCAATGACATAACGCAGCATAACACAACACAGAGAAGGGTGCTTGAGTAGCATCTTCCGTGTAAAGTTGTGGGGTGGTCTAGGCAATAGTCAAGTTCAACATGATAGTTGTCTGGGGATAGAAGCTGTTCCTATGTCTGTTAGTCCTCACTAGCCTCGAGCTGTACGGACTGCCAGACGGCAGCCGTCAAGAACAGGTCATGAGCGGGGTGGGAGCGGTCATTGATGATCCTTACGCTCGCTTCGTGACCCTAGCCCAATAGATGTCTTCAATTGCTGGGAGATTAATCCCTACGATTTTACCAGCAGTTTTAACAATTCGTTGTATTCTGTTCTTGTCATGAGTTGAGACCGAGCCAAACCACAATATTATTGAGTTGCTGAGGACAGATTGGATGATTGCCGAGTAAAAGAGTATCAGGAGTTCCCGCAGCAGTTTGAAATTCCTAATTTGACATAAGAAATGCTGTCACTGTTGGGCATTACCCACAATGCCGTCAATGTTAGCATGTCACCTCAGATCCTTGGCGATTAGTGGAGCCTAGAAACCGGAAGGATTCTACTATCGCCACTGCATTGTCCGCAGTTGTTAGTGGGTTTACTGAAGGAGGGTGCTTCCTGAAATCAATAATCATCTCGACCATTTTGGATGTATTTAGCTGTAGATTGTTAGTGTTGCACCAGATGACCAGCCCCTCAACTTTCTTCCTGTAGGCAGTCTCTACCAAATCCGTAATGAGACCAATTAGTGTGGTGTCATCCGTAAATTTGAGACGTTTCGCTGATGTTTCTTCAGAGTTGCAGTCGTTTGTATAGAGAGAGAGAAGAGGAAGGGAGAGAAGACACACCCTTGGGGCGCCCCCGTGCTTGTTGACCTGACCCAGAAGACGAATTTCCCCATCCTCACTCGCTGCTCCCTTTCCATTAAGAAATTCACCACCCAGGAGCATAGGAACATAGGTGTTCTGAAACACCTAGACCGTTCATTTTAGATTGCAGCTGGGCAGGGATGATAGTATTGAATGCCGAGCTAAAGTCCACAGATAGGATAGCATAGCCCCTTAGCAAGACCAAGTGCTGCAAGATGGAGTGCAGGCCCAGATTCACCGCATCCTCTGCCGATCTACTTGCCTTGTAGGTGAACTGCAGAGGGTCGAGGAGGGGGCCTACTGTGGACTTGAGCTGAGCCAGTACCAGTTGCTCCATCATTTTCATAACCACCGATGTTAGTGCTTCCGGCCTGTAGTTGTTCAGGTTCCCAGAAGAGGATGGTTTCTTCGGTACTGGGATGATGAGTGAGCGCTTGAAGCAAGATGGGACCACACTAGTTTCAAACGACTTGTTGAACATGTCCATGAAGACTGGTGCCAGCTGTTCGGCACATGTTTTAAGGGCGGATAGGGATATGCCATCTGGCCCCAATGCTTTCCTGGGTTTCAGGCCTCTGAATAGCCTTGTTATCTATGCAACGTTTGCGTGAAGATTTGGTGTGGTGTCCCGGGGGCTAGAGGAAGTTCCCGCCATGGCTGCCAAACTACCAGCAGAGAGCAGTGATGAGTCACCTGCGTCATAGGGCTTCTTGAACCTGCAGTAGAAATGATTTAGGTCCTCAGCCAGTGTGTTGACTTGAGCCAGCACAAGTGGTGGAACTCTTGTAGTTGGTGGCAGTCTTCAGGCCCATCCACACCGATCGAGGGTCATTCGCGGAGAAGTTGGACACCAGCTTGTCAGCATACCAATTTTTTTTGCTGCCCTGAACTCTCTGGAAAGGGTGTTCCTGGCCTGTCTATACTTTATTTTGTTCCCACTTCTGCGTGCCTCTTCCTTGGCCAGGCGTAGCTGCCTTAGATTGGCGGTGAACCAAGGCTTGCTGTTAGCGTAGATGCGGACAATTCTTGAAGACACACATAAGTCTTCACAGAAGTTGACATAAGACGTGACAATGTCAGCCAGATCATTAAGGTCCTTTGCGGCTTCCTCAAAAACGCTCCAGTCGGTGCATTCAAAGCAAGCCTGCAGTTTCAGTTCGGC